>NW_020799095.1:136540939-136553305 GCF_003259725.1 Athene cunicularia | reverse complement strand
GGGGGGGGGGGGGAAAGACAATTCTGCAAATAAATATTATTTTGGCTATTTGGATAATAGCCAGTATTGTGAAGGAGCCATCAGCTGTGATCATATTCTACAGCAGAAAAAAATGCAGAATTTAGATGATGTGAAACATCTCAGTTCATATTTATATCAGAAAATTAATTTTTTAATTTTCCATAATGAGCAAATGAGTAAATTTAATAAACTATTTTTGAGCAACACATGATTTCAGTACCTATTGAAACTCTATAGATTTTTTAAAAAATTTTGTATACCACAGTTCATAAGGAAAAACAGTAATTTACCTGACTTTTAATAATCATTAATCATTAATATGAGAGCAAACATTTTTTCCAAACTTAGGCTAAAAGAATTCTCCATTGTATTTTTCTCCCTGAATGTTGAAGCATATCTCATATTCAGCTATATAAAATCTGCTTTTCATACTTTCAGAAAGACATTTAATTTTGCTTTAAAGATTTTAATGAATGGAAACTGAAGACACAAAGCTATTTGGATTTATTTTTAGCTTTATTGGTTTTAGAGGTAAAAGTTGGTGAAAAATATACATAAATAGATCTACACAGAAATAATTTGATTAATTGCATTTTATGTATTTGTATGTACTTTATGTATAAAAAACCAAAAGCACAAGCTGAAAATTAGCTTTAGCTTCTACTAATTTTTTTATCCTTCTTTTTATTGAAAAGAAAGAGGTACTACCCTCTTGAAATGATTTCCTTAAAATGTATCAAATTATCTTTCTCTGCTAAACTACATAGATTTTGAGTTCCACGGTACTCTCCTTATAAGACATATTTTCTTGACTATATATCTTTCAGAAAGCTTTCAAATTTTTTTATAATTTAATTTGATAGGGTTTTTTAATTATTATTTATATTGAAAGAATTGCCTTTTAGGGGTTCTTCCATTTTATACTTCTTTATTCATAACCTTTTTTTCTATATGAATTTTAATTTTTGACAGGAAAAATGATACTTCATCATCTCAGTTTGTGGGTTTAGCATTGCTGGTGTCATGAAAACAAAATGTACCCCTTTCTCATGTTATAGTCAATTAATATGCATAGTTACATTACTAGTTATAGAAAACTGAAGTACTGTCTCTCATCTGATTGGATATGCTTAACCCATAATGACAGATATTTATATGTCTTGTTCTTCCAGGAGTCACCAAAAATTTCAGTAATTTCCCCAAATTAGTTATGAAAATATCTAAAATTTATTGATTTTATTAAAATTGTTGTGCTACCATTTATGGATGAAGAGAAAAATTAATTTCTGCAGTCTTTATCTACCTCATCCTGAAAAAGTGACTAGTCTGCCCATGGTTTCATTCTTCTCTTTTGGAGACTAAACAAAACCAATTATTTCAGAGTTTCCTGCTAATCATAATAGGACCTTTTCCCATATTCTTTATGATACTATTTTCTTTGGTACTGCTTTCCAGCTGTATGATGGTGCACTCTCTCTCTCTCTGTATTTGATGGTATCTTTTTATTTCTAAGGTGTTTCTGTATTTCCAAACAGTAACTAAAATATATATTTCTGTATCAGATTGTCTTTTCCATATTCATTGTATTGTCAAAACAATTTTAGGTGCTTCATCGGATTCACATTTGCAGACTGATATCCATTAAAAAAGTATTTGTAATTAGGAATTTAGAAAAAATTCTTTAAGTCTACAGTTCTTATCTGTTAAGATTTCCTTTGCATTATTTGTGGTGATATATCAGTCCCTCTATTAGTTTTATTGATACCTGTGTATTAATTCGTCTTGATTTAACCACTACAAGAAATCATTACAACTGTAAATCTCATCATTTGGATTAAAAAGTATAAGTAGAATGACACTGTATTATATGAGACTGGGAAAAATGGCAATCAGTGACTTAATATGTGCTGGTTTTGGCTGGGATAGAATTAATTTTTTTTCATAGTAGCTAATATGAGGCTATATTTTGGACTTGTGCTGACAACAACATTGATAGTTCAGGGATGTTTTAATTATTGCTGAGCAGTGCTTACACAGCGTCGAGGCCTTTTCAACTTCTCACACTACCCCACCAGCAAGGAGGGTGGGGATGCACAAGAAGCTGGGACAGCTGACCACAGCTGACCAAAAGGATATTCCATACCATATGAAATCATGCTCAACAATAAACTAGGGGGAAGGTTGGCTGGGGGGGCAACTGCTCGGGGACTGTCTGGGCATCAGTCAGGTGGTGGTGAACATTTGCATCACTTATTTTCTTGGGTTTTATTTCTCTCTGTTATTTTCTTTTTCAATACATTTTATTATATTATTTTATTTACATTATTAAACTGGTATTATCTAAACCTATGAGTTTTCTCACTTTTACCCTTCCTCACATCCTGCTGGGCGAAAGTGACTGAGCAGTTGTGTGGTACTTAGTTGCCCGCTGGGATTAAACCACAACAATATATTAAATTTAAAAACATACATCACATAACCAAATAATTAATTTTCTTTAGCTACTCATTTAGAACAACTAAATATTTGGTATCCTAGTCTGGATTTTGAAACGGCAGCTCATTAGATAAAAAGTCAGTATTCCGTTCAGCAGTTTAAGGCACATTTTTCCTCCTTTTGAAGAGTTTATGCACTGTTATTCTTCATTTTTTATTGTATTTGTAGCTGTGTAATCAAATTTATCTGCATGACATAAAGCCATATTGTGCCATTCATTTTTAAGCAGTATTTGCCATTGATTCCACTGAGGAATGCTGTTTAGAAATGGATGGTGCAATATGGCACTTCTAATTGCAATTACAATTAAATTTTACTAGATCTTAGCTGTAGGAGCTAGAAAGTAGGTAATCTGGAAGCAGTAGTAGGAATTAAAAGCTTGAAGCTGCAGAAAAATAAATGGTAGCAAAAATATTCAATTCTTCACAAGATGAAAAGATTCAAGATTGATTCTCATGTAGTACATTCTTCACAGTTCTTTTACTGAAGTTTTTCCTTGGCTAAACTGCAAAGCCATGATGGAAAACATAGGAGCAATAAGCACATGACATGAGACTTTTAACCCTGTAATGTTTTGCTGGAGCTGTAGAAAATTCTGTTGTCATTCTGCTGTGTGATGTTGCCTGTCTGAGGTGAACATCTACGTTCTTTTACAACTAGCCTATGCTGAAATGTGAGAAATGGTGTCACTACTGATGGTAATGCATTTTATATTTTATTTCCTATTTACTAGTGCATTGCCCTGAAGAGGTAGAATTTAGTTCTTTGTCAAAGGTTTATGAATACTAATGATCAAGATGGGTAATCTTCCAGATAAAAAGCTTACCAACTTACAGTGCAGAGTGGGTGATACTTCGATGTTGTTATGATAGGGCTTTTTCAAGGGCTGCAGGTAGTGCTATTTTACAAGACAAGATACCATTGCAGTGAATTGAGCACACGCAGAAAAGGAACTTTTTGCCTTTAATGCTTAATAATGTTTCAAGTAAACAGTGACCGTTGCATCAACACAGTAGCTCTTATCACATTCTTACCACAGTCAAATCCCTTTCTCTCCTATTAGTGCCCCATTGCTGATCCTGGAAAGCAGGATAAGGACAGCATACTAAGGAGTATTTTTGAATGTCAGAGAATGAACTGAAGCAAAAATAAATACAGAAAGTGCTAAGTATATCAGAGTCTAAGCAAACATTATTAAACAATACTGGAATACTATTAGAGAATGATATTTGACAATATCATTTGCCTTTTGAACTTCTTTTTTTTTGTTGTTGTTGTTGTTGATTGGGTTTTGGTTTGTTTTATTCTACAGGATTTTTGTCATTCCTAGGGAAGTGGTGCTCAGCATTTGTTACTTTTTTTTGTGTTAAATAACACAGTTTACATTTGTAGATGTGATGGGATTGTTAGGAATTTTACTGTAGGTAGACCTTTCAATGCACAGCATAATAATTAGACATGTTGATTTTCACAACCTTTGATTTTTTTAACTTTGCAGGTTTTAGGAGATTAAATAAATCACTGCATTGTAAAAGTGATGCAAAAGCAATGAGACCTACACAGCTGAAATAAGCTTAAGTGAAAGTCAATAGGTAGTACTGTGGCTATGGAATTATATCCAACCAAACAACTTGACTAGATATTTTCCAGGGGAAGAAAATGTTTTATTTTTGTTTCAATTAATGTTCTTAATTCACTGTAGCTATGGTTTCATGTCTCTGGATCCATCTTTTATTTCTTAATAGTAATGTTTAGTGATAGTCATGGTAGAATCTCCTGTTCCTGAAACTTCTGGCACTTTAAAGTAAGCATTTCCCAAAGGTAAGGAAGGAAATATAGTCAGTAAACTCTGGGTTTACTAAAATATCAAATAAACATCATCTTCCTTCCCAATACATTCAGAAAGGTTGTGGAGGACAGCCTTGCTGCTGTAAGAACTAAATGGTTTAAAACCTAATGATTTATGAAGCTAAACTTTTTCTCAGAATGTGAAGGTCAGCTGTGTGCTTACATCTTGATTCAACTTGCCTTTATACTATTTGGTTTTGAGACCCAGGACTGTGAATTCTTGTGAGGATAGAGTCATTATAGCAGCACTTGGAAAACAATGGGAGACACCATAAGGGAAATTAGTAAACTCAGAAAGGGCAGAGTGAAAAGGTCCATAATGAGAACACCAAGTGTAAGAAATTACTATGAATTACTCAATTCAAGTATTTTGTTGTTGCTGCAAGTTATACTTTACATATGTCAATGTGTCAGAATGACAAATAGTTCATCTCTAAATCTAGTCTATACTGGGCACGTTGTAGCATAGTCTGCAGGTAACTCTGTTGACCAAGGGTTATTTAGATGAGATGTTGGGGGATGTGGTGTAGGGGAGAACTTGTAGAGTAGGGCTGATGGTTGGACTCGATGATCCCAAGGGTCTTTTCCAACCTGAATGATTCTGTGATTCTATGATTTTGTACCTAAAGAAGTTCTTCAGGAAATCTTGCTTCCAACTTTGTACTGTGTCTCTGGTCCCCTTATGTGACCAGATATGTGCCCACTATAAAACCAGTGCAGTTGTATGTTGCTTTCATGGTATTCAACGTGTGGGAAAAAAATTTAGATGTTTCAGGCAATGTGTCATGCAAACATTTTAAGTAAAATCTATTATAAAATAAAATGGTCTTATCTTCTCCTCTTAGAGACACTGAAGTTGTTTTAATCAGACTTAGTTATAATGAGAACTCTCAGATTTTTGAAGGTGCTAAATCTTATCTTGTATTATTTTATTAATTTGCAAAAATTGCTGGGTTTAATCACTTTTAGAAATCTATGTGCATTTATCAATGAATTTTTTTTGTGTGATTATACCAGCTGTGATAATATCACCACTCAAATATTGTGAAATATTTTGGCTGGACATATACATAGTTAACACTTTGAAAGTGCACTAGCTTTCTTAAATTCTCGTGTATGACACAAACATAATTAGTTTCTCTGTTTTCATAGTTTAAAAGTATGTTGTGGTGACATCACTTCGATATTACAGTATGTTATCAAAATTATTCAGTGTTACAACATCAACACATCAACAGTGTTACAATATTTAGTAAAGGTATAACTCAGAAGTGACTGTTGATTGTAGATAAACAACTACCAATATCAATAATTTGCACTAAAGTGAAAAAAAACCTTGTAAAATCTGCAGTAAAATTGATTTTTAATGTTTGAAAAATTATATGTTAAATGAATTATTGGAAAATGTATGTTTATTTTAAAGAAACTGTTGGGTGTTTTTTAAATTTTGTTCTGTTTTAAGCATACTAGCAGTTTCATAAAATCACAGATACCTTGAGTAACTGTATAACTTGTATGAATAGAAAAGAACAGGGGTATAAAAAATTTGGACTTTATAAGTAATGGTCCACTGTATGATGAGTACTAAATATATAGCTATTAATTTAAAGTATTGCTATTGTGTGCTATTACTTCAAATTTTATTAAAAATTAAGGATGAAATTCTGTCCCTTTTGGTGTCAATGTCATTGACTTAGGTTGAATCATACTTTTACCCTAAATTGGCACATTATTGTATATCTGCTGATTACAGAAGTATAATAATAATTATATGAGTGCTGGAGTAGGACTATTATCTTCCTTGGAGTAGTTCACTTATTCAACTCACAAACAGTAAAGAAATAAATGGCATTAGCGAGAAGTAATAAGTTTTTGGGAATCTCTTTTCTTTAGTTTTAGTGGTCTTGTTGCCTATATTTTTCCATATTCTCCAAAATCTGGAATAGAAAATCTTGAGTATTTACAAGATGAGATGCAGATACTTTTCATCAAAAGTATTTACCACATTCACATAGTGAAGAGTTTCTAGTTTGTGTTTTTCAAATAAGGCAAGTAAGTCCCTGGATGTGAGACACAGACAAGACTCTATTGCTTTCTGGCAAAATAATAATAAAACAATAATTCTATCATCTGAGTACATATTCACAATAAAGCATTTATTTCTGATATTTCACATGATGGTGGATTGAGGGAAGACACTGGGATTATTCTTTCAGTTGTAGCGAACAATACTGCATGTATATGTGGTAGTCTTAGTGCTTACTTCCTATCTCAGGGAGGGTGCCTAGCAGTAAAACTGTACTTAGCATTGCCAAGAATATGTCCTCTTCTGTGTCCTGAATAATTTGCTAATCTCTAATACGTGTGTGACGTCTACCACATGCACACACACATGCACAAGCAAAAGTCAAGATCCTTCTGTTGACCTATTTCAAATACCATGACTTTCAAGCTAGCCCACTAAATCATTTACAAATTGTATATGCAGACTGGAGCAATAGGTACCATCTGCTCCTGTTTTAGGTACACGGTCTGTCAAACTCTGCAGCTACACCATTCTGAGAGGAACCCAAGTTAATATAAATTACAGAAATCCATGCTCAAAACAACAGGTCTTAAGTTGCTAAGCATTAAAAGACATGTTCTTTTCATGGTATATGCTACCATATATTTTGTGTGAATTAACTAAAAATAGTCTTAAAACGTATGATTATAGCTACACTAATAAATAGCTTGTATTTAGTATTAAAAAATGAGATAAAATCTTCTGAAATAATATTAAGACCACCATCTATTATTTCATATAATTCAGAAGATATTAATATTTTGAGAGCATATCACAAAAAAACCCCTTTTTTTTGTGTGTGTGTGTGTTTAGCAAATGAAACATTGTGTAGTACTTATTTTAGATTATTTTAGAAAGTCACGTTTTAACAGAGGAAATAAATTAAATAGATATCTTAACATTAAATCCATTTAAAAAAATTTTTTATAGTCCAGTGTGTTAGAATAAGTATTCTAAACAGATGTCATAATCTTGACAACAGATTATGAAATTACAAAGTATATGAGAAGCAGCTAATAGACATAGGAAAATACTAACATTTATGACTGTTTCAGATAAATGCACCTGAACATCTGTTGAAGAAAAAGGAGAAAGAGCTTTTTCTTGCTTGACAGTTTTGAATAATACCAAATGCTAACTTCTGTTGTTAACCTTAGAAAAATACATTGTTGTAGTAAATACCATTGTATTTATGTATAAAATGTATGCCATTTTATCAAGTATTATAGCTATTAATGGTAGAATAAACCTGATGTTTGTGTGATAAAGTATTTGCTCCTACCTTTGTATGTATAATGTTATAAATAATTGAAATATAAATAAGTGGTACATCATGTTCAGTCAGGGAATCCTGACTTTCTTATTTTTTTTTTTTTTTTTTTTTTTTTTTTTTTGAATTATGAGTCTATTGGCAGGAGTAAGAATTTACTAGTGTGCAAAAAGGCTGCATAATCTATGTTTTATCATAGTATAAAGCATCATAAGAATGAGTAACAGTTTTGAATGCTGTGAATAATAGCACACTGTGTATAAAGTACATCATTATTTTCTTAAGATGGTTGATAAATGGTAAAGAAAAAAAATAATTGCTCTGGAAAACTGCAGAGTGCCATCAATTCTCTTTTGATATATAATGAAATAGCACATACTTGGTACTTCACACGATGTACAAATTTAATCCAGTGTAGAAGTGTAATAAAATTTACTGTAACAGCATATACCAACGTGGAACAAACCACTTTAAACTGGCTTTTTTTTTCTGCTATTACTCAAAACTGATTATCTTTACTTTTTAGCACCCTGTGGAAGCCGGTCAACAGGGTCTGAAGGCACTGTATTATCACCAAACTACCCCAAGAATTACAGTGTTGGTCACAACTGTGTTTACTCTATCACTGTCCCTAAGGAATTTGGTAAGTAGATGTGGTCTCATATCTTTTTGTTGCTTGGATACTTTCAAACATTCTGGATGATTTGTGTGATTGCTTTTATATTAAACATATTAATGTGAAAAAGCTATTTTAAATTGATATTTGTTTATGTTTTTATCATTCATATACTGCACTGTTTTCTCAAACTGCTTATATTTACCATTATCTTTTGAAATTACTGTTCATTTATTTTTGTCTCACTGTGACAACTAATGTGTAATTTAGAATATTGGTGTGATACTAGTCACACTAGTATTACACACTAATATTAGTGGTACCAGTTAAGGCTTCTTTTCACTCAAGATCATGTGGCAAGGCTCTAGAAACTGTAACATAGCTCCAGCAAATCCATGTAAGCAGGGGAAGCAACATTTGTCTTCAGTGTTTGGTAATATTCTTCTCATAATCCTTGTCTTCTCTGTATCATGAGACAATGGCATAGTCTTTCCTGAGGATTGAAATTAGTGCAGCATGCATCTGTCTGGTTTTTGTAGATTTCTAGATCCTCCATCAAAAATTCACTCACATCCTAACATTTTTTCTGATGACTAGATGAATCTTTTAAAGACATTTTCTGTCCCACAGAAAGATGGGGCTTTTACAGTACTGTTTTATCTCTCTGGATTTATGAATTATCTCACTTTATTATTAAACAATGCCTGTGATGACAGCTGATAGTTTGTTGTTCACTTTGACTCCTTGGTAAACAATATGCCACATACTGAATATAATTTATTCTTTAAATATTCACACTTAAGATTTATGCTTGGATAAGTAGGATTTTATTCTGACCCACTGCTCACATTTCGATTCGTCAAATAACAGATGCCTGGTGATGGGGATCGGTATTTATTAATCTTCCTTCATGTTGATTCTGCAGATATTTTATCCAAATTAAAGACAATGCTTGAACTGCTGTGTATCCATCTGCCATACTCATGATGACTGAACTCCCTTAATATCCAATTAATTTGTTCTTACATGTAGCAAAGAGGTGCATAGGCTACTACAAAAATCCCAGGCTTTTAAAGGTATTGTCTCCTAAGCCACTGGAATCTCTACTTATTCCTCTAGAACATTCAGAAAAAATTTAACACATTTACACAATTCTGGATTCATTTCTAGCTGTTACAAGCATATGCTTTTGACCTAGCTAATTTGTTTTAGATAAACTGGAAAGATTATGTTCTCCCATTTCCATCAAATACGATGCTTAGTTTATGGCACAGATGTCAATAAGTAAATAGCTAAAAGTAGTAAAAAAAAAAAAAAAAGATTTGAAATGTTAATGCTCTACACTTCCTATCTTTGACATTGTGAATGGAATGTGATTTCTGGAATTAAATACAGAATTCTCAAGGCCAGACATGGTAATGGGGAAAAATCCCACTGTTCTGTATAGCTACTTGGAGTAATTTAATAAATACTCATTTTCTTTACACATTAAGCATGTTAGGAACAGTATTAAGGAATTCTGTTTGATCCTTTCACAGTAATTATACAAAAAAAAAAAAAAAAAAAAAAGCTGATATGAAGAAGGAAAATCATGGTTTAGGTATGATTAACCCTGATGTACAAGGATTCAGTGATTTATTTGGGATATGATTATAATAGGGTATCTGTCATTTCTCTCAAGGTCTCTGGTGGTCATGCCTCAGGATAAACCTTTACTTTTTTTCTTGGGTTTAAACAACAATTATGCCAGGTACCCATAGAATATGTCATGGAAGTATTTAATCCACTTTTTTGACTACAGAAATATGAATGCTTGTTTGTTGAAAGAGAAAGGTAAAAAAACATACCTGGCAGCAGCCATTCAAAAATGCGGATGACATGACACATTGAATAGGCCAAAACAAGTATTTCTATTTTAGCAGTTTTCTTTTCCAATAATACTCCTACAGTAACAGGGAGCAGAATTCCTTGCACCTAAAAGCTAAAATTTTAAAATATGAATCTTTGTTTGAATTACACAGTGATGGGGTGGTTTTTTTGTAAATTATGAATATGGACTTATTTATGACCCATGCTCTTTCTCTATCATTACTGAAATTACTCCAGTAACAAACATTAAGGAAGACAAAGTAATTTTGACAATCAATTTAACCTGAGTTTTCTACACTCAAGATAATTATTTGTCTCAGTCTAAAATTTTAAAGATTTGTGTAATCAATGTGTTTTATCTAATAGCTTTCATCTCTAGCTCATCACAATATATCAAAGTACAGTTGCAGAGAAGGATATCCATATTTTTTTAATGCTGAGCTCTTTAAGATCATTTTTAGGAAATTATTACCTGTAACTCTATTATTTTGTGTCCTGATAGAAGACGTTGCATTAAGAAAGCGTCTTCACTTGTGTTGCTTGATATGGATTGTGTAGGGATCACTCACTGACAAGGTGGTAAAAAAAAAATGCTGACCTTTGTGGGTAAAGACACGAATTTTCATCTTGAATTCAGTTTCTAATGTGCATCATGACGTGTCGATCCGTAAGAGATTATTCACAACAATGAAGAGCTGAAACAAGATTTTTGGAGAATGAAGGGGTACTCCAGCAAAGCTGCTGACATAGGATAATTTAAAGCAATCTTTCTAAAGAAAACAGCAAAATCTCTTCTTCCATAATTTTCCCTATATCTCCAACTTTTAATGTGAAATATAGCATTCAAATATTTGCTGAATGTTGCCTCTTCAGGAACTATTTTGGCGTCCAGTGTATCAGATCTTTAATAGATCAGAGTTTAAGCTAAAAACCAGGTCAGTATAGAAGAAAACAGCAAACAATGGAATAGCATACTCCATGTGTAGAAGGGAACTCGTTGGCCTGGATTAGTTTTTGATGGAGTGAAAAGAAAAACTATTTCATGTGCAGCTTTTCAGGTTCTCAAGCCAAAAATTCTGTGGTAAAATCATTGCAGTGTGGACTTTTTTTCAGTGGTTCATTATTCTGTCATGCAGAATCACAGTTGCAATATTTCATACCATGACAGCTTTAAGCTAGGAGATAAATGGTTCACAAAAGCACACAGTATGCCACAGGCAAACCTTTTGTAAAAACAGAAGACTCATCTTCTTTGACATTCTCCCACTGATATTTTAAAATGGTGTAATGATTGTTAATGGCTTAACACTGAAATTGAGCACTGGTTACAATTAAAATGCAGATGTTTAAGAATTTTTGTTTTCCTGATGCTCATGAACTAATTTGTATGCTCTGCTCTGCATAGAGGTCTATACTTCTTGTTCATTTAAAATTTTTAACAGTAAAATAAATTGTATAGCAATGTGCCCCAGCAAATGGCTTTCCCTTCTGTTAGAACAAAAAACATAGACTGAACATACACAGTAAAGTATGTAAGTGTAGTTTATGAGCTATGCTATCAGTAAATTAAGTATTGATTTTCAGTGGCCATCAAAAAATATGAAATTTAAATGAGAACTCTATTTTCCTACAAAGAAGCTAAAACCCATGTATATAATTGGGAAGATGTCTAGTTTCCATGGAGACTGTACATTTGCTTTACATTTACAGAAAGATAAAATATTTTGAAAATTACAAGCACTTTATTGATAAGAATGACATTTTGTGACAAGATTTAGAGTTTTGGCAATGAAGGTAGACCCAGGTTGCTTGCTATAAAGAGGGAAGTTAAAATCCACTATTCTTTTCAACCCCTGAATAACTGGCTTGTATTCACAGACACCTTTCTATCACACAATTATACCATTTTCAGCTTTTTTTGGGTGTCTTTTCTTGAATTTCTATGTTACGAGATAGCCCTGAATTCTTGTAAATAAGCAGCAGAGAGAAGAAACACACAGAGCCAAAAAGCAGGGGTTTAGTAATATTTTTATTATTATTATTATTATTATTATTATTATTATTATTATTATTATTATTATTATTATTATTATTATTAATAATAATTAGATTCCTGAAAGAGTAACTTTTTGAAAATACTGGTAGGTACACATTTAACTTTTATTCTGCCAGTGAAGACAC
>NW_020799095.1:136376894-136540889 GCF_003259725.1 Athene cunicularia | reverse complement strand
TTTCTTTCTTTCTTTCTTTCTTTCTTTCTTTCTTTCTTTCTTTCTTTCTTTCTTTCTTTCTTTCTTTCTTTCTTTCTTTCTTTCTTTCTTTTTTTTTCTTTCTTTCTTTCCTCTTTTTTTTTTTTTTTTCTTAATGATGTATTTATTATCAGTATGGAAAGGAAATACTGCAACATTGCTTTAAATGCTCCTTTACGTTAATTTAGCTTTTTGCCAGAATATTGTTTTGATTTGAAAATTCTCTGAGTGGACATAACTATGGCAGGTACATGTCTTTTCATTTGATGTTTTTGTCAAGTTAAATTTTGAGAGTTAATAAAGAACACTAAAGGGGAATAAGAATGGAGTCAGGTCACCTAGAGCCAGAAAAAAATATGTAGGTTTTGTATATTGTGCTAGAAACAAATAATACACCCTCCGACCACAATGGAAATTTTTTATTCTCAATGTGCGTTCAGTGTGCATTGAATGACTGAGTATGAATTTATTTTCCACTATTGTTTTGATTAAATATTAAAATATACTATTTGTTTGAAATGTACAATGCATTTTTAAGACATGGTTCATTTCTTCCTTAAAGTAAGACTATATAGCTATATAATAAATGCAATAAAAATGGGTATAATATGGCTCATTGTATTGTGTGCATTTTAGCAAGAAAAGAAGGTGGTGAGCCAGACACAGAAGAAAACTTAAAAGTATATCTCCTGAATAACTAATAAACATAAAAAGCTTAATGAAAAAAAAAAAAAAAAAAAAAAAAAAAAAAAAAAAATCACCTGTAGGTGTAAGATCTCAACCTTTGGAGTCAGATGCAGTGACACAATTTGTGGTTTATTCCGTATAATCCAAGTGGGGATGCTTTAAATCTGTAAATGTATCTTGTTTTGAAAAGCTGCCCTTAAACTTTGTTGATTTATGTGCCTGTATGTTTTAGGCTTGCATGCAAAGAAAATAGGTGTGTATACATGTAATTTAACCCCTTGGTGGAATAAGTTTCCTCTTGCTTTAGTTAGGTACCTAACTATTCAAGTTATATATATAGTCTAAACCATTTAGATGCTTGCTCTAATCAACAAAAAGAGATACGTATTCCCATCTAAAATGATTCATCCCATCTAAAACATCTATCTGCAATTTTTGGAAGGAGATAAATTCTTTGTAATGTAAAAGAAACAGCATGGCTTCATTTTGTCATATTTCTTCTGGCAGCTATTGGTTAAGTGAATTAGAGAATATTGCTGCTAGTATAATCCATATATATCAGATAGTCACATTGCACAAACATAGCTTCATGACTTTATCTTGTGAGTATATGGTAAGGCTGGCAATTTCAGATACATTTCAGTTAGCAGCCATTTGGGAGCATGAACTTGGATGATTCAAATTCAAGCTTTACCTAGTGATTCCTTATCCTCAAATCTTTTAAATCTAACACTGGAGAACAAAATCTGTGTCTTATTATTAAGCATATATTAGGCAATAACACTCCTGCTTGTTTAAATGTTGTGAGATCATGTACTCAAGAAGAAATTCAGGTGATGAACTGCATTATGTTAGCTACAGGAACGGGAAGCCATGGCCTATTGCCTGTATACACAATTAATACATAATGAATTTATGTTGCCATCTGGGAAAAGAAAATGAGAGGCAGGTTTACTTATATGCTGGAAATATTTTCTGTTGTGGTTCGGTTTGGAGTTTTTTAGCAAGTGTTAAGTATTTTCTTCTCCACAAAATATAATAAATGTCTCTTAAAGTGCTACACAAAATTTTTTATACCAAATTTTTGGTTTGGTATAAAATTAATTATAGTGCAAGAATTTAGGTTAAATATGCAAACTAGGAAATTATTTTCCCATTGATGTAAAATTTATTTGTCTTAAGATTATTTTGCAAGTTTTAACAAGGTGTTGTGCCAAAGATTATTTTTTTTTTTTTTTCATTATTTTTCAAACACAGAGCAATAATACTAACTACTTAATTCAGACATGGCTAGTAGCAATATATTGTATATTGAAGATATCTGGTAGATAGTGAATGTATTTTTTATCATAATGTTAAGCAGACGTGAATTACTCTGCTACCCACTTTCCATAAAATAGCTGGAGATTGCAGTCGAAGTTTCAGGAGAATAGAGGTGAGCATTAGTTATATAACTATTAACTTCTGGTTTGCTTTTCTAATTCAAGGCCAAGTTTGTGTCATTCAGATGCTGACTATATCATTTAAAGAAGCACCAGAAGGTCATTTCACATCACTTTGCACTTATCTACAAATCTCCTAGGTTTATGAGAGGAAAGACTGGCAGGTTTTATATACGCAAACTCACAGCTGGGGAGTATTTCATTCATTGGTTCAGTGCTTAACATGCTTGCCAAGTGAGCAGACGCCAATAAAAAAGTCACCATAGGGTGACTTTTAAAGGAGATCAAACTATTCAATGTAATTTTTAAATAAAATTTGAAGAGATTTACTATTTTAGTTGCTTAATATGATTTGAAGTCACTTTTTCAAAGATGCTTTTATATTTTTTTCAATAAAAATGATTAGTTTTGGCTCAATTATCAATGATGGTTTTGAATATAATAATGACCAATTTAATACAGACCACTAAACAACTTATGCTATTGAGTTTGAGTATAAAGATATCAGAACAGTATAGCTGTATTTTTAATAGCCTAATAACAAAGTGGAGTGATGATAACACCACATCTGTGGGCTTCGAAGAAATTCATGGTGTCACAATAAGTAAAATAATTTGACTATGCCAATGAATTGATGAAAGATTTCTAAAGATTTTTTTTTTTCTGAGCAGTGTGACTCCAGCTGCTCCAAATATTTAATTATCAAACCTTGTTCATAGAAAAGGCTGTTACTAAAATAGCTGACAAATGACAGAGGACAGACTACATTACATTTGTCACTTACATGCTTTCCAATACATGTCACTATCCTAAAGAGAAGACTGAGTGGTGGCAGATTTTCTAAGCAATTTTGCTTTTCTGTTAGGTTCACTTCTTAGGATTGAAATACTTTAGCAGCACAGTACCAAAAGCTTGCATTGATTAGGTCCTTTTAACATAAAGTTATATTAACAATGAAGGTATAATTTTTACTCTTAACCTCTGTATGAGTGAAAAAACTTCCTTCTCACTCTTCAAGCCTGGCCAGAGTGGGGTTGATTAGGTGGTGCAAAATTGCTTACTTCTGACCGGCACAATTCTGAGATTCAGAAGCATCCTGCCCCCCAGCAACAAACGTCTGCACTAGATGTGAGTCTTCCTCATTCCTGTTCTTGGAACAAGGCCACAGTCCACCTCAGAATTCACCTAGCTGCATATGAAGCCAGGAAGAGAGCAGGTAAGCTCTCTCTGGAGGGCCTGACTCTTCAAAGATTAGCTAGGCTATGGAAAATTATAGTTCTGCTCTCTAGGAATTACAGATGACAAAATAATCAAGGGAAAGTGGTTACATCAGTCCTTCCTGGTTGGGAAAAAGAAAAAAAAAAAAAAAAAAGAGCTCTTAAGAGTTTGTGATTCTTCTAGAAACATTGATTTTACATATATAAATGCCTACATAAGATGCCAGACAACTGGAAAGGCTAACAGTGTTTCTATTTAGATCAAGGTATAGTTTGTCTGATAAGGTACACTTCTCTGATGATAGAAATGAATGAGGTTTCAATTTTCCTCAGGCTAAAGTAAGTCTAAACCTCACCTAGTTCTTTAATTAATGGGCTATAGAAAAATATAAAAAACGCAAAACATATCAGATCCACAAACCAGTCTAGAATTCATCTAAACAAATGGTGTTCTACTGTAGGGAATGGTAGATTTGGCCTTATAAATCAGATACTAAGGTCTGGAAATAACTCTTCCTGCCTTTATAAAAGGAATTAATAGTCATCATTACTTAGCTGTTCATAAATACCATTACCTTTCATTTAAATCACCTGAAATTTTTTAAGTTAAATGTATTTTCATCAATCAGTAGATACAGGCCATTGGACCAGGCTGTTTTGGGGGGTTTGTTTTTGTTTGGGTTTTTTTTTTTTTTTTTTAGCTGCAAAATTTGATAGGAAAGTCACCCAAACAGAACAGCTGAGGAATCTCCAAGTGTCTACTTCCTGATACAGAAGTTTCACTGGTTGGCAGAGAGAGAAAGAGAAACCTGGGCAGGGAATCTGTGGGAAGTGATTGTGACCATTGCCAAGTTTCCATCCTGAAGCATTTTGCTATATTTCAGGGAAGGACTTCGTTTGGATCATGCTAGGATCAAGGAACTGCAAAAATTCCTTTTACAAATGTCTTCTATTTATAAAACTTTTCAGTATTAGGCCCTGCTCATGTAGTTATAATCTCTGCTTCTCACCTTTCCTCTTCATTATATTCCTTTGGATATAAACCATTCCTCTATCAAGTAATCTTATCTCTATTGACTCAGATGTTTGTGTTCACCACTGTGTATGCAGATACAATCTTCAAAGATTTGGGATTTCTCTCAGTGATTTCCCTGTAATTACCTTTGTTTAGAAAACAAATTTAAAAGTGTTTGCAATTCTCACCACACTTTTTGTGTTTCTTGCAATCGCAGTCCTGATTGCAGAAATGAGTGATTATTCTGCACTCTCAGAATCTCTGAGCACTCTATTTACTGAAGAAAGGTTGGGGGTTTTAGCTGTTTGTTGTTTTCACTGAATTACTTATTTATAGTCATTTAAAAAATATATATACTAATTAAACTTGGGATAGAGCTGAACTGCATTTACTGTGTTAAAATCAGTAAATTTCAGGAAATTGTGATTAATTCCTCCAAGGGAAAAAACCCCAAAACTTGTAAGCCAGACTCCTGCACAAAGTTTGTGGAAACAAGAGCCCTTTTTTTAAGAGTTTAGAATTTGAAATGTATTTTGAGAAGTCATTAAAGGACTGTCAAAATATAGCTATTTGGTGAGAGGACATTACTTTGACTTGCTACTTACAGAAGATGTTGACTTTCTGTTTTAGGGGCAGGTGTGCAAAGCCAGTAAAGGATGATAGTCCTGCTGTTTCTGATAGGTTCCACCTGAGGTACATCAGGCAGGAAAATTGAAGAGGACCATATACTTTGATGATTACAAGGGATAAATAGCAGAAGTGATGGGAAGAACAGGAAAAGGAATGTGTATACATATATATGGATACATATCCATGTATGTTGTCAAAGGACAAAGCCTCCCTGAAAGCAACACTCAGTTAATGAGACTTGCCCAGTTTTAACTGATTATATGAGTGTTGCATGCACTGGGAAAAAAACAAAAAAAACCCAAAACAAAACAAAACAAAAACCAAAAAAACAAACAAAAAAACCCCCACAAACATTGATATTACTATTGGGTGAGAACTACCCAAGAACATTACTCAGGGAAAAGTCACCTGTACCACGTCTGTCCAGGTCTAACAGACAAAATTATTACAGTATGTGCAGAAAAGAAGAAAAAACCCACAGATGAAGCTTGTCAAAGAGTTACCCTAAGGGGGAAGTGGTATGTATAGGCATCAGATGGCCAGTCAAGACAGGCATGTCAGGCATTTGGTGCAAGTATTCTGTTTCCCTACATGTATTGTACTGGTCACAGCTTGAGCGGAGGAGCTGCTGTCTTGGCCAGTGTGAGTGTGAAGTTATATATATGTCACAGAACAGAAGTCTTAGACTATCACTACCTACTTCTGTTGACTACATTATCCACCCTGCTTTGTAAATATATTTGTGATTATATGTCATTGAGTGTTGTGATTCTCTTGTTGTGACTGTCAAACCCCAAATTCCACTCTAAGAGTGTACATATTAAACATAACATTTGATAGACTTCTGCTTTTTTCTTTAATACTTGAGGCCTGCATAGACCTGTAATTTTTAAATATATGTGAAGGTGAACATCCACTCGCACTGTTCAGAAGTTATCACAGCCAATCAGAAATAGCTTTCTAAAAACATTGCTTTTGTGAGACTTCTTTTCATGACTGAATCACCAAGTCAAAATGTTATTTCTCCAGGCCATCTGTTCCTCTTGCTCTCTTCCTCCTTTTTTCCTTTCCCTGTTTCTATAAAACACTGAATCTTTAAGCAAACTGTTTTGGCCATACCTTCTTGTCTATACTTTCAGCATTGGCAATAAAAGGGTAGTAAAAATCCTCAAAACATTAACATATACTATTAAGCATTATTACAAATATTGATGTTTCATATTGTGTTGTATAGAGAGGGCAAATCTTGTAATAATATGACTACAGTGCTTATTTGGTATAAGTATTGTTGACCAATGTCTGGTAATTTACAGGAAACAGTATTTTAAGAAAAAAAAACTCATGTCTTCGTTTTGTATGTCATGTCCAATTAAATATTTAATTTTCTAGTTTGAGCTCACAGGGCAACTGAGCACCACTGAACAACTGAGCAGCCGTTCACTCACTCCTTCCCCCCTCAGCACTGCGAAGGAGAAAAATTAATCAGAAGGGTCAGAAATTGAGATAAGAACACACAGGGTGTCTCTCACCCATTTAACTGTTACAGGCAACAGACAGACTTATTAGGGGAAGGAAAAAAACCAAGAACATCACTTTAATTCAAACACTAATAAAGCTGACACTTGACAGAAAGGGACAGTGAAAAGCGTTACCATATCTTAAAATACCTCCCCACGCACATCCCTTCTTCCCAGGCCCAACTTACTTCCTGATATTTCTACCTACTCCCCCAGCAGTGCAGGGGCAAGGGATGGGGAGTGCAGTCTGTTCACCGCTTCTTCCTCCAAGGCCTTTCACAAACCCGTGCTGACTGGGCCTGATTGCCTGGTTGTCCTGTATGTGCCACAGGATAGCACTCAAGATGGTCTGCTCCATAACCATCTGCAGCACCAAGTTCAGACTGACAGGCCTGTAGACCCTGCGATCTTCCTTCCAGCCCTTGTAGATGGGCATCACATTTGCTAACTTCCAGTCAACTGGGACCTCCCTGGTCAGCCAGGACTGCTGATAAATGATTGTAAGTTCTTGGTGAGTTTATATCACCCTGTTGAAATCAGATCAGTCAGAATTAGTATGTTAATGTGAAAGAGAAACACAAGTGTCTTGTATTACTGTAGTATGACTTTTCTTTATTTAGCTTTCATTTTTTCTTTTTGGGGAATGGTCTTTTGCTTGGCAAAGCTCTTTCTCAAAGATAGTCTCATAGTTATGAACTTTACAGGTACTTAACTTTTGGGTTTCAGCTTATTAATTTAGTTATTGCTAAAATATGAATATTATTTTGATTTCAAGAGTCTCAATCTGTACTTTAACACATATAATTTTAAATTTTCTTGTAATTTTAATGGCTGTGCTTAAAGCTAGCATCTGTCTCTACGTCATGACTAAGGTTAGAAGATTGTGGTGGATTGACCCTGGCTGAAAGCCAGGTGCCCACCAAAGACACTCTATCATTCCCCTCCCTCAGCAGGACAGGGGAGAGAAAATATAGTGAAAGGCTTGTGGGTCAAGATAAAGACAGGGAGAGATCACTCAGTAATTACCGTCACAGACAAAACAGACTAGACTTGGGGAAATTAGTTTATTACAAATCTAATCAGAATGGAATAATGAGAAGTAAAACCAAATCTTAATAAACTTTTCCCCTACCTCTGCCTTCTTCCCAGACTTAACGTTGTCCCCAATTTGCTCTACCTTCTCCTTGCCAGTGGCACAGGGGGACGAGGAATGGGGGCTGCAGTCAGTTCATCACACATTGTCTCTAATGCTCCTTCTTCCTCAGAGGAGGAGGACTCTTACTCTTCCTCTCTCCACCATTAGGTCCCTCCCATGGGAGACAGTTCTCCATGAACTTCTCCAGTATGAGTCCTTCCCACAAGCTGCAGCTCTTCACAAACTGCTCCAGCCTGGGTCTTTTCAGTGGGGTGCAGTCCTTCAGGAACAGAGTGCTACAGTGTGGATCTCCCATGGGGTCACCAGTCCCACCAGCATACCTGCTCCAGCACGGGCTCCTCTCTCCATGGGGCACAGGTCCTACTAAGAGCTCCCCACGGGGTCACAGCCTCCTCTGGGCACATCCACCTGCTCCAGCATGAGGTCCTCCACGGGCTGCAGGTGGAGATCTGCTCTGCTATTGACCTCCATGGGCTGCAGGGGCACAGCTGCCACATCAGCTGTCTGCACCACAGGCTGCAGGGGAGTCTCTGGTGCCTGGAGCATCTCCTTCCCTTCCACCTTCACTGACCTTGGTGTCTGTGGGATTGTTCCTCTCACATATTCTCGCTCATCTCTTCACCTGCGGTTTCCCTTGCGCAGTTATTTTTCCCCTTCTTAAATATGTTATCACAGAGGTGCTACCACCATTGCTGATAGGCTCGGCCTTGGTCAGCAGAAGGTCCGTCTTGGAGCCGGCTGGCACTGGGTCTGTCAGACACAGGGAAAGCTTCTAGCAGCTTCCCACAGAATCCAACCCTGCAGCTACCAAAACCTTGACAAACAAACCCAATGCACAGATGGTTTGGATGCTTCCAATTGGACTTTTGGAAGCTCAAAATACTTCTTTTGTGAGCTTTTGTTACGTTTTCCTAGTATCTTAATAAGATTTTTCTTAATTGTGCCTCAAATAAAGTAACATTGGAGTATAATTGCTTTTATTTTATTGCTATATTATTCATAAAATGAACAAAGGAAGTGACCACAGAGAATGCAATGTACACAACTGATCTCAGAACATCTGAGTAGTAGTTTATTCAGCATTAAAAAAATCAGTGGTTGTTAGCTGTACAGTCTTGGATTTTTTTCCTCCATCCTGTTCACACACCTGCTGCAGGTGACTACAAAAAAAAACAAACAACAACATATCAGCTGTAGGCTACAATTACTGGGCCGAAGAGAGAAGTGTGCCACCTAGTTGTCTTTTTCCTTTCAGACTATCCTGACTACTTGCATGTCATAATAGTAAAGAATTGGTTTTTATTTCGATTAGATCCTGGAGAGAAGGAAATAAGTACATTTTAACTTTTTGATCTGATGAAAAGCTTTTGCACAAAAGCAGAGAGTAGATTATTTTAAATAAACAGGAATGTTGGACTATGCATGTTACACTCCAAAACCCAGGATTCTCAAGGTAATCTGAGATTATTAAGAAATGGAGTAATAAAGTAGAAGTGACAATACAGTGAATAGAACTTGTTGTTATTACCTGGATACTACAAAATAAACATTCCCCTTCCCTTGTTATCTTCAATAATTAACTCACATCTGCTTATTCTTGTTGCCTTAATTCTCATTGCCAATGTTCTCAATAATGACTCAAAACATGTATGTGTATTTTACCTTAAACTAAAGCCAAAAGTCAGAATGTATCTCTAGTACTTAAATTAAATTTACAAAGATTAATGCCTAAATTAAATACTTAAATTAAATAAGCATATAGGGAAAGAGTTTTCTGGTGATTTCTGTGACTGAGTATTTACATTAAAATTCCATCTAACTTTAATAACTTTACTGATAAGTGGCGTAAAGTGTTTTCAAAACCACTATACAAAGATAGACAACTCCTTCAACTTAAAGCTGGCTCAGTTACCTAATATTAATAGGACCCTAATTTAGAGATATTGTTCATGTATCTAGAAATATCAATACAAGCTTCAGTGAGCCTTAAAAATGCATTTGATCACTGAATTTCTTGTTAGCACTATTTTTTTAACATATTTTCCTATTAAGAATACTTTAAAAAACTATTTTAAATTAATCCATCTGTTGGAGGGTTTTTTCAGGTTTCTATTGACTAGGAAAGTAATTAGACTGTTGGGAATTAGAGTTGGGTGATCACAAACAATATGGGTTGCAATCATATAGATAATCATATGAACATAAATGCTTCAAGTTTTAGAAAACAAATTTGTATGGGATAGTGACCTTGGGATAAAAGGATATATGCAACTTTTGTACCTTGTTTAGAAAAGCTTTTAATGATTTTCTATCCATCCTTAATGTATGAAATAAAATAATATAATTTAATTATCTAACTTATTTCTAATAATTTATATTTTTATTTTTCTTGGTTTCTGCAGTTATTAGTAGTATTTTATGGTTTCATCCATCTAATTAGAAATTAATCTGCATAAGAGGGAGAAAATTAAAAATTTTCTCACGTTTAAATATGGCTTCTAATATAAAACAGTTTTGTAGAACCCTGTATGGTTTTGACTTTTTAAAATTTAACAATAACTCATGTTCGTAATTTATTTTCTAGTTATTTGGTGGCTATTATTCCTCCAAAGATTATATTAAAAAAAACCAAACAAAACCCAAAACAAACTTCAGAATTAAAATGAGGGCTTGTTCTAGACCAATCTAATTCAAATTCTTTCTTTTCAAAATAAGACCACCTAAGTGTTAAACTAATGTTTCCTGGACCTTATTCAAAGTGGTAAATTTTACACTCAGTGCATTTATATTCCAAGTTTACTTTGTTCCCCCTGAATGTAACTCACTGGAAATGAAAAAGAATTCTTCTTGGTAAAGGAAGCAAAGAAACTGACTCTACCACACTTTTCCTGAAACATAAATCCCTGATAGGTCTTTAAAATTATATAAAAATCAGAAACAAATATAACAGTATTAACAAAAAACCCCTTCTCAACATTAATGTTATCAAGTATGATCTTTACTAAAGAATATTTTTGTTAGACACTAATTACATGGCATATCTGGGTTAATTGGTGATAATGGTTTAGGTAATGGCCAAATTGGAGAATGGCTTTCTTTTGCCATGCATGAGGTGGAAGTAGTCATAATCTAAATGAAGAAATGCTACTGGTCACTGTTTGTGGGGATGGTTGAAGACTTCAGCAGCATGGCTAAACCCATACTGGTGTTTTTGTGTATGTGTTTGCCCCAATGTCCATCAGTAATTCTGAGTCCATAATTGCATTTGTATTTGTAAATGATCATGTAGTCTCTTACTTATCATAGAATCATAGAAACATAAGGTCATGGAGTGGTTTATGTTGGAATGGATCTAAAGTTCATTTAGTCCACCATCCCTGCCAAGGGCAGGAACATCTTTCACTAGATCAGGTTGCTCAAAGTCCCATCCAACCTGGCCTTGAAGACTTCCAGTTATGGGATATCCCCAGCTTCTCTGGGCAACCTGTTCCAGTGTCTCATCACCTCATCATAAAAAAATTTCTTCCTTATATCTGATCTAAATCTACCTTCTTTTAGTTTAAAACATTGTCCATGCAACTAGTGTATATAAAAACAAGAAAAAAGGGAAAAAAGTATTTTGAAAAATTGATCTTGCTTTCTGTGTCAACAACAGAACATCCGAGGTATAGCAAAAAGCAAATCCAGAGTTAACAAGTATTTGAAAATTTTTCTCTAGTTCAAGGGAGCTATAGCTGGGAATCTTGTCCAAGATTCAGTTTTAAAACCCAAAGAATTCAAAAGAATCTGGGAGAAGAGTCCATCTCTGGGATATGCTGATTCATTTGGCTCCATGAATTGGATATCAAATAAAAAACAGTAGAATTTGTTGATAAAAGCATACAGCTTCAGAGGTGGAAATCATATTGCTTGAGTTCATACTATCCAATAATGTACATCCTGCAACACATGAGAGGATATGCCAGTAACTATCTTCTTCAACCAAAGTTCCCTTTAATCTATCTGTAAAAAGCTTAATGTCAAATAACTGAAATGTGGATAAGTCATCACACTTTAGCATATATTTATATTGCAAGGAGTTGAACAAATTAACAAAATATTGTTTTCTTGGTAGAAAAGTCAAACATAGTTACATAGATAATGAATTAGGCAGGCCCAGACTATTGGTTTTAAAACTGTTTTTAAAAGTGAATAGCAGAGTAATCCTGGTTCCCCCAAGACAAAAAGTTCTGTAGTAATAAGGAAAAAATTCTTCTGTGAGATACTTGACTGTGTGTCTCTTTTTAGTGGGATTGTGTCCGTCATGACTAGTCGGAGGATGTGAAAATTTAAATTAAATCTTTTTTTATCTTTTTTTTTTTTTTTTTTTAGATGAACAATGAAGAGAAGGAACCAGAAATTATTCTGTAAAAATAATGTTTAAAAAACAGCAAGGGAGCATAAATATTTTTATATTAGTTGGGCAAAGCATGTTCTCTACATCTCTGTTTATCCATCTGTAATACAGAATAATAACATTAACCTCAAAGAAATCCTATGAAAATTAACCAGAGTAACAATTAAATACAAAAAGGTACTATGTAAACCTGAAGTGAAATACAAATCCTATGTTTTATGTTACACCAAGAAAATGCATAAAACCTGATAGTAAGCAATGAATTGGTTTTTACAGTCTCACATAGTCCCTTTGAATTCCTACCATTTTCTTGTAACTGACATACCATTGAGTTGTTACCCATGATGTATTGCAATATGATACAGGATTTGCAGACTAATAAAAATGAGTATTTCAATAACAAAAAGTATATTGAGATGGACAGTAGGTACTTTTCTATTATTTGGTAAAATTTTATGCAATTTTATAAGGCAGAAAAATCATTTTTGGAGTAATAAAAATGGTATTAATGATGTCTTTCAAAAACTTATTTTCTCACCTACAATATTTAGATTTCTTACTGATGGACTTTCAGAGAGGTGAACAGATACTTATTCTCCCTTGCTCTTCCCCTCAGAGTAGATTTGAAGCTAGAATTTTAAATAGAAAGCTATAAGAATGGAGAAAAAAAAAGGTGAAAACTGACTTCTAAAAATAATGGTATTTTCTTTGGAACACAAAGAAAACAGTTTATTTTAAATAAGCATCTGAGAACAGGTTTTATTTCTTTATAAAGTTTTACAGTTCAAATAAACTGTCAACTGATAGTTCTGAAAAATATGTAATAATCTGACCTTCCAGCAGTGAAGGTTAATTTCTTGCCGAGAGAAAAATCGTTGAAGAAGATTGAACCTTCTGGTTGAGAAAACAATTCAAAGTGTAATTATATGTATTCTATGTAATATATTTTAATATATTCGATCAGGTCTCCATTTTTAATGTTTATAAATTGCCATTTACTAAGATCAAAGCCTTCTGGATTTTCTAAAACCAATGGAGAAAATTAAGACTGTCAATATTGTAGTCAACTGTGGAATGATGTTATGCTACCTGCAACATATGTGACTGTAATATGCATATATAATGAGTTAATATAAAGTGGAGTATAAACATCTTTGATGCCATTCTTTTCAGTTGAGTGCATACTCCTTTCTGCTTAGAGAAGATAATATCCTATGGTATGTATAATAGAACTGAAATCCTTTCATATTCTGAAATTTGATACCTTTATAAAATAAAACGTTGAAAAACAATGCTTATGGTTACTTACATTAGTAATCACTGTTAAGTATCATCACAGCTGAAATCTGAGTATAACAATATTCATGTTAACATCATGAAAACTGCAGACTTAGGTGCATACTGAATAAAATTTAGACATAAATAAATAAAGAATACACAGAAGGGAACAAATTAAAACAATAAAAGTACTGGAAAATTGAATAGTTTCCCTAAATAGGTCCTGTACTTCCATTGCTTAAAGTATTTAAATCAAAACTTTCCAGTCATAATAGCTTCAAATTCTGAAACCATAGACTTAGACCATAAGAGTCATCATAATACCAGGTCTGAAGATAAGAGTCTGCCCAACACAGTGTCCTTTTAGCAGTAAGAAATGTGGGTATCCAGGTTAAATATAATCTTAGGACAATGCTTACTGATGGTTCTCAGAAATACTTTCTCAGTCTCCATCAAGCTGTCACTGAAGGAGCTGTTGATCAATACAGAGTACCTTTTAGTAGCTCTTTGTGAGTTTTCTATTAATTTACAAAACTGCTTTTTTAGCCCATTTATGTTTAACACTTATGATATTCTGTAATAAACACTTCCACTCCTCAACCCTGCATTGTGTAAGGAAACATTCCCAGTTTTAAATGTGTTATCGTCTTTTTCCACTTGACTCTCCAATTCTTACACTTGAAAGGACTGTAAAAATAATTCCCTGTTCAATTTCTCTATACATCTCATGATTTTATAGATTCCTATCATATTTGCCCCTTAATAATCTCCTTTTCAGAATGAAGGATTCAAACCTATTCATGACTCAAGAGAGTACGTTACATAATTGCTATTAACCTGTTCATACTTCTCTATGTATTTTCTAATTTCAGTCATGTTTTTTTGCAGTGGGCAGACCAAAATGTCTATCCCTTGCAACCCGGATTTTCACATTTTGTTATACTTCCTGTTGTTCTCTGCACTTTTCTTGATAACTGCTATTATTTTATTCCCTTTCTATCACTCCTGAACACTGAACTGATGTTTCACAGGAATAACTTGTTACTACCTCAAGATCTCAGTCCCAGGTGGTTAATAGCTAATCCAAAGCCCATCATTGTGAATATAAAGTAGGTTTATTTTTTCCTCATGTACAGTACTTTACAATAAATTTCATCTAGCATCACTAGTCATTCATTACCATGATGCTTTTCTGTAACTTTTTAGTTAGTTCTTGCTTTTACTTCTTTGATAACTTAATGCCATCAACAAATTTTACAACTGTTACTTACATTTGGTTTTTTATAGTTTAAGAATATGTTGAAAATCACAATGCCTGCATGTGGGAAATTATTTATGCCTACTGTTTTCTTAAATATCCTAAATGTTCTGTTATTTTCCTAAATTTCCTAAACCATGTAATTTTTTTTTCTCTTTTAGAACAGCATTTGCTGAAATACTTCATTGACTGCTTTTTGGAAATTGTGAAATTGGGGTCCATTTATAGTTAAAATATGCATAATTTCCTTAAAATAAAAAAATCTAACTTGTGTCCTAAATTATTGCTTAGATATGTCATGTAATGTAACTACATGGAAATAGAGGATAAAAGCTTTCTAATTTATGTCATAGTGATTTTGGCTAATATAAAGTTAAACCCATGCTAGATAAGGTCCTGATTATCCATCTTGCAGGATCACTTAGTATGAGTAGCAATAAGTTATCTGGTGTTAGAGAAGTTTAAGTTCTCAAGTTTTGCCAACTGACTTGGTAAAACAACCTCAGAAAACACAGCATGTGCAAAGTAGATACGAAACACAATTATCTTATTATTCTGGTTTTAGATAGGTTTATATATTAATCACTAATAGATCTGGGAGGCATTATCACAGATTTAAGATGTGTTGTGTTAGATAGCAGAAAAATACCTAATTAAAAACCATTACTAATGAGCAAATACCTACTATAGTTATTAAGACAGACTACATGTAGGACTGAAATAAGATAGGAAAACATCCGCACATCTAATGATAAAGTCTTTCAGTGGGATATTTTGAAACTATGGTGTACTTTTTCATCAAACAATATAATACCTAAAGTATCATAGGCTATTCCATTAAACTTTTTTTCAGATTAAATCAATTCTAAATTTCTTATTCTCACTCTAGTCAGTTCTCTGAGTCTGGATTTGTTCACTCACTCTCAGTTCTGCTTATAGCCATCTATCTCTATTTTTTGTCAAACTGTTCTACTTGGGCTGTATTATCATTTCAACCTCCTTTCTCTAGTTTAGAAATACCATTGGTAATATTCGATAGGAAAACATATTTTTCACTCAAAACTTTGAGACTGATGTTTCAAAAAATAAAATAAGAAAAAAAATTGTAAGTCTTAAGCATATATCAGAAGAACAGAGGCCTTGTTCTTTTTAAATGTGGTGCTAAGATCTAAATGGAAAAAAGATAAGCCATGCCACAGTTGTTAGAAAAAAAGTCATCTTCATCAGATATGTAGTAGTGTTGCTTCTTTTATGTTTAGTGTATATACTTGTATCTTGGTTTGTAATTTATTTTTGCTCTGTATATGTATTTTTCTTCCATACTTTTTGCTAGTTTTCACAAGTGATTTGTTTTCCCTCTTTCAGCCACACTAGTATCCTCTATGTTTTTTTTAAGTATTCTTCTTGTACCCTTAATTTATAGGAACTAAATGAAGGAACACAGAGGTTGTCATTGAACAGTACAGTATGTGATGTTTGGTTGGTTTTGATATTGAGCAAATAATTTACCATCCATTTCCAGTTCTGCATAGAAAAATGTATCTATCTGGAAGTAGAGTCAATGTTCTCCATACTAAACAGAATACCAAAATGGATAATATTTATGAAGTGTGTTTTCATTAACTGTTACTGTTTTACATGCCATATGCTTTAAGATTGGATAAAATTATAGCCCACAACTTGTCCTTAAAACAGCAGCTAAATGTGATCTGTGTATAACAAGAACATACATCAACATAATAATAACAATTGTGTCTTAATTGTAAACAAGCATTAGTTAACCATTTGTGAAATTCTTTTATGGCTGGAAGCAACCCCAATTCATGCCAGTTAATGCACTAGAAACTTGTAGCACTAGTGGCCTATCATAGTTTAGCTCTTCCTGTCTTGGAGATATGTTGACATATTTTATATTGAATATTTACTGTTCATTATAATTGTTGAATATCATTAACTGAAGGAAATTCTAATGTAAATTATTAGTGTTTGAATGGGTCATTGATTTTATATATTTTTGTTTCACCAATTATTAGGCCTAGCATAGAGGACACAGCCAGCATAAAGATGAATCAATAACCAAATTGTATTGGATACAAAAGGGACAATACATGGGTGAGCACTGGGGGCACAAACAAGTCAGTCAGATTATACATAACCAACATCAAACCCACTGACCCCAACTCTGACACCACTCAAGCAACAATAGGTGGAATAAATGGTGAAACACAGTCTCCCAGAGAAGGGACAGGAGACAACCAGGTCAACAAGCCAAACACATAAGACCAAGGAAGCCACATACTGAATCTCTACACAGCCCACACTTACAAAAGCCAGACCTGACTGGAGCCCAGTCCCAGGGAGGCAGGAGGACCTTCCCCAACAGGGAACTCTGCACAGGACATCCACCTCACAGACAGACACTGCCCCTGCCTGCAAGGGGTCCCAGCTTTTATCCCTCAGTGGGACACCTGACCTTTGGTTACTCAATGCAGGACACCTGGGGCTCATTTACCCAATGGCTCTCCCTGCAAGGCTGGCCCCACCCTGAAGGGAAGCCTGAAGGGAAACTCACCCCCCCTTTGTGAAGGGCTGTGGGAGTCACCCAGATGTCAGCCTTAATTTGGGGCTTGGGGTTGAAACCCCAGCATTTCAATTTTAAAGAAAAGTCTTTAAAGTCTTTTTCTTTCACTTTCAAAAGTAATTACATATAAGCATATAAAAGAATATATGACATAATAAATATCATTTAAGTAAAATTCTGTGTCAGTATACAGTTGAATACTTTGATACTGATCTTAGATGAAAAAGAAACATATCTTCTAGCTTGTCCTTTTCACAACATATGTAATTTCCTTCTTTAAAAAAAAAAAAAAAAAAAAAAGCATACTCTGGGTGGAACTAATATTTTCTGTTGGTGGACACTTGACATGTTATAACAAGTGAGCTTGTGCACAGGTAAAAACACGTTTGTTTAACATACTTTTTTTTTTTTTTTTTAAGTGAGATATCATTTCAGGTATTCAGTTTAGAGTCATTGTTTTAAGACTGATTTGTAAGGCAACAAGAAGAATTTATTGTGTCTGTAAGGTCTAAACATTATAGATAAGGTTCATCTCAACTTTCTTCAGCCACATAAAAATTGAATATCTAGTTTACTTTAGTTGCCCAGGTTCTCACTCTACTTAATGGAGAAAGAAAGACACCTCCAAAGCATGACTCATTCCACTTCAGGAAAAATTTCAATAAATAAGCCCCCCCCCAAATATCTAAGTTTTATGTAGCTTAGGCAAAATGAGATAAATTCAACATTTTAGGTATACAATCAATCCTTAGAGCTTTCAAAGTAGTCCAAATGATAAGAAATAGTTTCTGTTTGTAGGGGTAAACAAACCAACATTACCTGTTTAAACAAATAATAGATGCTTGAATTTCAGTTTAATCAAATTGAAACAAATGAATATGGAGAAAAGATGGTGTGAGGTTTCTTTTGGGGTTGTGTATTACATAGCAGATGCAACATACTAGTATTATTTATTCTTACTGCAAATAATATACATAATATAAATAAAAAAAAAAAAAAAAAAAAAAAAAAAAAAAAGAAGTACTGTTTTCACTTCTTTCCTCTACTATTGTGCTGTTGCAGGTCCAGAAATGGTTTCACCAGTCAGACCAGAGAGAGGGATGTGAGCTGCAGAAAGGGAGAAGCAGATAGGGCAACTGAGGTTTGAAGCCAGAGGAGAATGATAATTTATGTAATGTAATCAACTTCACTGATTTTAGGAGCAAGCAAGAAATGTGTTCAATCCTGTTCCAGCTCAAGGAAAAGGCCTGAGTCTCACTGTTCTATTTAATGTGGAATTATGCCCATTTGTGGGGAAATATGCATGTAGCTTTTCCTGCGCAACTTCAGTTGGCTTCCTCATTCTGAGATTCTAGTGTTTCTAACTGCCCTATCTCCTGCCCCCAGATACATTCTTACTGTCTTTCCATACATTCAGATAAAGAGTTCTTTTTTTCAGACATGAGAAGATTTAGCATTTCCCATCTTCCTTTCCTATTCTGCAAATGGAGGAATACAGTAACAAGAAAGAGGACAGGCCAGCATGTATTCAGTCAACACTTCCTTTACAGAAGAAAAACAAAGGAAGAACAGCAGAGTATGACTTACAGCTCAGACCTAGATCGGTGTGTTCCTGCTTTTTTCTGTCTCTGAGATGATAGAGCAGGTATTTTCTTTGCCTGCATGCAGGTGAGGAAAACAGCACCTGAGAGCTGTAAGAACCAGAACTCTTTCTGCCCTTCCTTACCTGTTCCTTCTTTGCAGAGAGAATCCTTTATTCTTTCTTTTCCTCACTAATCTTCTGGATGTCTTGCCAGGAAACAGAGGACTCCATATGAGAGAACAACAGCCAAGACTACCAATGGAGCACAGATAGCTCATGATGAAAGGCAGATAGCTCAGTAAAGGTTTTTCCACAGACTAAGAGATTAAGAATGAGACAGTGGTGCATGTCACATACATTATGATGAACTAGTGTAAATTCTCATTAATTTGCATTATCCAAGTACAGTTAGCTGGCACACCTATGTATGGTTTAAAAAATCACCACAACTTTTATGTTGACTCTTGATATTAAATGTAACCTTATTCAAGTATATCTAATTAGCTAATAACAATAAACATGCTATACATATAACATAGAAGGGATAGACAAGGAAGGAGAGAAGTTGGTGCAGCGCTGTATGTTAGGGAATGTTATGACTGATTTGAGCACAAGTACAGCGAAGACAGGGTGGAGTGTCTTTGTGTTAGAATCAGGGGGAAGGCCAACAGGGCTGATGTCATAGTGGGAGTCTACTATAGGTGGGACCAGTCCCAGAGATTACTGGAATGTGTGGGAGATAACTTCCTGACACCGCTGGTGAGTGAACTGATGACAGAAGGTACCCTGCTGGATCTCCTCTTTGTGAACAGAGCAGGATTGGTGGATGATGTGGTGGTTGGAGGATGATTAGGGCACAGCGATCATGAAATAATGGAGTTCTCTATTCTTAGAGAGGGCAGGAGAGGGGGCAGCAGAACTGACATCCTGGACTTCCAAAGGTCTGACTGTGACCTGTTGAGGCAACTGCTTAACAGAATCCCTTGGGAGATGGTCCTGAAGGGTATAGGGGTCCAGGAAGGCTGAACACTCTTTAAGAAAGAATCCTTAATGGCACAGGAGCAGGCTGTCCCCAGGTGCTGTAAGAGAAGCCGGCAACAGAGAAGACCACCCTGAATAAACAGGGAGTTTTGGCTGCAACTCAGAGAGAAAAGGAAAGTTTACAGCCTTTGGAAGAAGGGGCTAGCGACTCACTGACAGCCCCCTGAACAGGAGCTAGCAGTGTGCCCAGGGGGCCAAGAAGGCCAATGGCATCCTGGCTTGTATCAGCAGTATCATGGCCAGCAGGGACAGGGAAGGGATCTGACCCCTGTACTCGGCCCTGGTGAGGCTGCACCTCGATTCCTGTGTTCAGTTTTGGGCCCCTCACTACAAAAAGGACATTGAATGACTCGAGCGTGTCCAGAGAAGGGCAACGGAGCTGGTGCAGGGTCTGGAGCACAGGTCGTACGGGGAGCGGCTGAGGGAACTGGGGGTGTTTAGTCTGGAGAAGAGGAGGTTGAGGGGAGACCTCATCGCCCTCTACAGCTGCCTGAAAGGAGGGTGCAGAGAGCTGGGGATGAGTCTCTTTAACCAAGTAACAAGTGATAGGACAAGAGGGAATGGCCTCAAGTTGTGCCAAGGAAGGTTTAGACTGGATATTAGGAAGTATTTCTTTCCAGAACGGGTTGTTAGGTGTTGGAATGGGCTGCCCAGGGCAGTGATGGATTCCCCATCCCTGGAAGTGTTTCAGAATACAGTTGACATAGTGCTGAGGGATATGGTGTAGTTGGGAACGGTTAGCGTTAGGTTAATGGTTGGACTGGATGATCTTCAATGTCTTTTCCAGCCTAGATGATTCTGCGATTCTGTGAAATGCAATTTAATTGTATTTGAGGGCTTCTGTACATTTGTATTCTATAGTCATACCTTTATACTTTGCAAAACTTGTGTAAGGGTAATCTATAGCTACAGTAGCAATTGAAGAGCTATACAATTGTATATTTATGTGTATTTTTTATTTATGTGTTTTTTTACCTTTTGACAGCTTTAGCATCTTTTAATTTTCAATCATGTCATGCTTTCTATCTTACTATTTTTTGTAACATCACGTCAACTTTATTATTTGCTCAGTCAAGCAGCTCTTTACCCTTACTCATGTGAATAAGAATACCTCTTCTAGTGGTTTACACATAAACCCATCACTAGCCTTATTTCAATGTGTAGTCTGCCATACACCCAAAAGGTTTATACTGTTAGAATCAACTTTTCCTGCTTCAAAAGTCAGGAACACTAGACAGTTGTTTTATTCTGGTATTTGATTTAAAATGAAGAGTTTTAGCCAACATGATACTACTAGTAAAGACTCTGCTTTGTTTTCACTAACAATTAATATTTTTGCTGTCATAGCATATGCTAAGAAGTGTCAACCATTACAAAGAAATCTAACAGATACCGCTAAATACTACTGCTGCAGACACAGAGTAGTCTTAATGTATTAATAGTAATGGGCAGGCAACTAAGCATTTGGAAATTTAAGAGAAACATTGAATGACAACAATTTCAGAGGGGTTTTTTAAAAACTGAATGATAGTAACACTAACTCAGAGATACTGTTATGTCAAACTGAAGTATTTCACTTAACTGTACAAGATCAGATCTTCTAATTTCTTTTTGAAAGGTAATCAAATTTTATTTTTGTTTCCTTACTGAAAGCAATATTTCTATATGCATGAATTCTGTGAGACCATCTCTTTAGGATGTCATCTTTCAGTCTTTCCCTTCAAAAACTCTCAGTGATTATCAAACAGTTTCTCTTTGAAGACCCCTACATATATTTAAGTTATCTTGCAGTTTTACTGGACATTTTTCTCAGGTGAAAGGGGATGAATATTAGTTTATTATTTGGTGTCTACATGAGTATACTTTAAATATATCACCAGTCCATAATTATAGTGTATTGCTAGATCATCCTAAATACAGAGGAAAACTACATACATTTTTCTCTCTGCTGCTTGTTATTAAGCTAAATGCTTAAATCAAAGCGATTACTCACAACAGAAGGCATTTTTCCAGGAGGAGGCAAATGTAAGTTGTAACAGTAGGTAGCCCCTCTCTTTTTTCTGCAATATATTAAAACTATTTTTCTCCTTTCACCATAAGACAGTGATAGGTTATAATAAAAATTTTCTACCTTTATCAACTGTGAATTTATTAAACACATTTTCTATGATTAAAGCATTTTATGTAAAACTTCCTACTTGCAGTACATGAATGTTAAGTTACTTCTATGAATAAATAAGAGGCCTTAACTTTAAAATCCTCTAAGATGAAGATATTCTGCTGTTCATTCATGCATTTTATTTTTTCAAGGCTACTCCATGGCTAGTTCTAAGAATCTTGAAGGTGACATCCACAGGAAACAGTAGAAGAACTGAAAAACAAATTATATCCTACTTCTCACAAAGAAATGAAATTTCTTTCCTCCCCTCCTCTTCCTGAAAGAAAAGATTTTCTGAAACTCATGTGATGAAAGTGAGATTGTCATCATACTAGTGTAGTCAGATCTCAATATAGTTGTCTGATTTTGTGAAGAATTCCTAGAATTTCTCTTATCTGATGATCATTTGACTGACAAATATAATCTGATCAGCTGTAAAGCCTTGCTGAGTCTTTTTCATTGAGAGAGAATCTTACACAATATTTTACTGCTTTCTGCTTCCTGTAGTTATGCCTGAATCTTGCTTATTTAAAAGCATGGCTTTTCTCCATTGTCATTTATCATTTAGCTGACTGGCCATGATCCACCACTCAGCACAGTGAATGGGGTCTCCAGACATGAGAGTTAAAATGCATGAGAAGTTTGCATTTCTTCTTTCTTAGTGTGTACTTGTTATCTTTAGTCACCATAGAGACCATTTCTCTAGTGAGAGATTTCTTTCCTTGTCTTTAAGAAGGTTGTAGCTTCTTAACAATGCCTTTTATTTTTCCTCAAAAAAATTTAAATATGGTCTTATAATTCCTTTACAAGACCTAATAAGAAAATCATTATAGATAAATAATAAGCAAAGAGAGGATGTCATCAGTGGAGCTGAAGAATAATTTTTTCTTTTCTCTGTGAAATAAAATTTCCATGCTGTTGTGAGAAAAAAATTCTTTTGAAAAGATTTAGTCTGACGACTGAAATAGTTTGAAACTATGAGAAGTTAGCTTATGCAGAGTAACTTCATATTCTGAGGAATTCCTTTAGCTCTGTAACAAGACTTGTGTGTATACCACAACTGTTACATGTACACCTTAATTTTTCATTCACAATCAGAACAAATTTGTTTTAAATATAGTAGAAAATATTTATCTAAAACACTATGCTCAAGTGCAATTTAAAATTATCATTCATAACAAATGGATTGCTTTATCTTGGTTTTGGTTTGTTGGTTGGGCTTTTTTTTTTCCCCAGTTCTTCAAAACTGATTTAGTACTAGAGAAATTGTGATGTTACTGTAGAAAATAACAACCATGATATGGCCCATGTATATCTTTCCCATACTGAAACAGATTTTTTCACTCCTGTTCTGAAATCGTTCCCGATTGGATATATATATGTATATTAAGAATTAAAGAGGTAATTTGGGCCCTGTTTTAATTAATAGCGTTGATCTTCCTTTTCCTTTATCAGTGACAGTTACTAAGACCTACCATTATAAGTGCTCAGTCAGTCTTGAAGCAACCATCTGAGCTTGATCAGGAGGGTTTATATGAAACACATTTCAGTTTATGTATTAACAATGCTTAAACCATGTTAATTCCCTTTGGTAGGATGTTAAAGGCAAGCAAATCACATCAGTAATGGAACTGATTTTACACTAGAGTTTTCCAAGTTCAATAAATCATTATGTACACAAAATATCCCACTGATGTGAAATGGAAACCTAGGGTGAGGAAAGACAGGTCATCCTATTCTACTGATACCAAAGTATTCAGAGTGTTTCTTTAGCTCTGATACCTGGCATAAGCATATATTTTACCCATATAAATATAATTGATCAGTACAATGTTAGTAGCAATTCTATGCTATCTGTAAATGTTTGACTTCTGAGTTGAGTTTTATTCTTTGCTGGGACAGAAGTGACAGGAATTAACAATCTGTTTGGAAGAATCATATGGTACATGACTCTGGAGAGGTAAGAAGTCCAAGACATTTAGTTAATTTTCAGGGATCACCTCCTTCAAGTTCAAGAATGGTCCATCCTAATGATCATGAAATCAAGCAAGGGTGGCAGAAGGCCTGCATGGATGAACAAGGAGCTACTCATAAAACTTTAACATAAAAAAGTGTCCAAGATGTTGAAACAGGGTCAGATGTCTTGGGAGGACTAGAGACACTTGAAACCCACTGCAAAGATGGGGTTAGGAAAGCCCAAAATCCATCTATTGTTGAATCTGGAAAGGGACATGAAAGGCTACCAGCAACAAAAGAAAGAGCAGGAAAGATGTAGGTCCATTCTTGAATGGGGTAGGATCCCTGGTGAAAAAGGATGCAGAGGAGAATGAATTATTAGATGTCTTCTGTGCTTCATTCTTTACTGGTAAAGTAACCTTAAGCAATCCCAGACCCCTGAGACTAGGAGAAAGGTCTAGGGCAAGGATGACTTTGAGGAAGACCAGGTAAGGGAGCACTTAAACAAACTGGACATACACAAACCCATGGGACCTGAGGGATCCATCCATAAGTGATAAGGAAGGTCAGTTACCTTTGAAAGGTCATGATGGTTGAGGGAGGTTCCCAAGGGCTGGAAGAAGACAAAGGTCATTCCTAACTTCAAGAAAGGCCAGGAGAAGGATTGAGAGAACTATAGGCAAGTTGACCTCACCTCTATACCTGGGAAGATGGTAGAGCAAATAGTCCTGATAACCTTCTCCAAACATATGAAGGACAAGATGATTGAAAGTATTCACCATGGATTTACAAAAGGTAAATCAGTCCTGACAGACATGATAGCCTTCTAACATTAAGACTAGCTTGGTGTTTGAGTGGAGAGCACTGGATGTTGTTTAGCTTGACTTTAGCAAGCCTCTCAACACCCTCCCATACATCCTCACTGACAAATTGATGAAGTACCAACTAGATAAGCAGACATGAGGTGAATTGAAAAGTGGCTGAACTGCCAAGCTCAAAGGGTTGTGGTCAGTAGCATGAAGGATAGCTGGCAGTCAGTCAGTAACGGTGTACCCCAGAGAGAGATACGACAGCCAGTTTTATTTAATATCTTCATAAATTACCTTCATGATGGGACAGAGTGCACTCTCAGCAAGCCTGTAGGTGATACAAAACTGGATGAGTGTCTTATACACAATCAAGTTGTGCTACTGTTCAGAGGGACCTCAAAGACTAGGGGAAATGGAGACACAGGAAGCTCATGAAGTTCAACAACAGGAAATAAGAGTCCACAGCTAAGAAATAACACTGTCCACCAGCAAAGACTCAGGGCTACCTAGGTGAAAAGAAGGTTTGCAGAAAAGGTCCTGGGGGTCTGTTTTGCCAGTTATTAGGCCTAGCATAAAGGACACAGGCAGCATAAAGATGAACCAATAACCAAATTGTATTGGATACAAAAGGGACAATACATGGGTGAGCACTGGGGGCACAAACAAGTCAGTCAGATTATACATAATCAACATCAATCCCACTGACCCCAACTCTGACACCACACAACCAACAAAGGGTGGGATAAATGGTGAAATGCAGTCTCCCATAGAAGGGACAGCAGACAACAAGCAAAGCACATAAGACCAAGGAAGCCACATACTGAATCTCTACACAGCCCACACTTACAAAAGCCAGACCTGACTGGAGCCCAGTCCCAGGGAGGCAGGAGGTCCTTCCTCAACAGGGAACTCTGCACAGGACATCCACCCCACAGACAGACACTGCCTCTGCCTGCAAGGGGTCCCAGCTTTTATCCCCAAGTGGGACACCTGACCTTTGGTTACTCAATGCAGGACACCTGGGGCTCATTTACCCAATGGCTCTCCCTGCAAGGCTGCCACACCCTGGAGGGAAGCCTAAAGGGAAACTCACCTCCCTTTGTGAAGGGCTGTGGGAATCACACAGATGTCAGCCTTAATTTGGGGCTTGGGGTTGAAACCCCAGCATTTCAGGGTCCTAATGGATTCCAAGTTGAATATGAGCCAGCAACGCACTCTTGTGTCAAAGAATTCTACCAGCATCCTGAGATTCATTCAGCAATGCACTGTCAGCACCTTGAGGGATGTGATCCTTCAGCACAGGTGAGATGCATTTGGGGTGGTGTATCCAGTGCTGGTCTCCCCATACAAGAGAGACCTGGGTATACTGGAATGAGCCCAATGAAGGGGACTGCAGATGATTAAGGGACTGGAACATCAGACATATAAGGAGAGGCTGACAGGAGGACTGTTCAGTTTGGAGAAGAGAAAGTGCAATGGAATCTCATCAGTGTGTACAAATACCTTGGATGTAAGGGAGGCAGAGCCAGACTTCTCAGTGATGCTCAGTGACAGATCAAGGGACAACAGGCACAGAGTGAAACACAGGAAATTCCCTTTAAACAAAAGACAAAAACTGTTACTTTAAGGGAGAGGGGACATTTGAACAGGTTGCTCAGGGAAGTTATGGAGTCTTTATCCCTGGATATGTTCAAAACCACACTGGACATGGGTCTGAGCAATTTCTTCTAAATGACCATTCTCTGTGCAAGAGGACTGGACTAGATGACCTCTGGAGGCTTCTAGTCTCAGTTATTATCTGATTTTGTGATAGGAATTACACTGAGAATTTTATTCATTAATCTAATACTATTTAAATTATACCAGTATTTTTTTCTTATTTTTTAAACAGGCCAATTGAAAGGCAGAAGTAAACTCCATACATGTTTATTTGTCACTTTAAAAAGGAAACTGACATTTCTTTGATGAAGTATTTAACCGTTTTGTTCCAATTCCATCTGTTGTTAGATGATTTCCAAACTAAATTAAAGTATCCAGATGTTGCAGTGATGAAGGCCATAGACACATTTAGGTATTTAAAGGTGTGGAAAGTTTTCTTGTCTAGCTCTTGCCTGGTTAAAAGGGAGCCTGCTTGTGTTGTTGTATTTTGAATTAATGGAGTCTCTCAATTTTCTAAATTAATGACAGTACTAATATTACAGTTTGCCTGGAATTTTGACAGAAAAAAGACCCCACACAAATGAAAATTTGTAAAAAGCATAGGAACATACTTGGTTTATTTTTGAGGAAATATATGAATTAGTGTTGTAACTATAAAAATTCCAGGAGAAAAGCTTCTTTGGATACCTTAGCATTGGTGATCTTGTAAAATAAAAGACACCAAAATGTCTAAGCAAAACTTTAAGCCACAAAATACAGAGAAAAAGATACATTATTTTTAAATAGCATTGCCACAAAGCAATGAAGGCCAAGATGAACACAAATTCAGGAATATTTTTCAACCCAACTTTGGATGCCAAGTTTGGACAGGAGACTTTCAGTCTTTCATGATAGTTGGCAGGGGATAGCAAATGACTGAGAGTGAGTCATTCTTTAGAGAATACTTATTCATCCATCATTAAAAAAAAAAAATGCATCACCCCGGAAATTCTTCAGTTAACATGATTTGATCTTTACTTGGACAGGGTAATAATTTTTAATGAGTTTCCCAAGGACAGATTATAGTGGATACTCACATTTATATTTTACCAATTTTTGTTAATTTCAGAACAGATATTTTTGGCAGTGTCTTCAAATTATTTTTGTTATTGTTTTTAAGAAAATTATTTTCAAACACTAGAAAATAAACAGAATAAACGCATGCCAAATGGGGTAGACAACAACCCCTAGAAAACACAGGAATAATGAACTGCAGTTTTTCTAATAATCAGAATTTCCCTTCTTGTGACATAATGTCAGCTGCTCAGGTATCAGTCACTGATCTATTACAATATTTAACAGCTGATTTAATAAAAAATAAGTATCCTGGCACAGGATGAGTATCTATTTTCTATCTCCACTACTGGCTGCACCATATTCTTGCCTGAATTGAGGAAGCAGCTTGATGCACTGAAACTTAAAATTGATCATGAAACTGTGGACTCAGAAACCCGTAGTTGAGCTTGATGATGTTTCATATTAACCACTTTCTGTCAGTAGGTCTATTTGTCAGTGCTTTGTGATGTCTCACATGTACTAATCACCTTAAATCTCTTCATAATATGTTTGATTTCAAGCCAATGATAACTTTTGGTTACCTTCTCAGATTTTACCTGTATTTTATTAAGAAGTAAACAACTGATATTGAAAAAAACAGTTAACAGAAGTGGTATGTGGACAATTCTCTTTCCAAAATGACCAATTTTAAGTCACAGATTTGTTCACTTTCTTCAGTGTCACACTCAGACAGGAGGGTGCTTAAGACAAAGCTGGAGGTAGCAACAATCTTGAAATACATACGAAATGTAGAAAAAGTCCTTTGAATTTGGCTTGCTCTATGGTATAATTGCTGTATAAATATTTTATAATAACCCATTACAACACGAATATAGCTTATCAATTCTATTTTTAGAGTTTTCCCAGAATAGAGCTCTTGATAATAATTATGTGTGCTTGTTAAGTTATGCCTCAGCACTTGCCTGAATTTTCCGTATATAGTTTGCAACTTTATTTGAAATGGAAAATAACAGTGGAAGTCACAAGGAAATTTACTTAGCTCATTGGCAAAATGAAATTCATTGAATGTGAAAATAAGATTTTATAAAAGTACAAATGTGATAGAAAAAAAGGGCTGAATTGTTTGTTAGTTACCTTTAGCAACACCAAAGAGAAGACTTTGATGCAGCTAGATATTATTTTTAAAATAAGTAGAGTTTGTACAAACAAATGTTTAGTTTTCTGGAGATTGGAGGAAAAATGATGGAGATATTCTGGCATATCAATTATAGTTCCTCCTAAAAATGGACAGAAATTTTTGGAAGTGTCTCACAGACATTTTAAAACTCATTTTGTTTGAACTTTTTATAAATATAACATCTAGTCTTTCCCTTCAGAAAGAGATTTTTAAAAACTGGTTTATTTTCTTCTTGCAAAGAGGGCATGATAAAATACTGAGTTGGTAAGGTGGAATGGCCTTTTTTTTTTTTTTTAAAAAAAAAAAAAAGGAAAAAAAGGAAAAAATTTTCAGACACCACATTTGTAATACTCTGTTTTTAAAGCTTTAAAAGTGTATAAATTGAAAGCATTGTAGGTGCTCTTTATAGGTGTTTCAGTACCTAGAAATACCTAACTACTTCCACCTTTTTACCTTTATAGTCCTTAAACCATTTTCTCCTCCACTGCTATTAATGGTAATAAAATTAGGATATAAATGTTTTGTAGGTACTAGGGCCAGAATTAATCCAAACACTTTTTTGTCATTGTTTATTTATATTGTAACTGCAAACTCCTGTGATGTGAATGTGCTGCACAGACCTTTGAACTTAAGTGCAAAAATAACATTCTTGGAGTTGTTCTACTGGCATGATTTTAAAAAATAATTTTGTGATTCAGTATATATATTCTGAAAAGTGTCTGTTGCTTTGAATCAGTAGCTCATTTATTTCACAAAGATAAAAATGCACTGAATGTTAATGTTCTTAAGAAAAATAAAACATTCCAAGGTAAGTAAAACTTATAGAGGCTTATCAACAAAATTATTTAATAAAACACAATATATAGCAGTGTGCCTGGAATTATGAAGGAGGACATTGAACCGAAAATTTAGATGTGTGTTGGGTGGGGGTGAGCATAGAATTTGAAAGTATATTCACCAGTAGAAAATTGTTTTGTTCCCTCCTTATTAGGATCTTTTAACAAGTATATATGTGGTTTGTGTACCTTCATTGTCTCTTTTATATATATATAGAATTACATTTTTAGCCATTTACTACTCTAACTGTATGAAAAGGAACTAACTTTGAACTCAAGGACAGCTACTTAAGTGATCAGATAAATCAATCAATAAATTTAACATCTTATTTAAATATTTTTAAAACAATGTAGTAATATATATTTTGTTCTCTCCTTTTTTGTTGTTTTTTTTTTTTTTTCTTTCTCATTCTGTCCCACTTTTTTGGCCACTGGTGCCTCTTGCTTATCCTGCTTGCTGTTTTGTCAGTGGTTTTTGGCCAGTTTGTATTTTTCCAGACATCACTCCATGATGTAGTTGAAGTATATGATGGCCCAACTCTGCAGTCAGCTTTGTTATCCTCTCTCTCAGGATCTCATTCAGGTATCCTTTAATAGAACTGTCATTAAAACATTATTTATTTTTTAAGAAACTAGAAAGGTTCTAGTGTAGTCAGGAAAAAAAAAAAAAGGATTGTTGTATTTTCTTAGATTCAGTTCGGGCAAATATATGAAATAAGGATTTTTAACTAAAAGCCCAATCACAAAAAACTCTTTGCATTAATAAATAAAATGAAATAAAAATCCATCTATTATTTTTAGACTTTTTTTTCTTCTTATATTTAGTTATTATAGTGACTGTTTTGGGCTTCTTACTCTATGCCTTTATGACTTTTATCTAGTGAAATGGGTATTATATATTTTAAAGTGAAAGCAGCATGTATTTGTAGCAAAGTAAAATTGTAAAGATTGTATAGATTATTTGCATGTTGACTCAGTTAAAAGAGGTATGAGGTTGGGGTGGGTTTTTCTGGTAAAGGAAAAAACCCTCAAATATTCCTAATAACTGTGATGAGCTTTAGTCCTCCTTTTCTAGGACAACATAATATTGCCAATATAAAATATTGAAATCACATATATTTTGCAAAGTTTACTGAAGAAGAACAGGATTTTTGGAAGGTTATTTCTAGATGCAAAGATGTTGACAGGTATTTTAAATGCTTATTTAGTAAAAAGTGGTTATCACAGCTTTGTATTTGTTCTGTTTGGGTAGGCGAATCTCTTCCATTGAGCTCAGGTAACCAGATCACGGTTAGATTTACTTCAGTTGGACCAATAACAGCTAAAGGATTTCATTTTGTTTATCAAGGTGAGACAACCTGGAAAAAAATGTACATTGATTCTTTTAATCACAAATTGTAAATCAAAAGAGAGGAACAGACTGAGAATGTAGAGGGAAGTAATAGCCTGTTAACAATATAACGTTTCACTATTTCTGCATGTTTTGAAAAATGTTTAGAACCATTCTTTTATCTGTATTTTAAAGATTAAATAGAAAATTTAAGAAGCATAGATGAGGTTCAAAATTTAAGGAGACAGTTACACAAAGCAGCTGTTTCTGTTTGCTAATCTGGTTGACTAATATTACATCCATGTGGCTGCTCAAACTGGTTTATCTCTACTGTTATTAAGATACTTCTCAAGGTTTACATTATTTGCCTTCTTATGGGTCAAACACAGAAATGCTTATACATCAATACTTGCAACTGCAATTATTTTTTTTCTTTAAATATAAATCCTGATTTGACAGTCAGAATACAAATTTAGAAATCCATGGGAATAAATGTAACTATCTGACACAGTAATGTTATTCTTAAACCCTGTATTAGCTGAATATTTCATAGTAGTATTTCTTTTCAGTGCCATTTTAGAAAGGTTTCAGTGCGTATTTTATGCATTACTTTTCATCTTGGCAAGGGTATCAGTGCTATGCTCTTCTAAAGAGTAATTCAGACATCAGAAGTATGCAACCGGTATTGTGAAGATTCATTTGCAGATTATGAAAATGTTCTTAACTGACAAATAATGGAATGTCTCTTCCAGTCATTTTGAACATTTGTGTTACAAAATCTGTATTCCTCCACCAAATCTAAAATTAAGACTCCACAATTGTTTGTATGTTTGCAGCTGTTCCAAGAACAAGTGCAACACAGTGTAGCTCTGTGCCTGAACCGAGATTTGGAAAAAGGATTGGAAATGAATTTGCAGTTGGGTCACTGGTTCTTTTTGAGTGCAATCCAGGCTATATCCTCCATGGGTCAACAGCAATTAGATGTGATACAGTACCAAATGCATTGGCACAGTGGAATGATTCACTCCCCACGTGTGTTGGTGAGTTCTTAAGAGGTTTTTAATAGAACTAATTACTGCCTAAAGTGTAGACCATTCTCTCCATTTGAATGTGTTCCTTCTTTGTCATCTGTACAGTATTTTATTCTTGCTTAATTTTAGTCACTTCTTCATTCAAGGTTATGATTTTATTCCCCTATTCTAACCTTGCTGTGACATTTCATGAGTTTCAATGAACATACACTGCTGCTATAAATTATACGTTAACTTCTTCTGCATTAACATCAGTGGCAGTCCTTGGCTGTCCCTTAAGACTCAGAAATATCAGTTTGTGCTCTGACTGCTTGCAAGACTAAAATGCTTTTGCCTTGCAGATCTCTAAGGTATTGCAAGCTATTAGAAAAAACAGTTTTATATTAAATATTTAATAATGGATAAATAGATACTCTACTATTTCATTACTTGTCAGAAAAAAAGCAGTAATTTTTTCAGATCAGAAAATATACTTTGTCTGGTTCTAGTCATAAGAGATTAAATTTTCAGAGTTAAATTCTTAAATTAATTTGCATCCATTGACACTTATGAAGCTGATTAGCACTGATTGGAAATCTGGTGATTGTGATGAAAAGCCCCACAGTAAAAAGATAAAATTCTAATGGTACATTTTTCTACAGGTTTATGTCAAGGGCAAATAGGGTACATTTACATATTAAATTTTGTTAGACTTTGACTCATTTTTTTTATATGGAAAAAAATCAGTTGTTCATAAATGAATTAAAACTGCTTATCATTTGCACAGATGTTTTTGCAATGCCATCAAACTTTTCCACCTGTAACAAATGTTGCAGTACTGACTGTATTATAGATTAATTTTGTGCAAATTTAATACATTGAAAACTATTCATTTAGAGGATGAAGACATCTGAAGAAATACATTCCTAGCAAAACAGTAAATATATGTTTGAGTTAAAGTTATTTTACTTTTCTTGATAGAGAACAGGTTTTTAATAAAAATAATCCTAGCCCACTGCAAAAAACACATTATCATATTGACTCCAGCATTGAAAAGTACATAAACAGAGTTTTAGATAATTGGAGGAAAGGAAAATAGAGAACATTTTTTCATTAAGTTGATTTTTTATCTTCTATGCTAATCAGCATGGTAGACTCTGAGGGATTTGTCAGTAAAATAAATTATTTTCTTCAAAATACTAAAATCCTGATAGAGATCAAAACTAAGTACCACTGAGGTAAGACTAATAAAATATTATTAACCAGGTACTATACACAAATTTGATTAACCGGGTACTATACACAAATAATGTTTATGTAGACTTTCAGGCATAGAAATAGAACCACAATTTATCAATAAGGAGCTGAAGTTTATAGCTATATTTCATTTATTCTTGGTGACTACAGTTTAATCAGTAGAATTGTACTATTTACCCCTGAAGCAGCTCATCCAGAGTACCATCACAAAATACGTACGGGACAACAAAGTGATCAGGCCCATCAGCATGGGTTTATGAAAGGCAGGTCCTGCCTGACAAACCTGATCTCCTTCTATGACAAGGTAATCTCCTTACTGGATGAGGGAAAGGCTGTGGATGTTGTTTACCTTGACTTTAGTAAGGCCTTTGACACCTTTTCCCACAGCATTCTCATGGCGAAAGTGGCTGCTCATGCCTTGGATGGGCACACACTTCCCTGTGTAAAAATAACTGTCTGGATGGCCGGGCCCAAAGAGTTGTGGTGAACAGAGTTAAATCCAGTTGGCAGCCGGTCACGAGTGGTGTCCCCCAGGGCTGGGTTTTGGGGCCACTCCTGTTTAACATCTTTATTGATGACCTACACGAGGGGATCGAGTGCACCCTCAGTCAGTTTGCAGGTGACACCCAGTTGGGTGGGAGTGTTGATCTGCTCGAGGGTAGGGAGGCTCTGCAGAGAGACCTGGACAGGCTGGAGCCATGGGCTGAGGCCAACTGGAGGAGTTTCACTGAGGGCAAATGCCGGGGGCTGCCCTTGGGCCACAACAACCCCCAGCAGCGCTACAGGCTTGGGGAGGAGTGGCTGGAGAGCTGCCAGTCAGGGAGGGACCTGGGGGGGTTGATTGACAGCTGGCTGAACAGGAACCAGCAGTGTGCCCAGGGGGCCAAGAAGGCCAATGGCATCCTGGCTTGTGTCAGCAATAACGTGGCCAGCAGGGACAGGGAAGGGATCTGAGCCCTGTACTCGGCACTGGTGAGGCCGCCCCTCGATTCCTGTGTTCAGTTTTGGGCCCCTCACTACAAAAAGGACATTGAATGACTCGAGCGTGTCCAGAGAAGGGCAACGGAGCTGGTGCAGGGTCTGGAGCACAGGTCGTACGGGGAGCGGCTGAGGGAACTGGGGGGGTTTAGTCTGGAGAAGAGGAGGCTGAGGGGAGACCTCATCGCCCTCTACAGCTGCCTGAAAGGAGGGTGCAGAGACCTGGGGATGAGTCTCTTTAACCAAGTAACAAGTGATAGGACAAGAGATAATGGCCTCAGGTTGTGCCAAGGAAGGTTTAGACTGGATATTAGGAAGCATTTCTTTCCAGAACAGGTTGTTAGGTGTTGGAATGGGCTGCCCAGGGAAGTGGTGGAGTCCCCATCCCTGGAGCTGTTTAAGAGTCAGGTTGACATAGTGCTGAGGGATCAGGTATAGTTGAGAATGGTCAGTGTTAGGTTAATGGTTGGACTGGATGATCTTCAATGTCTTTTACTAACCTAGGTGATTCTGTGAAATGTATTCTCTTTCTTTTTCAGATGTAAAAACTCAAGAAAGTGTTGAAACACTTACTTTCACCATTGATCACAATATATTATTGATAATTTAATATGTGATTTAGTCTGTGTAAGGGAAAGCTGTCTGTCTCTAGGCAAGATGAACTGAGAACAGGTTACAGGCCACCTTATGTGTGAAAATCACTGTGGCAATAAAGGTGATAAAATATATATGAGGTGGAAATTACATAGAATTAAATCAGTTTAATAATTGAGGTGGTAGACATGGCCATATTAAATTGCCTTAACTCTAGTGAATGCTTCAATATTTCCTTACAAATTGGAGAAATCAATCGTTCTGTCTGCTCATCCTTTTATGCGTAATTATTTAAACACTTTAAGTGACACTGACCTTTAGTTTATCCATGTAGTTCCCAACAGATTCTCTCAATTATATGCCACACAAAATGTAGCTACAGTATTCACTATTAAGATATTGCATTCTCCTACCTGTTTTCGAAATCATATTTTTATCTAATGAAATCCATTCAGAACCTAGTAGTGTTGCACAGAAGTGGTATATTAGTTTCTAGTGGTTTTGATAATCCCTCTCATCAATCTTTTTCTTCAACTTCTTAAATACCAGCAGATTATCTGTATCTAGATTAAGCTGTAATATTCTTTGTCCCTATTAGAGCATCTAATGATCTAGAGAAGATAAATTTAAGATGAATTTAATTCAGAAAAGAAATTTGATGCTACTGAATGCCTATGTCCTATTTCATGCTCAACACTTTTATCAATGCATGGGTATGGATATGATGAGTACAGTCTTGAAAGCATTTAGCGATTTGTTTACTAATATGATAGATCCATAGTCTGTAATGGGATAACTCACACAAGCAAAGAGAACAGTCAAGGAGTTTAGACTGGTGCTATTGAGACAACAAAGTAGCAATATTTAAAAAAAGAATATATTTTTTAATACACATTTTTATGTTTTGTTCTAATACAATACATAACTGTTCAAACTACATTATTAACCACTAACAATAATGCTTCATTTTTATAAGATTACTAGGAGAAAATGGAAATAGATTTCACTTTGTTAAAGGTTAAATATATAAGGGGAATATGAGCATGATTCTAAAGCTGACATAATTCTAACTTTCCTTTATTCTTTTTTTTGGTCATTTAAAAGAAGGTTTTTGAGATACAGGATTTTATTTCCCGGAGGCAAATATAAATTTTTTAATGTAGCATAAATTTTAAAAAGTTTTCAGCCTTGGTATGCTGAACATTGTGTAAGCTTTTACAATAACTTTTCTCACTTTTGAAGCTTCTTACTTCTTTTCTTGCCTTATGCATTTCCTTTCAGTGCCCTGTGGTGGAATTTTAACAAAGCGCAAAGGGACCATTTTGTCTCCTGGTTACCCTGAGCCTTATGACAACAATCTGAATTGTGTGTGGAAGATCACAGTACCAGAGGGAGCTGGGATTCAAGTAAGTATACTTATTATTTACTTATCATAATGTTTAAAACTGTTTTTACTGATGCAAGAGCCTGAAAATATCATTTATTCATACATTTTTTTCTATCCCACTAATGATTTTTGCAATGGAATTTATTGTATATCTTTTGATTCATGCAGTTGTTAAAAGAAACACTTGGAACTTTTCACTTAAAAGAAAATTACCAATTTAATATGTGTTATTTCAATAGGTTGGTGACTCTTTGTAAGCCAGAAGAAATAGAGAAGCTTTCTTGTGATATTCTTTTTTCCTGTCCCAAAATGTATATATCTCCTCCAGCAGATTGAAATTAAGTGGGTTGCTTCCATGGACAAGCTATATATATTCTCCTAGAAACTCTGTTATTTACTCTACAGTTATGGAAGTTCATTGTGATATAGAGATGCTTCAGTATGTTTCAACATAAGATGGGACTGGTCCTTTAAAATTTTGTCAGAATTCTCATTTACTAAAATTTAGATTAACTTCATGGAACACACATCTTAATGGATACTTTTTCTTATAAGTCATATGTATCTCACTTTAGAGTTCACTAAAGAAACTGATAGACATCTGGTTATTGGAAAGGCAGTTGAGTTTAATAAATTAGGATTTTAAGCATGATCTGATCAAATTCCTAGCAAAATGCATATCAAGAAACCATAGTAGCAAGTTTTCTATGTCTACCCGTGGTTCAAAATATAACCACTGTAGAAACTGAAAAAATAAAGAGCTCAGTTTCTCTAAGTAAAGATTTAATAAAGAAAATTAGGAAAACTATTGTGTACAGTTGATTAAATTTTTCAAAAATTACATCACAGAGCTTTTAAGTTATTCTACCATGTCAAGAAAAGTTTTCAAAATAGTATGAGTTTATACTTTGCTACTTTATAAGCATTCAAAAAAAAAAAATCTATTTTTCATGGTAAATAACTAAAATACTTAAGAAAAACACAAAAACTTTATGGAAGCACACAGAAATCATCACAAATACAATCTAATTTATACACGATAACATTTGTAAGTTCAATTTTCAAAGCCACCAATGTCCATTATCAATAATATTTAATAACCTAAATGAGTTTTGAGATTGATTTTGAGGAACATGACTTGATTTAAACAGTTGACTAAGTTAGGATACTTTGTTCTGTGTGCTTCTTATACAACAAGTAATGTAAGTTAAACACTATGAGGATAGTTCAGAGGATTTAAATTAGGCATTAATTGGCATACCGACTTAGGCAGTGACTTGCTTTTTGGCAGTGTTTATCACTTCTCACAGACTGCATTAGGTGATTAAATGACTAACGTTGATTTCAAGTTAGTTGTCTAACACACATGTTACTATTTTGCTCCAGAGTCATAATAAAAAGATATATTTACCGTTTGCTTTTTTCCTAGTTCTCCTGAAGATTTTTGCTAAGCTAATGAATATCATCCATCCTTTCTATTATCAGTTACTGAATAAGTTACTCATTTATACTTTGAATCCTGTCTGATTTTCAGGGCTAGGTCTGAGGAAGATAAAGTTCCCAATACAGTAAACCGAATACAGCTGATACAGGATCAGTGAGACCGATTATATATCAGAATTCATCATACCATTTTTACTGTGTTATTTTTCACAACTGAGCTTAGCTTTATATCTACTAATGGTGTAAAAAAAAAAAAAAAAAAAGCATTAGAATTGGTTTTGGTTTTTTCACTTCATAGGAAAGAAAAAACTGAATATACCTCTATAAAAATGCAGTTATTACAGTGAAAATACGCTACTTGAGGCAACATTTGAAAACTTGTGTGACTGGTTTTGTCCAAGCTGAGAATGCACGCAAATGCAGATATTCAAGATTCTGTGACAGCTAATGCTTTTGTGTTTATGTAAATGCATAAAATATCTGGACAGTTTTCCCGACCAATATTTTCCCAGCTTTAAAGGAGATGAAAATAATGTATCACCAATGTATATTCCTCTGTGAAATGTGTAGATGGAATTTTAAACTATTTAGGTATAACAACTATCAATATGTATGATTACATTGTTGAATTTGTTGTAACAGTGTGATCAGATGGAAATTCTGAGCTGTCTCATATCAAATCAAAAATCAGACATTTAAAAGTAATTTAGATAAATGTAAAGTGTGTACCAAAAGCCTGACATGAAATATCTTACATCAGGAAACTAATCTCCTGTAATTCCTTATAAAGTTAGGGTAGAAAGGCACATCTAATATAGACTCTGGCTTTGAATCACTGCCTGAAGGTATGTCTCTCTATTTATTGACTACATGGGGAGGTTAGGGCAACTAACATCAGTTGCACTAAAATAGAAGTTTTAAATTAGGCGGGTTATGACATATATAAAAACTGCAGTCAGTAGCAATCTGGCCCTGAAAACAAATTAAAAAATAGATAATTTAAGATTTGTTCTGAAGGTTTCATAGGTGCCTACACTTCAAATTCTGTATGTCTCCAGAAATATTCCTGACAGAGAGAACACCCATTAAGTTTCACCTAAATCCCTTGTGAACCAAAAAAATAAACAGCCAAGTCTTAAAGTTTTCTGAGAGACCAGATGCAGTGGACCTCCTCAAAGTATCTAAAACATGTTAGCAGTCAGGGCCTCTCTGTTGCTTCCCTTTTTAAAAATAAAAATATCTTCCTCTTGCAGTAGTATCTGACCAATTCTGACAAAACAGTACAGTTTTTAAAGACTGCATCCAAGAAATAGGTAGCTAAATTGAATATTCCTTTTGTCCAGAAGAAAATCAACTCATATATTTCAGCTCATTACCTAGTTGTACTGGAATCAGTGCTTATTTCTTCTGTCGAAGCCATGCCATTAAAAAAAAAAAAAAGGCAGAAGAACAGTAAAGGCAGTAAAGGAAGCATAATTCCCTAACTCAGTGGCTAAAGTATCCCTTTTTGAGGGTGGCTGGGATTTCATTTGTACTTCTGTAGCTCTTTAAATATTTTTCATTAAACAGTTGTTTCACTAAAACAAAAAGGTGCCAGACACTTTCCTCTCCAAAACAGGAACAGGAACCTGGCATTTCTCTACTTCACGGAAGTATTTTCACTATGTGAGAACAGATATACCCTCCTCCTTGCAGACTATCTACTTACCACTTTGTATTGCCTTATGAGTAGAACACTGTTGTCACCTCTGGAAGGAAGGAAGTGAATGTTCTGCCTTTTGCTTGTAGAGTGATAGTGACTGCTCCTTCTCAGGAGATGTCAGTGATGAAGGTAACCAAACATAGGAAATTTCTCTTGCCTGGAGGCAGAATTGAACATGGCAAAATAGATGAAGCAGCATGCTTCACTGTGGGACTATTTCTAGCCCTGGATAAACTAGAGAAAAATCACAAAGAAACTACAGTAATTGATGATACCATGCTTTGTCTTTCCCTCAATGTCCTCTAAATAAGGGAATCCTATTTTATATCTAGATGATTTTCATGGTTGTGTGACTTATGTGGTTGTTACTAAGGGTCACAGAATTTAGAAGTCTGAAGTGGTAATTAAAGGAAAAAATGTTACAATGCAATTTATTCACTTAATGATGATTTTCTATTCTCTTTGACAATAAGAGCAAGACACAACTTTTCATGATTGAAAGCAACGGGACTACTGTTTACAGTCCTCTTTCTGCTTGAATACAGAGAAGTTTATGTTCTTTACCTCATATTTTTCTTCATAGGTACAAGTGGTGAGTTTTGCCACAGAACACAACTGGGATTCCTTAGACTTTTATGATGGTGCAGACAACAATGCTCCAAGGCTTGGAAGTTATTCAGGTGACTGAAAAGATTTTACAATAAATGTTTTACAGATTCATCTCTTTATTGTAAACACACAGCTCTTTCTGGTTCGTGTGTGTGTGTGTGTGCATGCGTTTGTTTTTCTGTAATTAACAACAGGTAGTAATATTCCTGCTGTTTTAATCAGTCATCTCTTAGCAGACTTTCATAAAGCTGAATGTTTGAAAATGTTAGAAATAAAATGTTTGAAGACTCCCAAACTAGGTATCTATTAATCTAATTTTCTGCTCAGTCTTACAGCAGGGTACAGAAATACAGACCTCTAAAAGGGATGCCTCTTGAAATTGTACATGACTAAAGGATGCATTATTTATCCTTGTTTTAGATAAATGAGACAGTTGTGTTTGCCTCTTTTTTTTTTTCTGTTTGTTTGTTTTCCTTTGTTCTACTTCATTCATATGTATGGAATGCTTTCACAGACAGTAAGACTGTTGTCTTGTTTTGTGCTGAAACACGAATAAACAATCAATCACATTTCTAAGAATAGCCCTACAAAGTATATTCACAGATGCTTGATATATTTGCCTGTTACATTTAAAATTATTCCATTTACAGGATTTGCTCTTGCTTTTATGAAAACTCCAGGGAATATTTCCTCTTTTGTGGATAAAAGCATGTAATGTAAATTTATCTTAAGCCTTGCCTCCCTGAGTGCCTACAGTTCATGTCTCTGATACTGTGGTGCACTGAAAATGTAACAAAACTTTTACAGAAGCAGATATTTTGATAGCATCCATGATGACAAAATATGGTGGAATTCGTTATGCAACCTCTCTCTCTCCCCCTCCCATCCTCTTTTCCCCCTTCTATGCTTCCTCTTGTTCCCATTCTCTCTTTTTATATACACACACATATTTATGTATGTATTTAGTTCAGTGTCTGTGCATTTGAATAATATTTTGTTTTCTCTTTTCAGGAACAACCATACCTCCACTTCTCAACAGCACATCAAATAATCTGTACCTAAATTTTCAGTCTGATATCAGTGTTTCAGCTGCTGGATTTCATCTTGAGTACACAGGTAATGCAAAAATGTTTCAATTAATTAGGAATGCTTGCTAGTTCCAGACATCAGGTGTACCTAAGCTACACAAAAGAGGAATATTTAGTCCTAGTGCACATAATAAGCTACATAACATTACTTCAAAGTCATTGGTAAAATTCTCATTTAATTCCAAATGAGCAAGATCAGGCCTGAAACCTGTATTGTAAGGACTGGGGAGTTTAGTTTGTCTTGCTTTCTCCTTTAAGATGTTTTTGCTCTCTGAAAAGCTTTTCTGAAAATAACAGCAGCCAGAAGTAAATGCAGATATGCTCATGTGGGAATCCTAATCCCAAAATATAACACATTCATACAGTTTTTGCAGTCAAAACTAGTATACTGATTTGAGGGATTTTCATTTAACTTCTTTGTCAATTAACAATTATTGGTTCCAGTATTGAAAATAAATAACAACAAACAAACCCTTGGAAAAAACTCCCCTGCTTCCCTCCAGACACCTCCCCACACACACTTTTTTGTTCTTGCCAAAGACTACACTCTGTGCCTTTGGTGAGGCGAGGGCAGTGGAGCAGATTGAGTCAGTGTCCCGTGGTTCCTACGGTCCCTTTAGGGTCCCACCTCTCAGTGCTGGCTCAGGGAGACATCGGCGCTTCAGCCCAGGCTCAGCCAGCTGCTTCACCTGTAGCCTCTGCTCACTCATGTTCTTCTCTCTGTCCTCCTTCAGTGAGGTCTCCTCTTCCTCTAGCATTGTTCACTTTTGAGGTGCTTACTGCCTTTTCTTAAATATGTTTTCGCAGAGGCACGCCTGGTTGTTTCAGAGGCACCACAAACTCCTCTGGCGGGTGCGGCTGTTCTGGCTGGAACTGGCTGTGTCTAGCACAGACCCCCGTCTCTTCCTACAGATGCCACCCCTGCAGCCCCACAGCCCACCCCAGCCCCCAAATCTGCAAATTATGCCCAACACAATCATATATATATACTATATAGTATGTATTTTATATATATGTGTAGGACACAAAAATTAATCACTCTTAGTGAAAATCAGAGAATAAACAAACCAAATAGCAGCTGCACTCCTAAACTAACTGACAAATGCTCACAGGTTGGTGAGAACACAGCAGAATTATTTCAAATGTTTTTATTACTGCTGAGTACCTCACCAGCAGGAAAGGCTATAATTGTAAACATACTTTCTCTCTGAATGAGATTGCCCTAGCTGACTGACAGGAATTCTGGCAATCACTAATAATTTTTTGCAGGTTTTTTTTTTTTGTTTTTTTTTTTTCTTCCCAGCTGTGCAGTTCCCTCTGCTCATATTGGTTCTGGTGTCTGATCTGCATAATTGTGTCACAGTTATTTCTTGTCAGTTTTACAGTATGCAAATCCCACGCTCTGGCTGTCTGATTAGCTAGTCGGAGAACACGGCCTTGCAAAATTGCTGCCTAATCGCTTGTCTATAACTAAACATTAATTATAGGTTAGAATTATTCTGCCATTTCCTTGAAATGCAGATACTCTCTCAGCTGCTTACAACTTCAGAGGGGAAAAAAATCTGCAGGAAGTTATGAAAATAAAGTAAAATGAAACTGAATCCAGTTAAACTGAAAATGCATCTGTGTATTCCTATATGTCCAAATAACTTAAATGTGTAGGGTACTGCCGGTATACACCTTTCACCTTTAATAAAGAATTCATGGTATATCATTTAAAGTATTGGTCCATGCCAAGAATAATAGCTATATATGTGTGTATGGATTTATACAAGGGTGTATGTGTGAATCTGTACAAGTGTAATATATTTTCTGTGTGAGTCTATAAACCCAAAATATATGCTGAAAATTTGTAATTCAGGAAACAATATTGATGTCCCTCAGTAGATACCCAGTTAACCAGTAGCTTACTGAAATACACTATTTTACAAGATGAATGATCAACTTTTCATGTGCAGGTGATAGACGTGATTAAAACATCATATAGACTTTGGGATGGTGTGAGGAAATTGCAGAACAATGTCTGAACCTGTAATCTTTATTGGAAACAAATGTAAATTTTAAGGGCAAAAATTTTGTGCAAGTATAGAATTGAAGTTGAAGAGTAAAATATGATGACTTCTGAATTAAGATTTTATGATATGTGATATATTTTATAAAGATATCCTCTAAAATAAACATAAATTATTGTGCAAATGTGGGAATTATTGAAGTAAAATCTGTGGTATTCAAAGTACAGAATAGGATTAAGTGACCGTAATAACTCCATAAACTCTGTGGTATACACAAGCTATAAAATGTTAATAAGAAAAATAAAATAGAAACTACTGTCAAGATTATTTTGAAGTTTAAAATAGAGGTACATTGTAACTAAATACCCGTACTGCAAATTGCAAGATAATGGCATGATTTCGTAACATAAATAGGGAAAAATGTAAAGAGTTGGTCACCCTTATTTGTTTACCATTCTCTGGCTCACACCATGGAACGAAAACATGGTTTCAGAATATGCTATCTGAATTCCTGTCATTCAAAACTAGATAGGAGTATGTACCTCAACATCTCAGCCTATATATTCAGCTACTAATGAACAATCAACCTATAGGACCAGACTAACTAAAGCTATTAATAATAATAAAAAAAAACCCCTTTAGTTTAGCACTTATATTGGATCTTGAGTCCTAAGTATCAGCTATTTCTGATCCATGACTATTACTTCCCACTATGCACTAAGGAAGGCATGGTCTTTATTACCTGTGAATTGAAGGAAAGTTTTATGGGGGGTTTTTTGTGTGTTTTTTTTTGTTTGTTTGTTTGTTTGTTTTTTCCATCTGTAGCTGTTGCATTTAGAGTGAGAATAAATTTGGTAAGAGATGAATCCCCTTGTGTTCTAGCCTGTCCTCAGGGATTAGAGGGGCTGGGGGCAGCTGGATTTATCCCTTAATAGGTATGTCAGTTGGGGCTGTAACTGTAGGTCTGACCTGGGCACACAAACAGCCTGTGTGCTGTAGGTCCCGTTGCGTTCAAAAGAAGCCATCAGATTCCCGAATAGTGAGGATTAGTGGCCATCACTATAGGTCTGACCAAGCCCAAACAGCCCATATGCTGTAGGTCTGGTTGCATTCAAAACAAGCAGTCAGATTCACAAATAGTACAGGGGTTTTTTTATGCAACATCTATAGATTCTTTACGATTGCCTATGATAAATGCACAAACTGCAGGTTGGCTTTACAGCACTACACAAAAGAAAACCTATTGCAATCACACACACAAAATTCCCAGGTATACACTTGATGTAGCCGAGGAAATCTTACCAAAAGGCATCCCTTCTGGGGGGGTGAGAGCACAAATCCATCAACCTGTCCCTCCGATTTGGTGATAGATTATTGTCCCTCTAAGTTAGGTACAAATTTGGAGTAGTATTTATCCTACTTTGTATGTGTGAGTGGGTGAGACTGTAGTCAAGCCATTATCTTTTGAGTAAGGACACAGTACATCCCTTGGTTTGAGGGGAACAGCTGGGTTTTGTGAGAGAAAAAAAAAAGGAGGGTGAGGACCAAGGCAGGCTACTGCAAAGTGCAGGAGATAAATCTGTCCTTGAAATGAAAGAATGGGGCCACGCAGCCTACGCCCCACTTCGCTTTCCTCCTTGGCACCATGACAAACAGAAATCACTGGACCTCCATCCCGTCCTGTGCTTGCTCTGGGAACCCTGTGTCAAGGAAATGTGTGTTTTACAGATTTCTCCCTGTTTTGCTTTTCTCACGTTTCCAACAGCTAGCAGTAGCTTAATCTTTTTTCAACAAGAGACTATGAAAAATTCTGCATTGGGGTGAATCATTAATTTGATACAGGAGATTAAGATAAGAGGCAATAATTTCTTGTCATTGCTAGGAAGAAAGGCAAAATGAAGTGTATCTGGATTTTCATCTCTTGCAGTTTTCTGCAATGGAGAGACATGATTTTTTTTCAGAATTCTAGAACTCTCAATTCTGCTGTATTCCTACTGAAATTTCTCCAGAAATGCATTGATCAGAACAGAGTTCACTCTCCTCAGTTGTGAGTCATCTCTGACTTTCAGACAACACTTCCTGCTCTAAAAGTTCCGATGCTATTTTTAGAAATAGTTAGTAAATAGAAAGCAATGGATACATTTTAATATCAGTGTTTCATACATTTATTGCATTTCACTGGAGCCTGTACTGTCAGAGGTCCTCAAGAGGAGTCAGCTAAATTAAAGTCTTAGTTTTTGAAGTAACAGTGCACAGTTCTCATTGAATATCACATCAGAGCAAAATATTTATATTAAGAAATTTTCAAGTGTGGTAGCCATAAACCATTTTCTGTTCAATATGGAGTACATCTTCCAAGTCTATTTCATGTATTCCAGCAGACACAAGTCTGAGGGGAAGTGCAACCCACATCTCAACAACAGTTTTCTGTAAGAAGGTTTCATTATGTTTCACTTCCAATATATCTTTTCACCTTTTATTAATAGGTTTTTCACACTGTCCAGTCTGATTTATCTTTCGAACTGCTACAAAATCCAAATGCATTTTTTAATATTAGAAGAAAACAAAACAAAGGAACTTGACTTGTTGAAGAAATATTTTAAGACCAAGCAAATGATGCTTTGACATAAGGAATCAAGTATTCATACTCCAAAACTGAATAGTGGTCTTATCAATAATCTTTTTTTCTAGCATACTTTTATTTATTTGTTAAAGCCTTATATTCTTATTATATTCATAACATGCAGTTTATATATTCTAGTGGATACATTAAATATGAAAATATATTGCATCAGCTGAAGTACATCAACAAAGAGCACCACAGAATGGTTTAACACATAATGTTTGTATGGTTTATGCCACTATAAATCTTAATTTAGTCCTCATTTGCTAACTAGTAATTGATTATGCTGTATAATAGTGGTAATATTCTTTGAGATTAGCAGTTTGTCAGATTGCCTCATAAATAATTTCTATGATACTTTATTCAAAATTAGTAAAAACTGACATACTAATTTTCATTCTAAAATATAATCCCTAGAAATCTATATATTTAAGATGTATAATGTATAATTTTAACACCATAAATGCTAAAACATTTCCATAAAATTACAGTAGTAATTTAAAAAAAGAAGGCTTGCGTAGTCTCAGAGTGCTATATCTACAATTTCATTGGTAGGGTTTTGTATTTAGAGCCATAAGAACTGTTGGAGAATAGCAAGACAGGATCAAATAGCTTATTTAAATATATATACAATTCCTGTTATCTAAAAATTACAAGATATGGAAAGTATGTTTTCAGTGAATGCTTATGTTAATTTATCTTTTCTCTCTAATGATATTGCTCATGAAAGTTTAAAAATTTCTTTCTACTGAGATAGTAGTATAAAATGTTAAGCACCACAAATGAGTCACTAATGAACAGAGTTCAGTTTATTTATGCTTACACCTGAATAACTATCAGAGCACACTAGAGACACAAGTTCTGAACTAGCCCTCAGTTAGGAAGGGGGCAAACCCTTTTATGTTTCAGGTTGTTGCAGATATTCAAACTGCTTTTTTTCCCCAAGCATTATTTTATTAATTGAAGTGACAGCACAGTAGGATGAACACCTGTAATGTGTTTTGAACTTAAGAAACCTACTTTGAGAAAGGAAATTAAATAAACTCATTTCACTTTGTGTGGCCTGAGTATTCACATAGGTTTTGCATTTCAGCTGAAGGTTCAGTAATTAGAAACTGAAAGCTGCTAAGTCTTTCTTTAACTGTTCAAAATAGATTATAAGCACTCATCTGTGTCAACCAAGCACTGCTGGTCTGCATTTGTACATGAGGTGGATCATGGTCAAGATCTCTGAAATGTAAAAAGTGGATCTAAGCCCATCAGCCAGTTTCAAAATACATTCTTTGATTTTATTTTGGTTTGTAGATTGAGAAGAGAAAATAAGAATTTGAAAGATAAAAAGAATCTCTTATGCAAAAATAGGTTGCAAAATAGTTGCTTGCGTCATTTTTTACATGACAAATATGGGATCATTATGGGATCAGTAAGTTTGTGATCAATATATACAAATGTATTGTTGTAGGTGAAAGAACATGCATCCTCCTCTGTGGACCTGCAGAGAGCCCTGAAATAACACTAACTTTTTCAAATTAGCAACATTCCTTTCCATGCAAAGTGATGCAAGCCAGTACTGAATATTATGGAAAACATCTTGCTGCTCAATTGTATAAGTTCCTTAACAGCAAATAGCAAATAGATAGATATATATAATTGTGAGACTTTTTTTTTAATTTTATATTTAAAAAGTTACCAAAAGCAATAACTGGTCAGTTTGCAAATCCGTATCAGTCATTTCTGATTAGCATTAACAAATATATGCAGTAAAAAACTATGTTTTTTTCTCTCATTACTGTTCTCAGCAGAGAAAATATGGACTGCAAAGTCATTAGGGATTTTTTTCTGATTTAGGATTGAATTATGTTTTATATCAGGAAGTTTATATTGTCATGCTCCTGAGTTTTATAAATAAAATGTAGATTCCAATGATTTTAATTCAAACAGGTTTTTTTCTTTTATTATAATTTTATATAAAATTTCATGTGCCGAGTGCATTTTTTAAGAACAGGAATTACAAACTAGATTATCAATTCAATATTTATTTTCTAAATTTAAAACTTTTTTCTCTTTTTTATAATGTAATTGTAAAAATATGGTACTGAAAACTATTGTTGGTGTATAAAACATGCCTTATAGATAAAAAGGAATGTCTATGCTTTATAAATTCCTTAGAATTTGGCTTTCAGCTTTCATTAAGTATAAAATACACCATTGTAAGAGTCTTCAAATAGTAGTTTTTACTTAATGACTTTATTACCCGAAGTGATTAGTTACATTAAAAATGTGGAGGTTGATAATACATTGAAGAAATGCCATTACACAACATTTCCCCATTACCCTATGTGCTGATTTTTAGTTGCTTAAGAATCCTGGCTTCACAACTAGTTAGGGTGTAATTCTTACAGCAGGCAAAGACAGTAACCGAGCTGGTTATACTTAATGTTACACATATTCTTATATTCCTGGATCTTCCTGGGTAGATGAAGAAGTATTTACTTATTTCTCTTTTTGATGACCATGAAAAAAGCATATGATCTCTTGGAAAACTAGCTTCTATTGCAGTAAGAAATTTGAAATATTAGTGTTATAACTAACATTATAACTTAATTAGTGAACTATTATATTATTATAACTTAATTAGTGATTAAGTATTATAACTTAATTAGTGATAATTTTAATTAGTGAAATTAATTTCACTAATATTATAACTTAATATTAGTGGAATTAGATGTAAAAATTTACTCTGTGTGTGTGTGTTTGCGTGTGTGTTTACGTGAATGGAAGAGTACAGTCAGACCCGTGAAGAATTGAATGCCGGTGAGCAGTTACACTTTGCACTGGTTTTCCTGGTTTTTGCACTTGGTGTGGTATTGGCCAGCATTCCCTGGAACAGATGCTGGGAAAGTGGGGGTACTCCCAGTTTGAACAAGGTAGGCCACAATTCGGAGTGAGACTGGAGGTGAAGTGAATGAGTCTGAGCCAGTGGAAATTTAGAGTAGACTTTGAGTTGAGACTGAAGATTGTTGGGAAGTGTTTATTACCACGCTGATTTTTTTTTTTTTCATTTCCTTTACTCAGAAAAGAATTGTTTTCTCCTTATATGACAGTTTTCCAAAATAATATTCTACTTGTTTGTCCACAGACAAGCTGCTGGTACCCAAGATCTTCCTCAAATATACCAATACATTTTGCCTATGAACAGTGTACAGAGAAGTTCTATGTGAATTTAAAAACAGATTTTATGTTCCTTAGAATGTCTAAACTTCTCAATTTTTCACAGCTATAGGTTTGGACTCTTGTCCTGAACCACAGACCCCAAGCAACGGGATCAAAATTGGAGACAGATACATGGTTGGAGATGTGGTGTCTTTCCAGTGTGATCAGGGTTATTCTCTTCAGGTGAGCGAAGTTTCCCATTTCAAATGGAGCCTTTAAGTTCTTTAATATGGTTATGTTTGAGTCTATCAATAGGAAATTGACACTGAACCCTCCAGGAGTTGTGAACACATGATAAGCTTGCAGGACTGGTAGGCTTTTCTGCAAAATATTAAATTAACATCTGTCCAAGCATTTCACCAGAAGTGTATGGCTCTTTGCTCCCTCTGAATTAGTGATTACAGGTTATTATCTATTATTGATGGCATCTTTGGTATTCATAGCTGAGCTATGCAGTGTTGGCAAATAAAGTTAAATCACTTGATGAGCAATTATCAATAGCTCTCTATGTACAGGAGGAAAAAAAAAATAAAGTGAAGAGGGGGAATGAGAACAAACAAAGTGAAAGGAAATAATTGTTCTTCTCAGTAGATCAGATAATGTCAGGGTTTTTTGTTCAGTAATTTCTTAGGATTTTTTATCTAAAAAGGTTTTCAAATATGGGTGTATTTTGCCAAGAAAATTTACTATGCTCTTGCATTAGCAAAAGGTATAGCTAGGGGCAATGCAGTAATTGTAAACTGTGACTAATTTGTCCCTTCGTGTTACTTAGCATATATAATGAGTAGGAATCTGTCTGCCTACAGGAAAGTTCTTGAAAATATTTTCAAAAATTTGTCCTGTTATGCTGCAGAACCAAATCCAAAACTGAGTAATTTTTCCACTTGAGAAACGCCCCAAAAGGACCGATTCCAACTGACAGGTTACTATTTTTTGTGCCTCTGCAGACTCTACAGTCTTCATTTTATCTAGCTCTTTGAGAGCATAAAAACAAAGAAAACAATTAGCTATGCATAGGAAAAAGAAAAGCCTTAAAGGGAGGAAATGTTTTGTATACAACAGCACATGATTAACTACTAAAGGAGTTATGGATACCTTTGGAGTAAAATAGCAAAAAGATACCTACCTGCCTTTCTTCATTAACATCAGTCTCACCCATAACATGATGAGTGTTAGGCTAACTGAAGTTTTAAAAATGCTAGTAATTTCAAATATTTATTTTACATAATTTGCTGAAGACATGAATACTGGGATCATATGTACTGCGTCAAAAATAAAAACTGAATTACTTTCTTGGACTAAAAAATATTTTTAAAAGCTGCAGTTTATGTATTGTGATTGAAACTAAATAAACTTGTCTGCTTCTAGATCTCAACTGCCATTTGGATTTGGGACCTGTATCCCAGTTTCCCCTTCAAGACAGAGTTCCTAGTCATGTCTGCAGCCTTCTAACTTTCAGGACAAATGTATATATTCTGTGATTGCAACTCTGACAAATTACTATCGAAGTTTGCTTCTTATATTACCTGAATTTAGCTGGTCATTCTTGGGAACAACCTGTCAATTATTTTTTTCTTCTTTGTTTTAATTTCATACTTAAATACAAATATGTGAGTGGACAAGCTACAGTAAATGACTGAAATAAAGAGAATATCAAAACCATTGGCTCATAGACTGGGCAAATATACATGTAAAGGCTCTTCCCTCCATACTGTTTTTCTGGTTTATACAGTATGACTTCATTTTTTTTTTTTTTTTTTTTTTTAGTAATGAGCAGATATGCATACTTGCACTATGGAGAAAGTGTGTTTATTTTTCTTCTAGGAGAGCAAAAGAATGGGTTGAAAACTGATGAATAAACTGTTCACAGTTACCCTGGATACTTTAGGGATACTCCATTCCCTCAAATGCTACAGGCTCTGAACTGATAAGGAGATTTAACATGAAAAACTAGCTTTTCTCTTCATATGAAGGTTTAACAAACAGGCTACAAGCTACTGATATATTTTTTTTTTTTTTACTAGGTCACCATAATATGTATATTATATGACTTTGTAAGATATCCCATGTACAGTTCTCTCTTAAGATTTTTCATTTTCATTTGCTGTCCCTGGAAGACAGTTGCAATTATGTGAAGCTGATGAGCAATGCAGAGGGTCACTCTGGTGGGTCTTGGATCTTATTGTAACAGATTGCCTTGAACTGTAACAACTGATCTGTTGTAAAGGGACACATTTTGTAAAGAAGGCCCTTAAATATCTCAGCTTTTGGCAACAAGACAACTGTTTTCGGGGGTGAGGATAAGGACTGCATTTAGATAGGTATTTTGTAATCAAAAGTCAGTACTGTATAATGAATATAGTTCATAACTTTTTATCATGTTCCACAAATGATGTAAAACAAAACTATGTAAATATTGCTTCAATGAGACCTTTAGTTTATAGGCACTTGGTTTATACTAAAGCTGGTATTATAGAATTGAGCTGGAAACTGTTATACTGTTAGAAGTAATATTAAGGACATAGACACAATTCTCTAGTGGGCTAACAGTCACACAGTTAAGAGTAGTCTTCTCTGTTATATTGAAGATATGATAAAATTCAAAGTGTGAAATATATATGTTATAGCTTATTGTTTCTATATATTTTGAGATCTTTTAAATTATTAATTATTTTTGTTGAGATACTAAAGATGTGTCATATATTGTATATTTTTCATTCTATGAATTAGCAAATATTGTGTCATTTTAGGGGCATTCACATATCACCTGTATGCCTGGACCAGTAAGAAGATGGAATTATCCGATTCCAATATGTTTAGGTATGTTCAACAATCATAAACTTTCTTAAATATGCCAGAATAAGAAAGTCAGAGAACTCAAAAATAAAAGATATGTATAGGAGAAAGACTAGGGAGAACTGAAAGAACTTAATTAAAAGTGAAAATGGTCAAATAAAGCTGAAGATTTTCAATTTATACTTCACACTTCTTTTGGCAAAGCTTTTCTGAAATGTCCGGTCAGAAGATGAAAGAATGCAATATCTTCTAATCAAAATCTATCATCAATTCACTATCAGTGATGAGACTTCCGGAGACCCTTGCAAACAAATTAATTTATATTTATTAATCATTTCCACAGCAGTGATGACTATTATAGAAAATACTAAAATAAAAATAATATTATATTTTCATCTATAATAAATTAAATATAAGGCATGTCTGCCCTATTTAAGAAGATACATTATTTTTCAAATTAAACTATATACATGACCATAGTAATATTATTGGAAGAAGCACTGGAATCCTGACAGAAGCCGAAGTGACACACCTGAAGTACATTTAAACACATTCTCTTTATATGATGAATAAATATGAGGGATATAAAACTTTCTATTTGCATTCACTTTCACTGAATAGAAATTACTTTTTGTTTCAGTTCCCTAACAGTAAAAAATATCTGTATTTGTAATCTTGAATGCATGGAAACTAAGATACTGCAGATCTCATTAAAGGTTTTGTACTTTGCTTTTTTTCAAAACAGATTATATATCCTCTTGAGCTACCTCACGTAATCCTGTTCTTAATCCTGTGAGTTGTTAAAAACCTCATGTGAGGTACTAAACTCCCTCAGTTTAGAATTTATACATATTCAACAAAATTCATCTATTTGGAAGAATTCTTTCAAGAGTTAGTCTTCAGGTTCCACCATTATGCATTGACATATGTCTAGGAAGTCTGATATGATAATTGTACTGCTGTATGGTGTGCTGAAATTTTAGGGGGTTTTCTTTTCCTTTTTTTCTTTTTTTTTTTTTTTTTTTTTTTAAGTAATGATTTTTAATTAATTTTCAAAGGATGTAGAAACTGTTAATTAGACAAAAGTGTTAAACAAAAATGTATTAACCATAATTAACATCTTCAAATCTAATATTTAAGTATAAGTTAATTTATTCACTGATGTTATACCTGAAAAAAGGTTAAAATTATGTTCAAATATGGGTTTAGTTCAGTTTCTGGAAATGTGTGAGTGTGTACATTCTCCAAGTCTGTTTATTTTATTTCGTTTTTAGAACAGAGGGATACAAATGTAGTTTTTAAAAGGCTTCTTGAAATGCTTTGAGTACAGAATCTTTTAAATATATTTTTTTATTATATTATTCAGATTTTCTTTTACAAACTAATGTGGAATTGTGTCAATTTTGCTGTGAGCATATGTGTACTGCTTGCCTGTTCACAAGGGTGGTTCATGCAGAGTGCAGAGTAAACATCTATTCTCTTTTCAGGTGCATTTGTCCCCCAAATTAAAATCTAGTCAATGCAGAGTGGATACATATATATAAAGCACCTACTTTTAAGTTACTTTGTTACACATATTTAGTGGTAAAGGAATGTTTCTGTACTTTTAAAAATATAAACCTAGTTATTATTATATTATTAATGTTGGAAGGATCTTCAATGTTGTGGATTAATTTTTTAGCTCATTCTACTCCTCTGAAAAATGTCTGCTTTTTTTGCAGCACAATGTGGTGGTGGCATGTCAGACTTCAGTGGAGTGATCCTCAGCCCTGGGTTTCCTGGCAACTATCCTAGCAGTTTGGATTGCACATGGACAATAAAGCTGCCTATTGGTTTTGGTACATGTTCTTTCATGATTAAATTTGTTGATGTTTTTATGGATTCAAAAAACTGAATATAGATTTTAAAATATAGTGAATATTTATCCCAGAAAAAAATATAAAATAAAATTTTTAAAAAATTAAAGAAGTTACCAAAGCCTTAAAAGATATAGAATAGGAAAGCTACAAGGTACTTGGTTTTTAATTTAACATATACTACAATTTTCTGATAAAGTTGTTAAATTAGAATTAAGCACATTTTTTAAACTTAACAGCTTGATTTCTCTTTGTGAAGTTGTAAACACACACACAAAAAAAATAGCTACTATGAATATTTTAAACCAAGTCAGCATCAGTTTAGAGGAAGTTGAAGCTACATTTGAGTTCATTATTTTATCATTAAGCTTCTTTGCATAACCTAGCTGAATATTGCAGCAGCATAGAAATATTCTTGGAAGGGACCTCTAGAAGCCTCACAGTCAAGTTTGTCAAGCTTCCCACTCAAAGTGAAATTTTCAGTAACATGAGATCAAGTTCACTGTAACTGACAGATCCATCTCAGCTGTGCTGCTACTCACCTATTCAATTCCCGCCCTGTACCAACAGATAAGGATGTTGTGCTCCAGAAGCAGAACTTTGCCCTTGTGCAAATCTTTGCTTGTTTACTCATCCCAGAAGTTGCGCTATTTGCTGTATCACCCACATCCCCTAGTTTAGTATCCTCCAAAAATTTAGTGAGGATGCATTCTAAATATCCAGGTCTCTCATGAAGGCATTGAATAATGTAAGCTCCCATATCAACTCATAGAATATTACACTTGTTACTGTCTACCAACTGGACATTGAATAACTAATTATCACTCTTGGAGCCTTGAAGTTCCATTATTTTTTTACCCACTTCCTCTCCATTCATGAATTTTATATCTGTTCAGCTTCCAAATGAGAATGATACAGAAGACTGAGTGCAAAGTCATAGCAGAGTGAGAGAACATTATATCCATAATTCTCCCTTTGTCAATTTAATCACAGAAGGAAATAGCTGATCAACTGTGACTTTCTGTTAGTAAATACATGTTGACTGCTCGTGAGTCCTTTTTGCCTTCTATGTGTTTGGAAATTGCTTCCAATTAGTCGAGTTCCATAATCTGTAATATATGTAGACTGCAGAAAACCTGCAGTTGCCATTACCTAGGTCATCTTTCTTGTCTTAAAGGTGGGTATAGCTTCAAACTTTTTCTGTTCACCAGAATTTCTCTTATTCACCATGATTTTGCATAGATAATATCAGCATTTCAATTATACTGGCTAAGCCCTTGAGCAATTTTGGGTGGATCCTATATATCTATCACTGCAAAATCTTTATTCAAAGCTAGCCAATACAGTTGTCCCATCTTATTTTTTGCACTTGTGGCACTTTTGTGGAAGCACGTGAAGTTGGATTCTTTTCTTTATATGCTAGTTAAATGGCATGCTTTTTTTTTTTTCAGATGTGTGTCACTGTTTTCTATTTTATATTTGCCATCTTCTGTCATCTTCTTTACTTGACAGTACAGAATTTCTGTGTCTTTCACAGTAACTGAATGTGACATCCCAAATAGTTTTCCCTTCTGCATCTGTTAAGATTCTTTCTCTCCTCTTTTTAAAATCAATTCTGTGGTCTTTTTGATTATAAATCCTGTGAGCCTGGTTCACTTATCATTCAGATGAAAGTCAATTATTGTGCATGGTTTGTTTAAGCTGAATAATATTAAAGATAACATTGACTTAACAGAATCTATCTGGAAAATACATTATGTGAGGATAGGGATTTCCATATAGAACTAATTGTTGTGTTTGCATTTTGTTCAAAAGTCATAATATTCAGGCCAATAATTGATTTTTTGTATTAGCATTATATAAATAGCATAGATACTTTAATTCTGCCATGAACTGAATTTTAGACAACTTGATGTGACAGCTTCTAGTGTTTCATCATGAATCATAATGCTGTGTAGAATCTTCAGATCCCCTGCAGTTCCCTACTAGTCCTCCAGTTCATGTACAGGAAAATTAAATGTTCCTTTTTCTAGAAGAAAACTAAAACTGCACAGATTGAAATGTGCTTGACATTTTTGACGATTTCTAAACAGGATATGATAAAAATGAATTGAAAATTAAAGTAAAATTTAATTGTAAAATTAAAAAAAAAAAAAAATTGAAAAAGTGATGGCTAAAACTGACTTTAGTGATATTGTGGTTCTATTCCAGTGGACGCAGATACACATGAGTCTTCTAAGTAGTAAATGGAAAAACTCAGAAACACCATCATGGGAACCTTCCATAGGCCTTCACTTGTTTAAATGTTTCTAACATGATTTTTTCCTGGTTAGAAGCTATGGATCATAAGCTTTTCCACTTTATGTTAGCTAATGGTGTCATCTAAACCAAAAACATCATGTTGATTTCAATCAACTTTTGAGATTTATGTTTAGCTTTTATATATAAATATATGAAATACTCATTCCAGAGGGGTGTCCAAAGTGCAAAAGCCATAGAAACAGTCTAACAAGCAGAGAATAGACAAACAGAGGCAGATGCTACAAGCTGAGTAAAGTATTAATACTTTGGAAGATTGATATGGCTCAGGAACTTGTAGTGAAAGACAGCAGAGTACAGAGAGTAGAATGATGGGGAAAAAAAATATATTAGAGCTGGTTTTGTGTTGAACAAAGTGAGTGAAAGTGAAAAAAATGGACAGTAAGATAACATGAGTTGGCAGTTATTAATGACACCTTAAACTTTGGACAAGTGTTTGGTACACAGGGTGAAATAAAAGGCCAAGCCTACAAATATCACAGATAGAGAAAGCAAAGTTTGGATATAACTGGATTCTCTGTGTAGGAAATATTTGGAAGGCTGGCAAAGTCAAAGAATGACACTTAAAGCAGAAGCTTTCTTATCACATATAGACTGTCTTCAGATAAAGAGAGACAGAAACCATCAAGGTAACAGTAATTTAATTATGCACCAACCTTTTTTCCAGTAGCATATAAAATGTTACATGCTTCTGAATACCATTCATAAACTTTACATGGTATCTGGGGAGAAAGCTCTAAAAGACAAACACTATTTAGCTATTACAGTTTAGGAGTTACAAAATTATTCATGATTTCTCAATAATTAATCTGACATTGTATCTTTTCCTTTCAATTTTATATGAAATCATGTTGATTGTCTTTGTCAGAAACACCAGTGGGACTCAATCATCTTCTTAATGAAAATATTCGATATTATAATTGCACTAACTCCAGACAAAATCCAAATTCTACTTTTGTAACTGATATAGAAATATGTATAAACAGGAAAATGTTTAAACAGCCCTGTAACTACTCAGTTGTTGAACATTTCCTTCTTGTCCTGCTCCATAGTTGTTGTCAGACATCTCCTGGTTAGGAAAGAGAACTTGCTAATGGATAATAAGCCATCTTCCTGTTCCTTAGTGAATCAAATAATCAGAAATTTCTGTCAGCAAAGTTGTTATATGGCACAGTGTGTGTGTATGAGAATTAAAGAATTGAACTGCATGTTTAGTGGAGATGGACTGATGAATGATGGTTTCATAATATCATTTACATTTTTTGTGGCTCAAAAGTAATATATACGTTAAATGATGTAAAGAGTGTGGCCACCTCCTTTAGCCACTCCAGCTCAGGACCCTCCTACCCAGGCACTGGAGCCCAGCCTGGTGCCCGGGGACACAAGATCTCTGCCCAGGCTGAAGGACATGGCTGCCACTTTCCCATTTGCAGATCCAAACAGTTAAAAAGCTGAGAACAGACACACATAGAGGACACTGACATGGCTGGTCACACAGGCTGCCACAGAGAAGATGCTGCCTCTAACAACACCTACATACAGGACTCATGTAAAACACAAGCACAGGCAACCAAGTCCCTTCCTCTTCTTGGTCTGGCAGAGACAGAGGTCACTGGTGCAGGCACACACACAACACCCTCTAGCTTCACAAGCACACACACATTGGCAGGTCCCTTGAAAGTCTGCCCCGCATCCCTGTCTGGATCTCGGGCCCTCTTATCTTCTTCATGGGTCCCCTACTCACTGGCTGGTCCAGCTTGATGCTCGCTGGAAACACCATGTTCACACACTCATTTCTCAGGCACTTCACATTCGTAAATCCCCCTGGGTATATCAGCATGGACTTTCTGCCTGCCTGATAACCTGGCCTGGACCCAAGGCCTTCCTACACAATGGCTACTCCAGATTGAAGGTGTTTAGCAGATGATACATGAGCACCCACACACACACACTGGAATCAGGGACACTTGCCCTCCCAGCAGCCAGCACCAGGCACACAGGCTGTGATCCATGGTCCCACTCCAGCTACCACTGCTGAGCTCCTTACTCACCTCACTCATGCTGGTCTTCCCAGTAACTGGCTTTGAGAACATACACCATTCCTGCCCCATGGGCTGGAAGTTGAAGACCCTTGCACTCACTTCAGGCCAGAGGCAGGAACACCCTTTCTCTGACCCCAGTAGCTGGCACCCAGTCCACTCACACTGGTCCCTCTATTAGCTGGCATTCTGGACACAAGGTCTGTAGGATCATAGAATAGTTTGGGTTGGAGTGACCTTTAAAGCTCATATAGTCCAACGCCCCTGCAATGAGCAGGGACATCTTCAACCAGATCAGATTGTTCAGAGCCCCTGTAGGGCCCTCCCTAGATCCACAGAGCTATGGGTGCTCACTCGCTCTAGTAGCTGACACAACAGAGCACACCCCTGGTCTGACTGCAGTAGCTGTCACCAATTTTCACCTCTGCCACACACAATAACTGGCACTGACACCCCCTCACTTGATCCAGTAGCTAGCTAGCACTGCAGGCCAGGGGCACCCACACCCCGGGTCTGACTCCAGCAGTTGGCACCAAATCCCACTCACAGAGACGGGTCTCACCAGTAGCTGGCACTTAGTGCTTGAAGCACACATACACATGGGATAGAGAGTGAGATTATACAGAGAGATAGGTAAGAAAAGATTTAATAAGAAGATTTGAGATGACAGGACAGACTGGTGATCAAGTGCAGGGCTCAGCCAGACTGACCCACCACCCCATTCTACATGCAACCAGCCATTCTTATGTCCTTTTCTGCCCACCCCTGTCTTTGATCCTTCCTACTCCCCTTTCCCCTGTGCATCCCCTCAGGGGTTTGCATAGGTCTATCAATTCCTGCATCCCTCCCAGTATGGGGTCACCGTGGTTTACAGTCTTATCAGCTACAAAGTCCAGGTTGATATTCCTGGAAGTTGTGTCTGTAGTTTCTTGACAGCCCATCAATTAGTGTGACTGGCAAGGTCTGTTTCTTGTCATTGCCTCCATGTTCGCTTTGTCAGGTCTGTCTCTCTGTATATTTTTGTTTCTGGTTTACTCCCTTTCTGTTGGTTCCCCAGTTGATAAAGTCCCTGATCATATAACCTCACTGGAATAAACATTCTTACGTTCTCACTCAACCTCATCAATTAATGTGATTGACCAGGTTTGGTTTTCATCACTGCCTCTCTCAGGTTTGTACACGTTTATGTTCTTGATTATGGCTTCTTCTTATTATTTTCCCTTGCTTCATTGAAAAACGTCCTTAAGCAGATGCCCTTAAAAGAGCAGACACTCTCCTTCCACATACCTTTACAATGTATCTAATCTATATTATATGCATAATTTTTACTGTGCCTCATTATATATATATAAATATATAAATATATATAAAAATATATAAATATATATAAATATATATATATATATATATATATAAGCTGAGAGAGATCAGTTTATGCACAATTAAAATGCAGCTGTCTCAGGGGTAGAATACTGTCACTATTTTTTTTCCAAGTGTGGTACATAAAGCATTTTTTCTTTTAATAGAACTGGGAACTATTTTACGCAATTCAAGACAAGAAAGATTTAACTAAAGTCAATGTATTTAGTGTTCAGAGCTGAAATTTGCTCCAATGCACAAACAACAAACTTTGCCCAAAAGTGACATATTAATAACCTACAGTTCAATGCTTTATATCGTATTAGTATTTGTGTTACATTTCTTACCTTTTCAGCTTATCAGAATTAGTAATGCATGTGAAGGACTGCATCTGGGAGTGTAACACATGCATTTCCACTGCTTACATTATTCTCTGATATTATCAATGTAATATGTACATACTTGTTCCCTCCTGGTATTGTTACTGATGCCTTTTTTTTTTTTTTTTTTTTTTTTTTATCAATGATGTTTTTCAGGTGTCCATTTGCAATTTATGAATTTCTCAACGGAGACCATACATGATTACTTAGAAGTTAGGAGTGGATCTACAGAAACTAGCACTGTTATTGGGAGACTAAGTGGCCCTCAGCTACCAGCCTCTCTGTTCAGCACAACTCATGAAACCAGCTTATACTTTCACAGCGATTACTCACAGAACAAACAAGGATTTCATATTGTATATCAAGGTGAGATTTTGACAATTATGTGAGAATAAGGTGGCTGTTGAAGGTTATTTCTTTTCTTGTTATTCCTAAAAGATAAACATAATGTAAAAAAATTTGCATATTTCAAACCAAAGTATTATGTATCAAGATCAAACAGAAGAATGCAGAAAATTAAAAAGGAAAAAATAATTCTCTCTATACATATTCTCTCTATACATATTCTCTCTAAAAAGCAGTTCAAAAGTAGGCAAACAGATAATTTCCCATATCTGGTTTTGGCTGGCATATTAATTTACATTGCACGGCTTTGAAAAGTAAGCATCTACATTATTTGATCTTCATAAGCATATGGGAATCTCGATTTTGTGTCTTGGATTCTGGAAAGGGAAGATTTAAATATTGTTTTAGAGTACTGGATCCATGTAGGCTATTACAGAACAATGCCAACTCAGTAATCTCCAAATCCATTTTATTTCCTAGTTGGCAGTATGTGGAAGGTTATTGTTATGATGAACCCAAATAGATCACGCTGAGCTGGTGAAGACTGCAAGATCATAATTCTTTTTATATTACTGCAGATTCATTTAAAAGGGATTAGATCACCACTGTTCACAAGAAAAGATAAAATGTATATTTTAAATTACACCTGTTTTCATTATATGAATAATGCCAAAGAATGATTTAAAGTTTTTACTTTAGAACAGTCCCCTATTACTCTTTCAATAGTCTAAATTGACTTGAACTGTATGAAGCATTCTGGAAGTGAGCTACTGTAAAAAACATTAGCTTTTAAAGCTGAAGATTTTATTCACTTCCTATTTGTAATATGATACAATTTGTAGGAGTAAAGGAGCTTTAAAATCTAGTGCTATGAGGACAGTAAAAGACTTCTGAGCATATACTATTTCTGCTATTAATAGTAACAGTAATAATTTTGGAGACATTATGTGTCAAAGAATTTTTTTTAAAAAACCCTCCTGTCTGTGTTTTTAACCATGTAAGAAAGAACTGTTTCCTTCAAACATATACAACCTGTGATCTTCTGATTTTGTGGGTTTTGCATAGTGTATTTGTTCTCTGTTCTGTAGTACAAAGTCAGTGCTTCAAATCTTTTTGGAAAAGATCACCAAGATGTGGGAGAAGATTATTTTCAAATCTTATTTGTTTGCTATAAAATCTCTGATATTCATAGTTCATTAAAAGTCTTTTAATTCTTCTGAGAAAAACAAGTAAAATTATAAGTAAGTTTATTTCTCCTCTTCCTTAAATATAAGAATGTAAAAAGAAAAACCCTCTACTGGATCAGAAAAAAAGCTCCATCTACCTCAGTATGGTATTTCCAAATGGCAAAAAGAAATGCTACTTAGCAGCAAAGTCCAGATGATTTCTTTCCTTCACGAGCATCCAGTTATTGTCAGACTCTTATTTCTATTACTGTGGGATTTGATGGCATTTTCACATTCAGCCTCCCTCTGTCTTAATGATTTTTGTGAACTTCAGTCATATTGCTCCCAACCTCTTTCCCAAGAAACGATGTTTAGCCATGTGATAATGTCATTTGTTAGTATGGGCTGTATCATATTACCAGGTATAGAAGTCAGACTCACTGTTTCATATTTTCAAGGATCCCCTTTAAAGATAGATGTGATTTACATTGGGAAATCAACACTTCTTTAGATCAGATCTTGAAATAATATGATATATAACTTAGTTCAGCAGCTCTTCTGGGTGAAGAACTGCTCCTAGTCCTTTGCCTTACCTATTTAATGTAGTACTTTTGTATTTACTTCAAACTGATCGAGGGCCTTAGGACTGCATAATACAAGTAACATATCTTGTTTGGAAATCTCTATACCATCTTCCTCAGTAAAGACAGATACAAAGAATTTATTGAGTTTTTCTCTCTATGGAATCCTAATCCTTGAAATGCCCTTTTTTCTTATTTGTCATGAATTGTCCCACCAGTTCCCTAGCTGACTTCTTGCTTCTGATGTTGTCAGAGAATTTTTTTATGATTAGCTGAGATATTTTCTGCAAGACATTTTAAAAATTATTTTTGCTGTCTTTGTTTTCTATTTAAATTTGACCTGCTATGTTTTATGACTTTCTGGAAAGGCAGACTTTCATTATTTAAATGGCAACCTCTTCCCTATTGTAACATCTTTAACTTTCCTACTGAATGGCACAGGCATTTTTCTGAACCACTTTAATGTTGTTTTTTTTTTTTTATTCTGAGTTGTAGAACATGTTTTACCTGGTCTTTTAAAGTAGTGTCAATTAGCAGATTCCAATCTGCATTACCTCATTTTTGTATAATTTCCTTTCCAGAAAATTGAATAACCCTGTGCTGGATTTATTTGACTTGCTCCCTCCCAGTACAATCAAACTGCATTATGACTGCTATTATGGAGTAACTCTCCTATGAATACTTCTCAATCTAAGGCTTGAGTACCAAGCTGGTTTAAATCTAAAATAACATCTTTTCTTGTGGGCTCTCAAACTGCTTGTTCTAGGGAACAATTATTTCCTGCATTCAAAATTTTATTTTGTTAAGTCGTCCTGGTGAGTTGGATATTTGGGTACTCCATTAGTACTACCTGTCATGTTTTTGCAGCTGCTATAATTTTACTTAACATTTCCTGCTCACTATCATTTTCCTGTTTAGACATTCATAGCAGCAGCTTGGTACTACACTTATATTTCTGACGTTTAAATTTCCACCTATGAGTAGTGCTTTAGTGCTTCTTTTTTTTCCTGGTAATATTTTTCTTCTATAGCACTTAATATAATTTGTAAACAACAAACTTGTTCTATGCTATGCCTTTCATGTCAGGGCTTTTGCTTAGTTCAAGCATTCTAAATCCCACCTCATGTGTTTTGGGCTCCTGTCATTGTGTGAAAGGGTTTCTTAGTTTGGCCCTTGTTCTGTTCCTTAATACTGTACACATCACTCAAGATGCAGTGTAGGCTGCCTGATTTACTTTTCCTATTTATTGTAATTCTGCTGTTTGTTGTTTTCCTGCATTATTTTTAGAGGTGCATTGGCTGTTAGACCCTTGCCTGTTATGGCACCATATCAGCCTTCTGTGTCCGTTAGTTTTTTCTCATGCTCCTAGTTTAGATATTCTTCTACAGTCTTTTTTAATTTTTGTTGTCAGCAGCTTGGATCCATTTTGATTAGGGTGCACTTAAGGGGGCACTTAGAAGCAACTTGGAGTCTTAGTTAGTCAGTGGCTTACCTTTTTGAAGAACTAAATAAAGAAAACACAAGGTCAAATTCCTTTTTACTTTCTTCTCTAGTGCAGTGCTTGTGCACCTAGTAAAATTAAAAGATAAAATTAAGAGGCTAGTCTCATTTTTGCCTTCATAGACTCTGTTTCAAAATTTCAGAAACCTGTAGGGCAGGTTGTTGGGTATTTGTTTGTTTTGTTTACACACACACACACACACATTATCAAACTATAAAGAATATAAGATCATTTAGACTTTGGTTGTACTATTATGTTTTCCTTATGAGGTTTGGAATTAGAAATTATATTTTATACGTATTTCCAGAAGTACTGTGGGAATATGGCACTGTGCTTCTCCTGGTGTAGAACCAATGTTTTTGATTGTCACCATGATGGAACTTAAGATATATGGGATATCCATGATATTTAATTTTTATTCTAATGAAAAGCTTTTCGTTTTGAAGTGATAAGAATTTGGATTTTATTTTTTTTTTTCCCCCCATTATTATTATTTACTTATTTATTTCAGCATATCAGCTACAAAGCTGTCCCGACCCTCGACCATTTCGTAATGGTTTTGTTATTGGAAATGACTTTACTGTGGGACAAACTATTTCATTCGAGTGTTTCCCTGGATACACATTAATTGGAAATTCAGCTCTGACTTGTCTTCATGGCGTCAGCCGTAACTGGAATCATCCTCTCCCCAGATGTGAAGGTATGTTCTGGGTGACCTATGAACTCTTCATTATTTGTAACTCTTCCTAAGTACTGTTAACTGAAGTGGTTTCATTCTAGCTTTTCAATTTATATGGACCTGTATTTTTATACTGTGGTCTTCACAGAAGTATTCAATTTTGCATGTGAAAATTTTTGCAGAGAAGCTGAAAAAAGTTTCATGGAATTATGAAATCTCTGAAAACCTATCTGAAATAGTAAGTTTATTTTTAGAAGATTAGGCTTAAGGTCTGGAGTGTGCTGCTTTTTAATCTAGGTGATGCTACAGAGTAAAATCTCTGCACTGAATCAAGAAAAGGGAATTCAAAAATTGAATTTCCCCACTCTGGCCACTTATAATCTGTTTTATCAGGTAGAAAGTAATGTCAAAGATGGCATAATGTGCAGTTGTCCTCCAGTCAGTGTTGTGTGAAGTCCTTTATACATATAGTTTTGTGAATGGGAATTTTTTTTTTTTTAATATTTTTTAACCTTTTACCTTTTTTTTACACTGATATACTTGCAGCAGCTAAGCAGATTCAAGGAACTGTGGCTTGCACGTACCTGAAAATTTAAGGAGACAGAATAAATGTATATGATGATTCTGTAGAGGTGTTTATCTTATTCCTAACTATTTTAAGGGAACCTGCACTTAAGCAGCAGGTCAAAGGTCATTTGTCAGTTATCAGCAGACTCTAGAACAGACAAGGATGGATGGTTTGGTAACACATAAATCTCTTTGAGAAATATATCTGTGCACCACAAAATCTATTTGTGGAACTGAGGACTGAATTTTTTTCCATATGAAATAATTACTTTCTTCTGGAACCTCCAGGTTTTTCACAATTGTGGCAACATTCAGACACCAACATTAGGTTCCTGGAAAAACATACACATTGAAAATACTTCATATCCAACCAGTTGTCTCAGAATCCTAGACTCCTGGGATCACAAGATCCAAACACATTTACAATTAAGTTATTGACTGTGAAATTCTCTGTATGCCTAAACATAGTTTTGCACAAAGACAAGATCTGTACAAGGTGTTGAATGTCCACTTTCATATGCCCTAAAGACACTCCACAGTTTCAGGAGGGGTATTCAGGACCTGAGTTAAAGGCCTAACTTCCCTCTATATTGAATGGTAATAGCTCAGTATTAAGAATGGGCTCCTCAATACTGAGCAAGTTAAAGTGGAATGCCTGGAAAAAAACAAAACAAAACAAAACAAAAAAAACACAACAACAACAACAAAAAAACAACTAAAACCAAAACCCCAACCTCCTTCTTTTCTGGAGTATTGCACTGTATTCTGAATCATCTACCTAAATTTAGGTACTTAAATTAGAAGCCTCATTACTCAAAATTCCTCCTGGAGTCAGTGAGCCACAGGCATTTCTGAGGGATGTGTTAGATAAATTAAGATGTATCTGACACTGAATTCAGAAGGAGAAGCCTTATGACATACAAGAGAGATGACACCTACACTGTCTATCTTTTGAAATGAGAAGTTAATTCATCACAATTAAGTTTCAACCCCCATTTTTTGGATCCTGAGGGAATAATAATGGTTAATGTATCAACTACTAAACAGTTTAGCTTTCCCTATTACTTAATTCTAGCTGTATTTTCTGTGCCTCAGAATCAAGAAAAATAATTTACTGAATGGAGTGATTCTGTTTCTTTGAATTACATTACTGGAACCAAGATTTTAATTATTAAATTCTAAAATGCTTACAGTTGCTGTTCTATCACTTTTGATGAAGTTTCTGAACAGTAGTTAGTTCTTTGTTTCTACTTAATGTGACATGAAAAGATGTAGATTAAAAAATCAACCTATCTTGTAACAGAGATCTAACATGTGTGCTATGCTGCATGATTACAGACTGGCAACAGTACTCAGCTCCCAGAGAAATGTCTTAAATTACATGGGATTTTGTGCAAATATTTACTGTGGTATTTTTATTAAAGAGGCTTTGATGGTTTGATATGCTACTGATGTTTTTGAGTTTGTTTGGTTTGGGTTTTTTTTTTGTCTTTGTTATTGAAGGAAAAAGATAATTAAGTAAAATCTAGTTGTATTTGGTTTGATTTGAGATAAAGGCCTTGTGTTCAAAATCATTAAAATGAAGTGGACTTCTTTGTATAGACCTAGTGCCAGAAATATACAGTATATTTTAAATTTGTATTTGCTTTAATGTCTTTATTGTAAAGCAGCATATACTGAGGCTTATTTAATGCCACAGACTTCTTGAAGTAGACATTCTGAATGAAATGTCACTGACCATGATTCTTGTTTAAATTGTTTTGTTCTGTTCTCCTTGCATCCTCATGCACCTAAAATCCCTCTAAGCTGTGCTCAGCACCATCTAACAGACTCTGACCCATCTAAACTCATCTCCCTCAGTTTCCTTCTTTCAGAATATGTTCCCTCTTCTTTTCTAAGAAATCCCATTGGCTGACAGTCATCAGCCCATGTCTTTACTCCCTAAAACCCTGCTGAAAAATCAATTCTTCCTGAATTGCTCAAAAACCATTGAGACTTTTAAGCTAAAAGCTGAAGAAAAGCATTATACCAGCTGTGGTGTCTGAATGGATGAGGTGTGACTATGAAAGCCTCCTTGCCCTACAGTTCATTACCAATGTATATATTTTAAAACCATAACACATGCTTTATCTAAATAAAAACAGTGCATAATTCCTGTATGTCAAACATATATATTTCCAGCAATCTGTTCTCTGGTTAGTAGTTCTTCAGTATATTTTAGGGAATCTTGGTTGCCATTCCATGCCTATTTGGGGTAGAGTGGGGAGGAATATATGCAAATTAAAGCAAATTATTCCAGTTTAGGCTTTGCTCACTTTTCCATATCTAGGCTTCTATAACATAATTTCTCTTCTGTAATAAGCGGATGATGTCATATTTAACATGTATCTGAAACCTCTGTGGAGAAAATCATATAGTTTGGACTAATAGCTCTCCTGAAATGTATAGATATGAAAGTTTGGAAGTTGTATGGTCAGTCGCACTGTATGATGTCTAAAATTAGTGCACTTCAACGAGAATTACAGAAAGGACTCTTATTTTGTCTACTACAATTTATCTCCAAGAATGAAAAAATGGTATTCATACTGTTGCACACAATATTTTCATTTTCAAACTTCCCTCTAATTTTCCCATACCCCTTCCCAATCAATTTAGCATACCTGTTCTCTCACCTGATAATTTTGTTCATGTGACAATGAATAAAGCAGTTCACGTGTTTCACTGCTAATTTGTAGCTGGTATTTACACAAAGCTATAACAAAATGGTTTTTGATTGTGCAGGGAATAACTTAACACAGTGACTAAGTATTACTCTAATTCCATTTCTGATAGTATTTATGACATCAGAAATGCTTTTATTTAAAAAAAAAAAAAAAAAAAAAAAAAAAAAAAAAAAAAAAAAAAAAAAAAAAAAAAAAAAAAAAAGACTGATAATGTCAAAACAGACTTCTGACTCTGCAAATAGCTCAGTAGTGGTTTTACATCTAGTTAAAGTGTACCAAATGTGTTTAAAAGTATGGCTTTTACATGGTCTAAGAAGAATGGAGGAAGCATCTAATCTTTTTTAAAAACAAATGTCTCTCTTTTAAAGCCCTCTGTGGAGGAAATATAACTGCAATGAATGGCACCATATACTCTCCAGGATATCCTGATGAGTATCCAAACTTTCAAGACTGCTTTTGGCTTGTAAGAGTACCACCTGGGAATGGAATCTACATCAATTTCACAGTTCTCCAAACAGAGCCAATATATGATTTCATAACTGTGTGGTAAGAAAACATTTTTTGGTATTTATTCAATTTTCGTGTGACACAATGCAACAAAGGATGACTTAAAACCAGTGTATTTGTGATTTCTTCCTTGGCACTGCTGTTCTGTCTAGGGGCAATGAGTGTTTGGCACTAATCCATGTTTTCCAGTGTACCGTTCTCTCTAGATAGCACTGGACATGAAGTTTCATAGTCCTTATTTTAAGAATTCTAAACCAATAATAGTATGTCTCAGTTTCTTGATGAAGAAAAGTGTTCAGAAATATGCTATGACAGATTGTCAACAACCAAGAGAAATAACACTTGAGTGATAATAAGCAGTTGCAGCTGTGTTTATGACAAATTTTTAGTGTTAATACAAGAAACTGCAGCAATACTCTCTTAATTTCTTCCAAATTGTCTTCTATTAAACTGTTAAGAATATATAAAAGGAGAGACTTTATTTGTATTTCACTATGACAAAAAGAATTGACTTAATGATAGCTGTAAACAAATTATATTCTCTATATACATTAACCTATGTCTATCACTAATCTTTTCAGATCATTAAATCCCCGATTTTTCTAGTTGCAAAGTTGGTAAGGGCAGGAGGCTGTAATGAAGTGTAACAGGTCCTATAGTACTCTTGAAACTGTTACCAGTGTATCTCTTAGACATTTCAGTAGTGGCTAAAACCTATTGGAATTTTGCCTAAACCAATAATCCACTGGTTATTTAAACTGCAGACTGAAAATCCTCACGTTGAGAGAGCAGTCTTGTAGTCTGAGTAGTGCAAAATAATGAGAGGTGATTTCCAGGAATATTAATTATTCAGTTTATGTTTCTGTTGCACAGAAATCTAATTTGGATTAGTGTAAATTCATATATAACTCAGAATTTCATTCCTACTTTTCTAGACATTAAACAGTTCTCTGTATACCTCTGTGTTCATTTCTGTAGGTCCTGGGTATTTTTCATCTTGTGTTCTACAAACTATCTTGTCCTGCATCCCAGATACTTGGTTGCTTTGCTTTAAAGTCTAACAAAAATTTGAACAGAATATGTACCTATATTATTGCCCTGATAAAACTGATAATTTTATATCCCTTTAACTCTTCACCACTTGTTTTGTGTAACAGATTTAGGCTGACCTTCAGAATCTTTCCAGAATTAAATTATAATTTTGTGGGCATAGAGACATCTTTTCTCTATTTCATCCCCCCCAAAATAGAACACTACTGTCCATTTCTAGCACTTCGTCCATTTGGCTCTTCTTTTCTATGAATGATTTCACAAGCTTTTGGTTGTACTCCTGGCTGTGTTACAAACTTCGTTCTTACAGTAAAAGTAATTGTATATATCATGCCAAAGATAAAACCTCAGTTTTATTTCATTATGTGTTAATTGCTGGGTTTTTAAAGATGTTTTGTATCCTGTTTAGATTAACCACACTTTAGGAGAATTTTCTGGAACTAGAGCATTTATTATTGTATTTGTGCATGTACCATGTGTGTTGTTACTTATGTATGATTTATATACCTGTATAAACGGTATTTTATACGATAGCTATATAGTAGCCTATTCCACTTCTGGGATATTATTTATTTACAGAACTGATCAGAAATTTTGATAGCCATTTTCAATAGAAAAAAACACATTTTATTCACAATTCAAATTCTATTTCAAATCGTACTATTTCCTAGATAAAACAGAAGGGAAAGGGGCAATGTGCAAGAATTTGGACAAATGTATTATGGCAAAATTTTCAAAACAAAACATATCCATAGTTTCATTTTGAAATTATTGTCAGTTAAAATATCTTATACCAATAGCAATTAGAAAATTTAAACTTTTAATGTTCATCAGTTCTGACCTGGAAGGATGCAAGTACAAAAATTTAATGCCCTTGCATTATGATTTTGTTCTCTGTACAGTTCCACTCTTGTTTAGTACTAACTTTTATTTCATTTTTCTCTTGAAAGGAGTATTTCATTCTTCAGTAAGGTAGCAGTGATCTTACCAGCAGTACATGTATTATCTAAACGATAATAAATAATTCAAAACAAATATTGATCAATGTATGTGAACAAGGATTTAAGAAATTAGTCAATTGCATGTCATACTTAGTTTTGATTAAAACTACCAAGATTTATATGAATGTTTACCTCAGCCAAAGAGACACAATCATTTATATAAAATGAACGGCACATCTTTCTCAGCAAGTTATTGATTCAGAAAACTCTAAACTAGTCATAAAACGAAACTTTAAATTAATTCTTATGTGTCCATATGTAGCATAAATTATACATGATAGCATTATAAAATTTAATTGGAGGATTGGGAAGCTAAGGTAAAAAATTCTAACATTAGAGTATTTCTACAAGTATGTCTTAATTCTCCTAGAAATGACGAAATTCAGAAGGCAGGGGAGATGAACATAATTAAGTTTATTTATTTTCTGATAGCCACTTTTGAAAGCATAGATAAGTAAGATGAGCAGAGTTTGTGGGAGGAAGAGGAAGTAGAATCACAATCAATCATTTTGAGCTTGCTGCAATTTCTATTTAAAAATGAGAATATTTGAATTAAGTATCTTGCTTATTAATAAATTTTTATGGCCCTCTAAGCTACTACATGATATATTCCAATCCACATAGAGAATTTCGGAAGGCTTTCATACCTTAATTTTTTTTTTAATCTGATTTTAGAGGACTCATGCCTTTTAGAGTAATCTAGAGAAATATTACTACATTATATTAAAATGTGGAGAAATTAAATTATTTGTTTTGTCAACAAAATCTTTATGTATCTGTTTTTCTTAGGGATGGACCAGACCAAACTTCTCCTCAAATTGGACAATTTAGTGGCAACACTGCATTAGAATCAGTCTATAGTACTTCCAATCAGATTCTAATCAAGTTCCACAGTGACTTTACTACCAGTGGCTTCTTTGTGCTTAGTTACCATGGTAAGTGTGACAACCTGAACTTTTTCACTGTCTCTACTGATTACTCTCTACTGATTACTGCAGGAAGAAAACTCATTATTTTTTCTAAGAAGAGTTGCTGTTATTAATATGACTGACAACCACTGGGGTAATGCAAACATATGAAAGACTAATATGAATGGTGAAAACAAGCTATTTTCTTGATCAGATATTAAATTTACTAGTAGTCAAGCAAAGAAAGAATGCACTGCAAAGGGACTGAAGCAAAGAAGGTAGCATCAAGACCCTGCAGGTCAAGGTGCTTGTCTTCTCACTGCTTAAAATGCTTCTAAAATTCCTTTGTAATCTAAATGTTTGTGGGGGTCATTAAATATCTTGTAGATATTTGAATATTTTGAAGAAAGTACTGTTCTAGAGATTTCAATGATAGTAAACTATACTGTGTAGTTAATATCAAATTGCCCTTGAATTAATTACAGAATAAATAAAAATGCATAAGTATTAATGCACCAAATTCTACCTCTTTTTATAGTCATTCAAACCTTCTGTGGCCAAGTGTTCTCTTGCATTCCTATCATTACAGGGAAGCAGATGCAGAAGCAAGGATGATTTTAGGTTCTCAGTGAATGCCTGTTGGATTGACTATTCCAGGAAACATGTACAGACTACAGTCTGGTTTATGGATCCTGATCAGATTTTGGGACTAGAAAGCTTTCTTTATGACTTAGTAAAGACCAAGGTGAATACAGATAGACAGAACTGAGGGGATTAAAGGAATTTTAATCTAAACAAAACAAAGCAAATCAAACAAATAAAAAAGACCTGAATCCCACAATGAAAAACCAGCAGCAGCAGCACTTGAATTGATTATGGAGTACAGACTCCAGTAGGATTAGGCAGAGGGGTGGCAGAATTTTCAGTCCAGACCTGGGAATCTAAACTGTAGGAGTTTGTCAAGGAAAATTAAATTACATTCAATATATGAGTTGGTATATATTGATATATATGAATATATCAGTATATGACCAAACGCATGTAAAAATGCTCATACCAAGTAATAAAGTGTCTCTAAAGAACTTGTTCTCCTTATACTTGTTTCTTATCTTACTATGGAAATTGTCATTCCACAAGTATGGGCTCTAATGTGTAATAAAGATGCAAACTGAGCAGCTCAAAGGATTATTCATGAAGAAACTTAATGCTTTTTGAATTTACGTTGTCAAGATAAATAAATTTCTCAGTCTGTGTGTCTATGATCCTTCATATCAGCTACATACAATTTGTATCAATAAAGGCAAGTCAGTGGGAGGAGTCAAATTTATATAAATGAATTATACCCTTAATTAGAGACATTTGAGATAAATATGAAGTGTTTATTGATTCTATTTTTTAATTATTTTGATTTTTTTTTAAATGCAAATAGCACAGCTGTTTCATATTTGCTTGGTGTGGTTTATTTTAAATTACTTTATCCTAAAGCAGGATGTTAGCTTTCTGGGTCACTGATTTAAGTGGCTTTTTATTATATGATCAACAGGAGCGGAATAAAAAGATTACAAATATGGGTGACTTAGTAGCAACAAAAAAATTTACCTTAAATTTTGTGATTAACAAAATTTGACCAAATTTGATTACAAAAGGATTCAAGCACAGGAAGTAACAAAGAAGTGTATAACTGAGACTGAATCATAATCTGTCATAAATAGATGATACTTTCTTGCTAATGAGAGATGCTTTAAAACAATTCTCTAAGAAATTGTACTATGGGGGAAAACCAGGCGTACTTGATTCACTGATCAATCTGAGTCTACATGTTAAAATTTAGAAGACTTAACTGTCAGTATAAATACTTCAGTGTGATTTCTTTGGCTGGGTTTCTGTCCAGATTGCTTTCAGATTAAAGGGAATTCCATCTGTGTCCAAACATAGGCCCATCTTCATAGGTTCTCTGCAAAAAAAATAAAGCTATATAGATTCTGCATACTCTTCCTACTTGTCTATTTTTCATACTTTGTTTCACTAAATAATTTTGCCTGGCTGTTCCATTCCTGTGTTAAAAGAAAATTATTTCATATAAGACTTCAGATGAGAAGTTTGAAAGCAGAATTATTCGCTGACCCTCTCTGCAGGGTCATAGATGTGCTCCACAACTATTCATTTACTGGGAAATTTCACAATCAAAATGCTTCTTTCCATCAGTTATGCTGCCTCTGGGTAGAATCTTTTGAATTCTAAAACTTGTCTTGATTACAAAGTTTCAGAAGTGGAAGAATGCAGCAGTAAAAATGTATTTTAAAGAAACAAACCAAACAAAACAGTTAATGCACAATGAAAAAAAATATTTGCTTTTCATACAAGATCACTTAGGTGAGAAAATTGGCAACCACTTCTAAGCTTCGTAGGTTATTTATGAAGAGGGTTTTGTCATTGAAGTTAAATAACTAATTAACAACACAAATGCAACTTCTAATGTTTCAGTAACTTTGATATTCGTATGTTTCCCTTCTTTTGATTCTCTTGAAAATTTCAGAGTAAATGAATAGATATGAGTTGTTTGGGTTGTTTTTTTTTCCTGTCAATGTGGGCACTAACTATGTTTGCATGGCTCTATTAACTGTCTAAGTATGGGAATGTCAACTGTGCTTTCTTCCTGTTTATAGCCTATCAGCTCCGGGTTTGCCAGCCTCCAACAAATATACCAAATGCTGAAATTCTAACTGAGGATGATGAATTTGAAATAGGTAATATAAAAGAAAATAAAAGCAACATTTTTTTCAAAAATCAAGGACTGCTATGAACAGAAATTTCTTGATTTTCAGGATGCAAATCATGCCTGTAATATGTTAGATTATATTTTTTAAATAATTTTTTTAAGAAGTCATTCCTCTTCCCTATACTTCCTGAATCTGTGTTTCAGAGATCACATATAAGTACAACAGTAACTCCTTTCTAATTAACTTCATCTTAAAATACTTTTCTCCAACAATTTAGTATAAAACATTGCCTTACACTGAAACAAACAAACAAAACTCACAAAAAAACATGCAGACAGTAGTATATTCTTTATTAAGGTGTCTGTCAACTGAAGAGTAAAATCAAATTTGTAAAAATTAGGAGAATCTGGGAAGAAGATGACATTCTGACCTTCTAAGACATGTTAATAATATTTCTTAGCCACATATCATTCAAAGAAATATGATTCACATGATCAGACATCAGATGTCTGACTAGCTACTTTTGCTCACGTTATGGCAAAGAAAAATAAATTTATTTTTAATATATACCAATATTTGATTAGTTAGATTGGTAACAAAGAGAAAAAAAGATTTTTTTCTTCTTTTATGCTCTGTAACCTGAACAAAAAAGAACTGCTGGGATGTACAAATTTTTACTTTTATTGGTACATATAACTATATGAATTTTTCATTTCTTAATTAAAAAAATAAAATTTCTTATTCTCACCATGACAATTTTAGGTATTATCAACTAAATCCAGTTACTTTTTTTTTTTTTTTTCCCCCCTCAGGATTGTATGGGTTACTGACTTGATCTTATCTCTTTATTTCATTCTATAACAGTTAGCCAATAAATTATATTGCTTAAAGCTCTGTGGACACATGGTTCACACAGCATCAGTCAAACACAGACAAATTAGTAAACTATCTAAGTAATAATGGGGTGGAAAACAGTGATAGATGCAGCATAGTGTGCAACACAATGCTCATTTACCACATTTCTTAGACTAATTAAAGTTGTTTATGCCAGAGGTCATTTAGCCCATTATATATGGTGGCAAGAAGCTTCATTAATCAATAATGTTTTCAAAGCTAAAAGTCCCAGTTAATTGCGTTTAACGTTTCTTTTGTTTGTTTCTGTTTTGTCTTGTTTTGTTTTCCCAAACAGGAGACATAATAAGATACCAGTGTCAGCCAGGGTTTACATTGGTTGGTAATGAGATTCTGACTTGCCGTCTAGGTGAAAGGCTTCAGATGGATGGAGCACCACCTACCTGTCAAGGTTTTTTCTCCTATTTCTTTTCCTTCTGCCAGACCAGCTGAACGGTGATTCCTTAAATACCCTCCACTATCTCTTTACATAAGATGACACACTGAAAATATTTCAGAATTTTTGGTGCTATTCCCAATATTATCACTGTTTGTTATGCTGAATGTGTTAAATATTAATGCAAAATAATTAGTAATGTTTTAATGAATTTGATGAGCTTGAAGGACTGCTACCTTACTTTGTAAAAACAATAAAATCACAATTATTTTTTGGAGGCAGTCTAAATTTAATAAATAATGAGATTATTTCATTTTATCTAGAACATAATACTATGAAAAACTATATGTACATTTTTAAAAATGCTAAATTAACATAACATGGATTTGGGTGAAAAAGATCTTAACATCATTGTTCAGTGCAACTTTACTTCCACTTTTATTCAGTGTATTTTAAATAATAGGGTTTATGTGTGTGTGTGTGTGTGTGTATATGCCTGTGTGTGTTCATGTTTTCCTCCTTTTATTGAAAACTGTGAATAGAGAGATGTAACACTACATCACTGTTAAGGTCGAAATAAGATTACAGTCCTGCCAACCACTATCAGTTTAAACCAGTCTTTATTAAACTGACATTTGGTGTGTTATGCTAGAATAGAATTTTTCCATCATTTTTGAATGAAATGCAAGAGTTTTCTTTCATACCAAACCAGTTAGAGAGCTAATGGAGAAAATCCTTGACCATTTATTTTAAAAAATTTAATCCCTTTCAAGTTTCAGCGATGGGCACATGTTTATGTTTTATTACTAATTCTTTCTTTATTTCCAGAAAGATAAGTAGGGACATACAGTTATAAAGAAGTACGCTAAAACATTTTAAGAGAAAAAATAAAACAAAACTACCCAGCCTCATAAAAATATAATTTATGTTAACAAAAACCATTTTGAGTTCTGCTAGTTGTTGTAATATTCTTTCATGATCCATCTACTCCTGAGTTTAATATTTTAACATTTACTACGAGATTAAAATGCTTTCCAAAATCAATCATAATAATTGCAGTTGATTTATATTTGTATACTGTCAATCTGTATTTTATTTGTATTTATATTTGTATACTGTCAATCTATATTTTCTATCAATCAGATATTTAGGGTTCCCCCTGCCCCCCAAATTTTTATTAATTAGCATATCTATAAAACATTAATTAAGAAAGACTTTTTTTTTTTTTTTAAATAGTAAATGAATAGTAAATGATTTATGAATAAATCTACTACTTTACAAGTAAAGCTTTAATATTTGACTGTTTTTTAGTAATTTCTGATGTTTCAAACTGGTGTACAGTTTAGTTGTTAGGAATTTAAATTCATTACAATAATCGGTATACTAATTTTTAGAACTTAATTATGACTACAATGTTCAACTGTTTTAGCTGAGAGTTGAAAAGTTACTGTCTTATAAATATAAACTTTTTCTGCATTCCTGAAAAACTGGAAAGATCAACTACTACTTCTGAATAAACTCTTTTCCCGTGATTTTATGCACAAAACTATGCAAAATCAATATTGGTGGCAGTTCTTAAAAATGCAAAGTGATCTTGAACTGTGAGTTTTATAAGAACTTTAACACTGATAATTTCTGCAAATCCATGTATTTATTTAGCTACAAGTGTGTCTAGGAATAGCTTCCAACACCCCAGTTTAAATAAACTTCCTAACTTAGATGTCTCATAGCATTTAATGGGTGGAAAACCATAGTAACCTCCAGGCACTGCTTTAAATTTTAGGATGATATAACAATAGATAGGACAAACAGAGACATATGTGCTGATCCTGAAGCATTCTCTCAGCATGTGTTGCTGAATGCATATTTATATTCATTGCAAGTCTCAAGACAAAAACTCGGGAATGATGACTTCAATAACAATAGTAATCTTTGCTCTGTCACATATAAATGCTAAAAATTAGATCAAATACTAAATATTACATCAGTGCTCTTACAATTTCACTCTAAATTGGAATGAAATCAACATAATTTCAGAGTTAGTAGACTCATCAAATCAAAAGAAAAAAAAAAAGTAATTAATTAAAACGTTTTAAATGACCATTCAAACTGGCCACCTAGAGTAAGCAGTAACATATTTTACTCTTATATTTATTTATATAATGTGTAAGCTTGAATATAACAATATTTAAGGTAAATTTGAATATTGAAACCCAGATCAGTAGAGATCTTTGTGGCATCTAGAAACAACAAAAATATTTGCCTAAAATTTATGTCTTTTGTGTTTGTAGTATACTACGTTGGTTTACATATAAGATACTATACTTAATTGTGTGATTATAAGACATTCCATAAGAGTCACTCTCAATGAATAAACTAATTTCTTCTCTTGGTTCATATTTGTATTATTTATTAATTCTGTTCACCAGGCAGAGCCTATGTTTATTGTTAGACTTCTTAGTTTTGCTGAAAAAAATTTAAGTAACGATGTTTTAGTTTTGAATCTGTGTTGCAGTAAAGATATAGTAATCATTAATGAAGTATCCCTAGGAAAAAATATTGAAGCAAAATGTATTTACGATTTTATTTGGTGATTTTAATTATTACAGGTTAGTTTGCACCACATTTAGTACCATTTAAAAATATATCTCCTTTTTTCTATTTTTCTCTAATGTGTATAAGTTAGTTGAGCTCTTCTTAAAATTCTTGAAGATCTTTAGATCAGAAAATAATCTCTATCTCCCACAAATTTTGCTGATGCCTATCATCATAGACTAGATATTAGGAATATTTCTTTCCGGAATGGGTTATTAGGCATTGGAATGGGCTGCCCAGGGCAGTGGTGGAGTCCCCATCCCTGGAGGTGTTTAAAAGTCGGGTTGACATAGCGCTGAGGGATCTGGTGTAGTTGGGAACCGTCAGTGTTAGGTCAGTGGTTGGACTGGATGATCTTCAAGGTCTTTTCCAACCTAGACGATTCTGTGATTCTGTGATTTTGTCTTCTTTTGTTAAAATAGAATGTTTCCCATATGCAGCATGTAACTTTGCCCTTAATTTTCTTTGAAGTTAGCTTCTACTTTTCAGATAAAATGAAAGTTTCAGAGTAAGAAGTCCCAAACTTTATTTTGCATCATAATTAGAGGACTATGAGAAAATTCTTGAATGATGACTCTCAGCTATATTTCAGCTACACTATCTCAGATTCATACAAAAACTTTACCACCCAATTTCCAAGGGAATCCATTAAACAGAAATAAGTCTTTAAGCTCTCTATAAAATTCCTGAGGGATGTTTACCTGGAGATCCTGAAACAGGAAAGTTTGCAAAGCAGAGTCATATGGATACAGCAAAACTATCTGTAAATAAACTAATGTAGCCAGTTGACTATGATGTTCTTCCTGCCTTACTGCAACGCCTCTCTGGGTGTGTTTACATATATGTATGTATGTATAAAGCTTGAGAGGATAATTTTTTTCATTGTTTGAGATATAAAGGCTATATCACAACTGGCCTGGCACTGTAATTTGACAGTCAGACTCTAGCTATATGAATTTTCTCATGTGGAATGGAGTTGTTCTATTCATTCTCTTCTTGTTTAACTGAGACAAACACAAGAAATGATAAACAATTATTTAAATTTAGCAATTAGATGCTAATTTTGAAAGTGAAAGATAAATATTTTTAGATTTATAGACAGATTCCTTTCTCTTTTTCAAGGTCTGGTTGGATGGGGCTTTGAGCAACCTAATCTAGTGAAAGATGTCCCGCCTATGGCAGGGCGTTGGACTAGATGACCTTTAAAGTTTCCTTCCAACCCAAACCATTCTATGATTTCGTGATTCTTATAGTTATGCTTATGAAAATGATTCTTTTTCTCTCTTTTTTTTTCCTGCTTTTTTGGTGTTCCCTATCTCTCTTCATAGTCATATTTTTATATGTAGTCATATTCTCTCTTCATATTTTTCCCCATAACAATATTATTTTTGTGTTTAATAAGCCAATATTATTTTTAGTGTACTTCAGAAATCTAAGATCCTATTATTTTCTTGTGTGACTTGTAATGGCTCAGTACTAACTCACTTTCAGTAAGTGTTAGCTATGAATATAAACCCCAGATTTTAAGGCTCCTGTTTAGAAGTGATCTGAATAAACTGTAGGCACTTGTTCATATAACATGAAGCAAAATCAGTTATTGAAAAAAGTTCCAATAGCATGGTAATATCAATTATTTTTTTTTAATGACTTTGTTAGAATTCAAACAAATTAAAAATCAAGCCTCCTCATCATGCTTTTAAAAACCATTTTTCTCAATTTCAGCAGCAACTTTAAATAGTGGCTCTAAATATCTAAAGATAACATATTTACAAACATTTATCCTGTTAGCAACCACTATCCCTCCTGAAACTATGGCAATTAAGAATAGACAGAGCTGCTATGTGTTTTCCAGCACAGCTGTAACTGGAAGATTAATAACTTCAGGATATGCTGTATAGCATAAGAAAAAAATAATTATTTTGAGTAAAGTGAAGGTATGGTAGGCAAAACCTACTGAAGAAGTGAACACGGATAGAGCAGGTGTTGTCTTCTATCCCTGCAGGAAACACTCTCATGATGTGGGGTCTAACCTCTGCCAGCCATGTATTAGAGAAAAGCGTAAAGCATGTTAATTTTCTTATTGCCTAGAGTTAAATTTGGGAAAAAGGTTATCAGCATTTAAAAACTTCAAATTTTCATATTTTCTTCTTCAGCTGATTCACATCTACTCATCAGGGAAACAGTCTGTCTCTGTGTTACAAGGAAATATCCAGTTGTCTGAACTTGAGAATTCACTAGGAACTTGAATGTATAACCAAAAAATCTCTCATATAGGGATTTAATAAAAAGGAAGTGGTTTGTTAATATAGATTCAATATGCACATAACATACATGATACGGTTACACATCTCTTATGCTTACCAAAGAACTGAAGGATAATGACAATAATGGAGTTAAAATAAATATATATCAGAGTGACTATTGGATTTTTACTTTTAAGTGGGGCAGAAATCACCTGGGTTTTTTTTCTCCTAATTTAATCTTTATTTCATCAGAAAGTGTTTGTCATATGGTGAACTGTTGTACCTGTTTTTGAAAGGAGGAGCTATTAGATTAATTGTCCAAGGTCAGCCTGCGATTCTCTAGCTCATTCAGCATCATTACACCAACATCTTGACTCCTAGTCATAGGCTTTGATTTTAAGATCTCTTCTTTGCTGCTTCTTTTGGTAAAAGATAAGAAAGAAATGGGACTGTATTAGGTGTGGTGAAGGAAAAAAGGAATTGAATTGGTTTTTATTGCATGCAAAGAAAATAACCTAGCATTTTCTGAGGTCTCTATTAATCTAAAACTAGAGAGCTGGATTAGCACAAAGCATCTTCTTGTCTCATTAGTCTTACAAAATATCAGCCTGAAGTGTGTCTTTTAGTTTCTAGACCAAAGGCATAATATAGTGCTTACGTTATGTGTAGGTACATCAGCGTTCTTGGAGCTTGATTAAGGATCTGAAAATTTAGGTGCTGTATTATACAGAGTGTGGGAGGAATTGATTACTCTTTATTTAGAATCTGACAACCAAAAAATCACAGTGTCTTCAAATTTTGCTTTCAGTGCAAGACTACCTGGAATTTTTGCTGACAGTAATAGTAATCTGAGGCAAAAGAAAATGTGGTTCACTTTTTGAAAAATGCAACAATTTAGTACTTAAGCACAGCCCTCAAAAATATCTTATTTTCCAGAGAAGGAGAGCAAAATGTTATTAATTGATAACTTCTGAGTGTTGCAGGGCTTATTTTTAAGATAAACATTAATTTAGATCTTTTGTCTACTAACTGACTTTGTTTCTAAAATTGTGTCAGTCTTTCTGTATTTATAGAAATAAAATTAGTAAAGCAGATCTTTTAAACTCAGGAATGCCTTGTCAGTCACATGAAACAAATAGTAGGCTTTAGAGTTTTTTTACAAATCTTTTCTGTTTCACAGTTCTCTGTCCAGCCAATGAAATGCGTCTGGATTCAACAGGAGTAATACTGAGCCCTGGATATCCTGACAGCTATCCAAATCTCCAGATGTGTGCATGGACCATTACTGTGGAAAAGGGTTATAATATCAGCATGTTCTTTGAATTCTTCCAGACAGAAAAGGAGTTTGATATACTTGAGGTGTTTGATGGTAACTATAGGATGCACAACTTCAACTGATACTTTTTCACTATATATATGTATTTTTACATTGCATCTGTGTAATCAATATTGTTTATGCATACCATAATTTGTTAGTATTAAAAAATCTTAAGCAATTATTGGGATTTTTTAATGATAAAAAGAACTGTTGGATTACCTTGTTTCAAGATTGTACTGCATTGATTTTGTTTAGAAACAATTTTGTTTCTGAAGACATATGTAATCTCTAGTATATAACATGTAATGTCAACCTGCATTTTTAATTCAGATAAATTTGCCATTTGCTTGGAGGATTATTTCTATGTATATTAATTGTATGGATATAATTTATTGTATGTTATTTTAAACTTTGTAACTCCTTTTTTTTTTTTTTTTCCTTTTCTTTCTTTTTCTTCCTTGTATCAAGGACCAAATAGTCATAGCCCATTGCTCATTTCTCTCAGTGGGGACTATTCGTCTTCTCTAAATATAACCAGCAATGGCCATGAAGTATTTCTCCGGTGGTCAGCAGATCATGGCACCAATAAAAAAGGTTTCAGGATAAGATATATAGGTATGTAAATCAGATTTTCTTTATTGTATATAAGATTTCAATATTAAATATACTTATTTGTGTGAAAAGGGCAAGGTAAGCTCTACACTGTAACAGCAATTGACTATACTGAAAGGAAATCCAATCTGGTTTATATATGAACATGATGGTACCAATCTTGTGAGGAAAAAAAAACACCACACTCTAAGTAGGATATATGAAACACATGTGCTCTGTAGAGATTCAAGTAAAAGTTTTGCAAGACTTTAAAACGAAATAAGCCAGTACTAAAGATGAAAGAAGCAGCTTCTCCCTTCTCCCGCCTTTCATTTACTTGCGCTCATGTGCCTCTGTTCTTCATGTTGGACCTTTATGCAATTTGCTGTTAACACTTTTGCTAGGACAGAGGAAGAGGTGGCAACAGGGCAGGAATGAGCAGCTATAAGGTGGAAAAATGTGAGACACTGAAGGATTGAACACTTTAAGGTTCAGCAGAAGCAGCAAAACATATTAGAAGAGATCAAGCAGTATGTCAAAAAAGCCAGCACTCTGTCTGTTGTTAATTCAGACGGACATATTTATAAATAGTGTGTGAAGATGTTACATAACAAAGATTGATTTTTCTATAATTGATTTTATAGAATTATTATATATTATATATTTTTATAGGATAATATTCATTAATCAAGCTTAACTAGATCTGTTGCAATTTACAACAATTACACAAAATCGGTATTTGATTTCTTTATCATGACCAAAGACATGAAATATGCAGAATGAAAAGTACTGAAGATGGTTACTCTATGTTCTAGAGAAGTTGTTGGCATAAAACAATTTCACTTTACATAGCAGAGAAAGCAATAGTGAATAAATATAAAATTATTCTTTCCATTGTGTTTCTTTGGTTTTCCTCACTCAGTTTTTGGCTACTTCGCTATTGCAGAAAAATAACTAGGCTCACAACAGACTGTAAAAGTGTATCAATGTCATTCTTCCCTTTAGGAGGGGACAGTTTTCTCAGAGGCAAAATGTTTTTTGTATAGCTAGATAAAATTCACTGTTGGATAGACACTAAATATTATATGGTACCTATTTTCATTGCCTGTAGTACCTGTTGGATCTGTTAAAAGAGAAAGAAGAGAAAGTTCTTAAAACTCTGCTTACTAGCAGTGAGAGAACTATTGAGAGGTAGACAGGATATATTTACTAATGATCTGTATCACTTGGAAAATGCCAGTATATTTACTTATACACTAAAGAAGTAAAGTGTCTGTATCTCTGGTTCATCCAAGAGTATAAGGCATGAGCAATTTAATGCAAGGAAGAAAATATTTTTATAGTATGTGCTCTGAAAGATATGGCAGTGCTTCTCATTCTGCTGTTTGCTTTAATAAAGAGTAAACAAACATCCACATGACTCCATCCTGATCAGGGGAAGCCTTTGCCTAAGAAAACCATTGACCTTAAGTAAGTCATGGGACATAGAAAAGCTTAAAAAGTGGAAGTGAAGCAGCACTTACTCTATTTGCCTAAGAAAATACATACCCGTTGTTACCAACATTTCTTGAAAGCATGAAGGAAACACTTGAAAACAAATGTCCAACTTAATTTTCTTTCCTACAAAATGATAAAATGGCCATCTAGGCTAACCAGTCTTGGCTCGTCCTCGAACCAAAAAGATCAGAGACTAAGTTCTTAAACAAACATTTATCTTAAAATGGCTACCAGGTTTTTAAGTCTCTTCTGGTCCACTCCTTTGACAAGGTAGCCAAAACCAAGTGACTTTGTACTCATGGACTTAATGAGTTAGAAGAAATATAAGCATAATGTCAGTACAATTTGTAATCTTTAATATCAGAGAGATTTAAAGTACATAAATCCTTTCAGATTATAACAACTATATCTTTTAATGTTTTTTTTGCTATCATAAAGATTTATGGTGGGGTTTTTTTAATAGTATCTAAATAGGATTCTGTAGGACCTTTTGTGTTCTAAAAAAAACCAAAAAAAAAACCAAAAAAAAAACCAGATTCATTTTTTTTGCTATGGAGTTATGGTGACACTCAAATATAAAAATCTACTTTAGATTTGCAAGTTCACTCATTGTAGAAGGAAAAGATTATTTGAAAATAAGTATGTGTAGCATACTCTTGATGTTCCCTTCTTTTTTAAAAAAAAAAATAAAATCATACTACTGCAATTGATACAATTGCAATAAATTTCATCATTAACTAAAATTCTGTAGCTTACTTGGTTTATAAAAGGAGATGGTTAAAAATAAAGCCCCAGTTGTAGAAATGAGCTATCACTACATTTCCTTTGAGGCTACTAAAACCTAAAGCCCTTATAAAGTCCTGTTCTTTCACCTTTATAATTAATGAAATTTCTTGATGCATGCATGATCACAATACAAAATACAACAGCTTGTAGTGATGTTTTCTCAACTTGTTATCAGATGTCCACTGAATTCAATAAGAATTTTTCAAGAATTGTCATCTGGATTCTAAATACATCTTTTATTTTTTCAATATTTATGTTTAAAGCTCTCTACTGTAGTACTCCAGAGTCCCCTCCACATGGTTTCATTGTCAGTCAGACAGGTGGACAGCTCAACAGTATGGTTCGCTGGGCTTGCGATCGAGGTTTTCGGCTTGTTGGGAAAAGTACTGCTGTATGCAGGAAGTCTCCGTATGGTTATTACTCATGGGATGTTCCAGTCCCAGCTTGTCAAGGTAATTTCTTTCATTATAAAATAATATACCCTAAGAAACTTTCCTGTAAACCATCAATTTTCTGATGTACAATGAGTAACAGACAATCATTTAATGGTCATGCCTCCACATCAAAATATTTCTCTCTAGTAAAGCTTATTTAAAAAAAAAAAAAAAAAAAAAAAAAAAGGTAATTTTAAGAATCAGTATTTCAACAGAATTTACAAAGACTGGCAGATACTAAAATTTATCATTGTGAGGAAAAGAAACCCCACAAATTTAAAATATTATATTACTAAAAAAGTTCATTTAAAACTGAATATTTAGTAAAGTTCATTTATCATGATCCAAGAACTGTTTAAAAAGCAGGACCTGAAGCTTACTACATTTCCAAGAACAGGAAACTGGATCAAAAAAGCATTGCCTATGGTGCCATTCTAATCTTCAATGGTTTAAATGAAATTTAGAATATAATTAATTGGGTTAACGATATATTTAGTTTCTTCTGCCTTATAAAAGCAAAACGTACTCTATTTAACAAGGAAAAGGAAATGGTTAGTTAATACCCATCACAATTGTATTCTAATTCTTCCATTCCTGAAAAGAACGCTACTGTTCTGATAACTTACCTATGTCACTTTTCAGTGAACTATTAGAAGGATTATTTTTCATGAAAATTTGCAGATGCATTTATTCAAAATGTGTACCTTTTGTTCCTGTTGACCAGTGGAGATAAATGCTGTAGGAATGTTCCATGTTAATTTGTTAATTTCCCTCCAGGTTGTTTGTTGTATTTTTTGTTTTTTTTTTTTTTTTTGGGGGGGGGGTGTTGTTTGGTTGGTTGGTTGGTTTGTTTTGGGTTTTTTTTACATATTTGAACTGTATGTTTCTGAAGAAAACTATCTATCTTTTGTCAAAGGTGAAAAAATCTCAGTTTCAAAACTTTATGGATAAATTTCTATTAACATAATAAAAGCGTGCTTGTACTTTTAAAAACTGAAAGTCCTCAAAAAAAAGTAATGTACAGGCACTGCATTTGATACACATCATTCTTTAGCTTTTTCTCCTCATCAGTTATCTAATGACTGCCTTCATGACAGTTATTTGATGTACTTGATCAGACTGTTAATTAGGTGCATCAAACAATGTGGAATGAAAAAAAAAACACCCAACCAATTTACCAGTTTCAAATAACAAATTATTATTATCAACATACTGAGTAGAGTTCAGTAATGGAAATTGTTGCAATACCTAGATAATACTTTAGGAACAAGTGGAGTTAAGTGTTTAGTAATCTCATGGTGTCTGATCAAGTACAAAGACAGTTGGCAGCAATTGTTAGCATACTGAAAATTATTTAATCTATGTATTAATTGAATAACAATTATAATTATGCATTTAATGAGGACTGGCTTTGATACATGATATGAACTTTATTCAATTCTTCCATCAAGTCCTTATGCACGGAAAGTGGTTTGTGGCCATGGTATGTACCTGCAGCTCACAACAGCAAACTTCAGATTCAACTTAAAGACACATTATTACTTCAAAACCCTTCAGGAATAAACTGTTTCCACACATCAGTCATACCCCTAAACTTCCCGTTGTTTTTCTGAGGTGAAAATTATGCCCCATACCCAGATGATACAGAAGATTTATGATGTGATCTCTTGTATCAAAAGGTTAAGAATACCATCAGTAAATGCCCCTCATGTTTTCTCAGAGGATATTTACAAGACACAAGGGCTTTGCCATTCACCCTACTACTGAGCAGTACAGCTTCACCACAAAGTAGTTCTAATGCTTTTAAGTATGGGCTAGTGGGTTTTAGAACTTCATGATATAGAGGATGAACACTGTTTTAACAACTATAATAACTCAGTCGGAATTTACCAACTACTTTGCCAGGTGATATCAGATGACGATGTCACACTCTCACCTGCTACTTCACATTCTTTACCTTTTAAAGAATAACTAGCAAAGCCATTGTAATAATTTTTTTTTTCACACATCTGAATGCAGGGTTGCCACAGATGACCATTTAACACAGCACAAAAAAGTATTAACACAGCAAAAGAAAGGCTTTATTAACACTGCAAAAGAAAGCTTTTTTTTTTTTTTTCCTTGCATAGCAGTGCAAGTTAAAAAAATAATGTATTTGCAATTTCTGTAAAAACAGTGCATCTCATTTTAATCTTTGTTTTCTGTCTCCTAAATGAAGATTACAATCACTGTAGTAGTTACTAGCATCATCCTATAGGAAATGAGATACCTAAGGCCTCAAAACTTATGAATTCTTTAATGATACTTCTGCAATCAGCACAGCCAGTGGTTTGTGGTGGTTTGGTGGGCTTTTTTTTTAGCAAAAATAACTCCATTCCTTGGCAAACATTTTCTAATGCCTGCAGAATATTTAATGATTGTATTTAAACTAATGCTTTGTCTTTACATTTTTCACTTTGTATCTGTACCATTATTATAACTTCTGAATCCTTTCCTATAACTAATGAATGCCAGTACCTTCTCCACTACAGCTTTTTTTTTCCAAGTTCATGAGTAAATGTTAGAGCAATTTTTAATGCTTTCATTCTTATACCTATATGAATAGCAATTTTGAGCTTTGAACCTCTAAATAGATGATACCAGCCATTCTTCAAATCACTTGCACTACAGGGCTGACAGAACCTGAAAAATCCAGATACACGCTTTAACCTTGGATAAAAGCTTTTTTACATTATTTATAGAATTAAATGTATCTCAGTAGAAGAGACTCAATGCAGTATTAAGGAATTTAAAAAAAAAAAAAAAAAAAAAGTGCCTCAACCAGACCAGCAATTATATGAAACCTGTTTCAAAGTTAATAAAAAAGCACCCTTCCTCTATCATGAAAAGTACAAGGAAACTGCTTCAAAATCTAACATTTTATTAGTATAATGGTAAGAATAATAAAAAATAATTGCAAACTTTTACTATTCTAACTTTTGCATATTATTTATTCTGTTTATATAGACATGCATTAAATGAATCATAATGTGAAAGTCTTGTCATCCATGTATCCATCTCCGTTGTAATGATATTAAGCCTCTGATCACAAGTCAATACAGGATTCCCATGGTTAACTAAATTATGATATTTGATTATGATAAACTTTTGAGAGAATGAATAGGTTTACAATAATCTGTCTGAATACAAGAATTAACATGAATTCATATAAATGCTTGAATATTTACAGTTGATCATAGATCTCAGAAGATTCAGTGTTTTAAACATTTGGTTTTCTCCCAATTATTTTTTAAATTTTAATTTTTTATCCCAGAATTACATGATTTTTTGTTTTAATTATTAAATATTTCTCTTGCAAATAAGCATTGTCTCACACAGGGTGCATCAGAAATCAGTATTAATATTTTATAATATGATATATGGATATCAGGGAAATGGTTTTACAGGAATTCTAGATAGACATGTTAAGTAAGTAAAGTGTAAAACATAATACTACATACAGAAGAATCATCTAGTTCAGTAATCTAAATTGTCCATAACAGCAGACATAAGTTTTGCATAACTGGTGATCGTTACACAAATTATAATAAAGTATTAAGCAAGCAAGCAAACAAACAAACAAAACATACCAAGAAATCCTGGTTAGGTATTACACCTGATGAGTTATGATTACCTCAAAAATTAAGCTAAAGTACATTTATAGTGATCAGGAACAAATATCTGATGTGTAAAGCATAATACCTTCCAACTTTACATTTTTTAAGACATGGCTATAGATTTGAGATAGTCATATTCATATACCTTAGAACAATTAATAGAACTATGTAGAAGACAAGTCTTGTATTTATTCAAAATACACTTCTGTTTATTTTCAAATATATGGCTGTATCCGTACGGGTGTGAAAACTCAATTATTAACTTACTAAATGCCAAAAGAAATAGTTGGCATCCTTTAAAGTTATTTGGAAGGCAATCTACAGGAAATTTAGTTTTAATAAAATTTTTAATTCTTCATGTTAGATGTCCAAGTTGTTGAGACAAGTATGTCACTGAACAGTTTCAGTAGTCTCACATATTTTTGAAATGTTCCTGGTGAATGTTATCAGCTAGTCCTTTACAGGGTGAATAGTCTGATTTCTGTTTGCAAAAGTGTCATCACATAAACTTTTAATAGTGCTTTAACATATTTAAGAACTTCATCCTGGTCTAATAATAATTCCTGAAGTTTCAGATATTTTTAAAAATATGCTGGTAGTCTTTGAAAACTAATAAAGTTAAGGTCTCCCAAGGGCTCTGTGTGTGTTTCTCTGGAATTGGAACTGTTTTCTGAAGATTGTGAACAGAGAATAGATTTTAGTGATTAATTTCCCATTATAATTCTGAAGTTGATTTGCAATACTGATGAAGCTAACATTTAATGACCAAACATTTCTGTGATAAACCTGGTGTGGGGGTACTTTGGATGTTCCATATTTTTCATTTTTTTCCTGTCAAGTTGTCAGACATGGCAATAACTTGCCTTGATCTGTTCATATTTTTTCCTTTAACTAAAAGATACATTTCTATACAAGTTTCCACATATGTAAAATTCAGCTCGTAACTACTGTAAACTAAAAATATCATTGAATGATTCCTTGGGAGCACTGTTGTTTACATAAAAGGCTGTTATGAAGCATATGGTGTGCTGGGGTTGGACTCGTTTCTTAAAAATTTTAGGTTAAGGGAAAGATATATTTTTCTTGTGCCACAAGATTGATTCTGTTATCATGGATAATATGAGTCTACATTTATCAAGTCACGAATATTTGAATACTGAAGGAGTAATTAATCTCAAGGGTAGATATAAAACATCTCAGGTTGTGTCTACAAAATATCTGCTATATATTTTGCTGATTGCTAAGAGACAGAATATGCAGTATGTGAACAAACAGTGCTATAGTGTTTGTTGGTGCTTAGGATCTTAAGAAACACCTGTTAATATATTACAGGTCTTTTGCAGGTGTATATTAGTTTTTATACCCTGCTGAATGCTGACCCTGATGTAACTGGCACTGGACTTGGTTCTGGCAACTCCATTATTGTCTGGAACTTCTTTTTATGATTAACACTTGTTTTTGAAGGAAGAGGTTAGCTTGGCCAGTTATGCAGTAAACAATGTTATCTGATTCTACCTTGGTTATACCTGCTTTATTTGTCCTCCTCTTTGCATGGATAGCTCTGCCTCATGTTTGGTACTGCAATTCAAACTATTGAGGAATTTGAAATATAATAAATATCAACTTGGTCATATGTTTGCATTTTAGTGTTGTGAAGGCTCAGCTTCTTCTTTGGTGATACCAGGTGAAATAGTACAGCTTTGTCAGATGTTTAGGAAGAAGTAGAAGATGGACCTTCTGATTTAGTTAACTTGTCACTTTTTATCCCTCTGTGAACAGGTCCTCTTACCCTCTGGAAGACTGAATTAACTGAATGTCTTGGGGCCTTCATTGTCTCCTCATCACTGTTTTCTTATTTTCCTTTAAATGTGTGTTTGTCTCTAGTTGTCAATAGATATTGTGATAGCCATAAGATATATGTTTTTATGGTTGCCCAGGTGAGGTGATGAGCATATTAACAATAGTTTCCTGTAATATCAGTATAGTGTACACATAAAAAAAAAAAAAAATTACATGTTCTATGCAATTTAATTTTATGGCAATTCAAGCATATTTTAACATTGATCCTATCACCTCTGTTCTGCAAACTGTGATAGCATTAATGCTGTACCTGTGTCTCAGCTGTGATTATTAGCTTTGGTACATTGCCACATTGTTGTTACATTGCTTATGAAGCGGATCTGTCTTACACCAGATCAGATCACAATAGGGGCAAAAATAGACTACCCTTTTTTATAAAGTATTCATACATAGTCTGAGAGGCTTAACTTTTCATATCTCTGTGTAGGCAGGATAAGTGATTTCTTAGGGTTCAAAATTCCACTTCAAAGCAAAGTACTTAAGAACTAAGTGTCTAAACCCTTTTTTTCTTTATCTGACCTGCATTAGATGTATAGTGTTAAAATGTTGAAAAGATTGAGTTCTGATCTTATTCTCAAAACAGACAGAGCATTATTTAGAGCCAGAACATCTCTTAATAATTTCCTTCTGATGAATAATTATTATTAAAAAAAAAAAAGGCTTACATTTTCGCTTGCCAGTTTTCAATAACTTCAAAAGGGTATTTTCTTTCTGCTTTGCAGGAGGTAAAATGGAATGCTGGAAGTTAATTTTAGTGCTTTACTAGAGGTCACACAGTACATTTGATGGAAGAAATCTGAAGTAGAAACTAGATTCTTAATGTCTCAGACTGGTGCTTTACTCACTCAACCAAGCCGATCAGATTTTTTCCAGATATTCTCTATTCCTTCTTTTTTTATTATCTTCTGCATTTTGAATGGATAGCTGCAGAGTTATGAACCATTGTTCTTATTTTAACCTACTCCATCAAAAAAGAAAAACTTTCTGGGATTTATTTCCCTAAAATTTATTTCTAGGCTTAAAACATACATTAATGAACTAAAAAGTTATTTTTATGAATTTAAGACTTTTGATGCTACAATGCATAAACAGTTTGAGATTAACAGAAGCTTATAGTGAAGAAGGTATAAAATAACTATGTCTTTCTCTTTATTCAGCAATATCCTGTGGAATTCCTAAAGCCCCATTAAATGGTGGGATATTAACTACAGATTACTTAGTTGGCACCCGTGTTACTTATTTTTGCAATGATGGATATAGACTATCAGCCAAGGAACTTACTACTGCAGTCTGCCAGCCGGATGGTACCTGGAGCAATCACAATAAAACACCTCGCTGTGTAGGTAAGTAACATGCTAAAACTCTCCAGTGAGTAAGAACCTGGCTGTACATTTTGTTTATTTATCCAAGTCACAAATCTTCACATTACTTAAACTTTCAGCTTCAGGTTACTTTAATCTATGAATAATTGCTGGTATTAAATTTTTGTGAAATACGTATGTGAAATGTATATATAATGTGTAACAACAGAATAAATACGCTAGAGATTATAGTATATGTTCCAACTGATAATTAATTTACAGCTAAATCAAAATTGATGGTTACGGACGTTTATGCCAAAGTCATCTCTTCCGTGAGAGTAGCACAGTTCCTGTGTTAACGAACCCTATTTACTATCCAGAATTTCAAAGTCTCTGGTACTCTGGGACACTTGCTTGAATCTGCTGCTTATTATTCATACTCAGCCCATCGTTATAATCCTACACCATCTAAAACTTGAGGGAACATCAGTAAATAGAAAATTAATGTTCAGTCCCAAAGAGAAGTGGATACCATCAGTTATAAATGGGGTATCGAAACCCAGGTGATTGTAAAACTGACAGAAATTTCAGTGTCTGATGTGCTTTAAGATTTGGATTATGTCACCCAATGAATTTTGGAAAGGAAAGAAAAGTTACCCTAGAGTAACTTTAAAGGATTTTTCCCTTTTTATTTTTTCTTTTTTTTTTTTTTTTTCTTCTTTTTCTTGTGCTTGTAAATTGCATTCCTTCACGCCTTTTCCTCTACCTAAAGAACCAGTCTGAATGGAAAAAAGTAGTGGTCAGCAACGATTTTTCTCTGTGCATTTTGGTCATGGGAAAAATTGTTTTGCTTGTTAATCTTTTTTTTCTATTACATTAGGATTGTAGAACATTTTTGTTTGTTTTTTGGAGGAAGACCACATAGAATTAAGACATGAAATAAAAATGTGTAGCTGCTGAACAACCATCTTGGATATGGATATTGTCACCGATGTGCAGCCTCTCCAAATGAGTCTTTAAGATCTCATAGAATTTACCTGAGTAGAAAAATAATTCCTATATTGAAATGCAGCTAATGTTTTAGTAAATATTCTGATGTAAAGTGTCAGAGGAGTTCTGTGACTGAGAATCTGCAGTGAATTGAGCCGTGGTATAGATTCTATCTACACCAATTGCATAGCTCTACATACACAGTCACTTCTCTGTCTGGGCCATAAATCATTATCAATTGAATGACAGAACTCATAGCTGCTAACCAGATGCAATTTCAAATACAGCCTTACTCTTCAAATCTTATGTCACTGTGTTTAAAATATATTTCTGAATTAATAATGGTACATATTTTCCTAATTTGCCTGTACTAAGCCACAAATAACTATGTGGGTTTTTTTGGTTTTGTTTTTGTTTTTTTGTTTTTTGTTTTTTTATTTTGGAAGTTGTTACATGTCCAAGCATCAATTCTTTTACACTGGAACATGGAAGATGGAGAATAGTGAATGGTTCACATTATGAGTATAAAACAAAAGTAGTTTTCAGCTGTGATCCAGGATATTATGGTTTGGGACCAGCATCTATTGAGTGTCTTGCTAACGGCACGTGGAGTTGGAGAAATGAGCGACCTTACTGCCAAAGTGAGTACATGTTGTATCTGCATCTACAGTACAGATTGTCAGATAAAAAATATTTATTTATTTGAAAGTAACTAATTAAATATTGGAATCAGTTAATTAGAAAAATGTTTCCTGGCTGGAATTCCTAGGTATCCTAAAGGGTATTATTTGGAAATGCAATCCATACCTGTAAGCACACTTCTGGATTTTAAAGGTCCTTAAATCTATAATGGCACAAATAAGTAAGAGAGAACATTTTCCTATATATTTTTCTAGGTCAGGAATGCTGTATAGTCTAGAAAAATGCAAAAACTTTGTATCCTGTCTACACACAATAAATAAAATAACCTTTCCTTTCACCTGGTTACCATACGGTGTGCAAATCCACAGCATTCCTACCATTAGGTGGAATGCTGATAACCAGCAATAGGTACTTTTCAAAAAAAAGAAGTATGTATATCTCTGTGTATATAGATATTTTACATACTATATATGTATTTGTAACCCTTTTTTCTTTAAAAGACAAACTTTTTTCACTATGTTTGGGGAAGTCTTGTTTCCAATATTACCATTACATTTTTTTTAGCATAAAGTGCACTAGCTGCTTTCACCCTTTGATAATCCACTGTCTTGTTTACTAGTAGCAAAGTTCTTTTTACTAATTCTTAGAATAAAATTATTAAATAATTATTATTATTTTGAATAAAAAGGTGCATTTAATTGTAAATAAATAGCAAGGAATTCCATGCACATTATTCACTCATTATAACAACATATTGTGTGAATGCTAGAGCAAGCATTTCATTATGACCTAGAAGACAAAAATTACATCTTCCCAAAGAAACATAAAGACAGTTTTTAAAATGAGAACAATTGTGATTTTGTAATATTAAGAAAAAGGTCATTGAAAACAATGTAATTAAATAATTAATAAAGTTCTGAATTGTGAGGGTTTTTAACTTCACAGAGACAATTTTAATTGGTCCTCCCCAGCTGTTTCATAGGTATTACTTCTGGGGAAGTAGCAGTCTTTGTATGTGGAGTTTTTAATCTATTTTTTTCTACTGAGCAAAATATTTCAAGCTGTGAAATTTATTTGTCTGGTTGACTGGTTGACATGTATTCCTGGTTGATAAGTATTATTCTATGTGTGTTTGCGATTCTCAGTTATACATTTCTGTTTTGTTTGGTTTTGCTCTAAAGTTATTTCTTGTGGAGAACTTCCTACACCTCCAAATGGGAATAAGATTGGAACTCAAATTACATATGGATCTACAGCTATATTTACTTGTGACTCAGGATACATGCTAGTTGGCTCTGCAGTGAGGGAATGTCTGTCTTCTGGACTCTGGAGCGGAATTGAGACCAGATGTTTAGGTAGGATACTACTGTCATGGTTTGCTTATTCTCTTTCTCTCTAGCAGACAAATGTAAGGAAAGAGAAACAGCTTGTCTGTTTCTGTTGTCACAGACAATGAAGAGAGTTCTGCGTGTGTGATTGCGTTGTTTTTCTCATCAAATATTGTTTGAGTTCCACAGATTTAATACCTTTTTCAATATCTTCCCAACATGCAAAACCTGTGTCACTGGATTGTTGCATAGTCTCTAAAGTCGACCTGTACATAAAGAACAAGACTGATTGATTCCAGATGTGTCAGCTTTAATACATATCCATAGTAAAATATCTGCATGGTAGACCTGAACTCAGTGGTTATGTTATAGAATTAATCTGTACCCTTGCAAAAGATACAGGGGGAAAAAAAATGTTTGTGGAAACTTTGACAGAAGCACTGTGGCCTTCTTTCTGAGAGAAAATTACTATCTATAGAATTTGACACCCTTTAGTTGTACATATATAGGCATCTTCACTTATTAAAAATACTCAGACACCAGTCCCTGAGTTCTTTATGAATAAAATGAACATATGATCTCAGTGAAACAATTTCATGGCTTTTTTTTTTTTTTTAATTCATTATGATCATGTGTACCTTCATCTGGGTTATTGTGTTAATTGCAGATACATTAATTTTAAGTCTATATGCAATTAGCATTTTGTTTGAGTTGAAGTCAAAGCTATGGTAGTGTTCTGATTTTAGGATGCAATATGAAAGCCATATTCTACCTTGCTATTTGTGGGGGCATGAGAATATAAAAAAAATCCATAAATTTTCAGAGGAATCTTTACTAGTATATACATTAAATATAGTGGCTTACTGCAATATCTCTGTGCAGATTGCTGTTTATCTTTTAGACTACTCTCTACCCCAAATAATTTTACTTCTGTAATACAGATTTTTTTTGGTGCAAATCTTCACTCAATCTTAATTTAAATTACTCATGAATGAGGAAAAGTGATGCTTATCAAACTACAAGTCTAAAGCTGGAATTTCTCCTGACATATATTTGAGAGGAACAGACAGGCTTCGTTTATGTTTCACTTTTACAATTAAAACCCATTTAACGGGTGGTGGTGGGAATAAAAGATCTTCATGTTTGCCTTTTTTTTTTTTTTTTAAGTTGCCATTAGCCATTTTCTTACCATTTAAGAAATGGTAAGACAGACAGACTGTTTTAAATCTAAAAGTGTTGGAGCACAATAGTATGCATGTAATAGAAATGTTCTCACTTCTTCTTTTTTTTTTTTTTTTTTTTTTTTAATATTTATTGGTTTGTCTGCAATGGTTACAGCTATTGAAGTTTAGAGAAATGTGAAAATTTTCATCAGAGAAATATTAATGTAAAACAAGCCAAATTATTTTTATCATTTATCTTAAAGTCTTTGCGCTTTCACTTGCTGAAAAATGTAGTTGTGCTTGGACTCAGGTGGCTACGGTGTATTTCTATTTTAAGTGTCAAAGATGCCTTTAAGAGTACACTTAGAAGACATTAATAAAATCCTACAGGCTAAAATAATAGCCTTTTCCAAGTATTTTGTTTAAAATTACAAGTTATTTTTTCAAAAGTTTTACTCAAATCATCTTACTTAATAATTGTATTAGAGAATTTAATTTTTATTCCAGTTACATGTAATTTGAAAAATTTATGAAAGGTGTAATAAATAAGAATGTATCAGCAACAGAACCTAAAACTAGTTAGTGCTGAACCTAACAAAAAAAGAATACAAAAAAGAACTAGAGCATAGATAAGCTCTAAATCACCGAAAATGCTGACTAAAATCCAAATTGTATTACAGCACAAACAAAATTCCATGACATTGTAGATGGTTGTGCATAATTATAATGACAGCCATAATAGTGTCAGAGTATGTTAATAGTTTTCACAGCCTTTTTTTTAATCTTTCTTTTTCAGTTCCTGCTTCTTTTATTACAAGGACATTAGTAGTACTTTATGGCTATTGCATCAGGAGACAGTAGATGGCAAAGATAATTACAGTTAACACAACTGCCCTCTTTTCTGAACCTCCTTTTTTTTTTTATTTTTTTCCCCCTGCAAAATACCTAAATAACAATTTAATATTCTATGACGAATCATATTAATGTAATGATCTTGGTTTGATCTTTCATTGGATGTAGTAGGAAATTGATATCTGGATCAGTATTCTTGTTCTCCACAGCTGGTGAGAAGAAACAATGTTCAAATTGAAATAATAAAACAAAATAGAGAGCCCGTGAAATAATTTTGTTGTGGAGGTCTTAAAAATAAATAAATATTTCACAAGATTTCACGTTGAAAAACCTGGAAAAAAAAAATCACTTTAATCTTTTAAAATAAAGTAACAGTCAAAAACAAAAGCCATGACTGTTGTGTCTCCAAGGTTACAGACTGCCTCTCACAGTTTATTCTGCTTGATCTTTTTCTATACTGAAAACATTAAATCAGTTTCTGTGGAAAGGCCTATGTAATAAATCCTGGAGAAATATTCAGTAACAGCATAGATTTCTATTGAATATCCTATTCATTAAAAAAATGAAGAAATCTGTGTATTTGTTACACTTTCCTCAGGGAAAAATATTTAAATATTTGATTAAGAAATTAATTGTTCTGTTTCTGGTTATATGAAAACTTAGTATATATTATTTTTTTATTACATTAATTTTATTTGCTTTAATTTACTCACGAGTAACTGTAATCATTAGAACATATATTTACATAACTATAAAAAAGTTCTATTTATTTATTTACTTTAATGCCTATAATCAGCTATTTATTAAACTGAGCATTTCCCAAAGCAGAAATAAGTAGGGTCTACTTCAGTAACACTACAGTGCTTTCAGTTTTTTAATGATGAACAAAATTTTCTGACATTTTCTAAGGTTTCTCTACCACTGAGATTTTTCTTCCCTTTCTTCATTAGCACTATTTTCAGACTTTTTATGTACTCAAAGGAGAAGCACTATCAGAAGATCATTACTTTTACAACATCACAATTTGAGGATCAGGCCTACCTTTGTTGTTGGTTGGGGATTTTTTGTTTGTTTGTTGGGGATTTTTTTTTGTCTAAATCAGCTTGGCAGGAGGAAATACATAGACATTTCCAGAAAGCTGCACAATTTTCAAAGTGACTGTGGATAAAAGTTGACGTGGTGGAGATTGGTATGTGTTGAAATGACTTTTCTTGAGGTCATATGTCGTCTTCTAAAATGTTTCCTGTATTCATTTGAATACCATTTCAGAAAACATAGTTAAAAAATACTCCAACAAAGTAAACTTAAGATACAAAAATATATCATGCTTTGAAAAACCTTTCTGTTGGATCCAGTTCTTTTCATACTTAAAAGCAACAGCTGTTTTCTTAAATTATACCAAAGCATTCTGATTTCTTTCTGGGACATTGTTTATTGTTAATGTAATGTAAAAAGTGGGGTATCTAATTTTATTGAGTTTCTCTCTGTTGTGTTAGTTACATGACTGAGTAATTTTAGAAGGTGCTTAGACATCATATCAATGAAAACCCTGTAAAAACTGGGGAAAAAAAAAAAAAAAGTTATTTTCAACCGTCAAACTCAGTAAAGGAAAGATACCTTATGCCAACTTTTCCTTATTGTTGATTAGTAAACCAACTCCAGCTTTTCACATTTAAGTTGTGAATACATGCTATTCAACACAGCTGGACTATCTTCAACCCTCATTAATTAATTCCTTCTTTCTCAGTTCTTCCTAACATCTAAACACATTGATAAAGCAGATCTGTTGACATTGTCTCCCTTCTTTACCAAAATTAATTGCTGTCATTTCCTGCATATGTCCTAGGCAGAATCAGCAATTGCTGGAATGACAGGTGTGTTCAGTTCTGCAAGTTAGTATTAAATCTGAAATCAAGGTAAAGAAAATATGATTAAATTTTTTAAAGGTCTACAAGATCTCATATTTTGTGGTTAATCTTGATGTTATGAAATGATGTTATATTTAGTTCACTTGGAGAACTAAACACACCTTTGTAAAATGCTATAGTATCCATAGGAATTAAAATGCAAAAAGGAAGACGGAAGTTTACTTGATCTATAAGACATATGGAGGTGTTTTTCCTATACATGACTGATACTAGAGGAGTTTTCAACAAAGAAAGACAAGTAGCAGAAAAAAGTTAACCCACTCAAACTGCATTCAAGAAAGCATTAAATGCCAGCACTTACCCTACAATAGTATCAGGAATACCTTTCATCTCTTCTCAAAGAGAAACAGTATGCCTCACATACTGTGTCTTTTTATTAACAAATAATCCAACAGAAAGGAGCAGATCATGAGACCAATAATTTCTTCTGAATTCTCTATATCTGCATTCCATATGGTCAGAGAATTTTCCTTGGACATTATCTGGTCTTGTACTCTGAGCTAAATGTCATTTTAACTCATGATTCTAAACTGTCAAGAGGATCTGTCAATAATTTTGACCTATTTGTCTCCAAAAGGAGATAGAACACTTGTTTTGTGCACCTCAAGTTGAGCTTCATAATGTGCTTCCTCTGAAAGGAAGATAATTTGTTCATATCAAAACTACTCAGCACATTTAAAAGTTACAAGGAGTATCTGAGCCAAAATGCTAATGTAGACACAACCTGTGACTTGTTATCTGAGGGATTTATACTCAACTTCCTCTCTTCCCTTCATTTCATTAGAAATGAAATACCAGTTCCAAATACTAATGAGTCATTGGTGGCAGCCTGCTACTCACAAAGAAAATATAATGACATATAAGAAAGCAGTTATCCATTAATTCTTTACAAAGCAATGTTGTCCATGGGGTAAAAGAGTAGTAGATATACTGGTTAGGGCAGAGCAACAATGTAAGCTGACAGTGAATAATATGCTGCCCATGAATCAACCAGTGCTGTGGAGAGGTTATGGGACAGGTAAGGATCTGCCATTTAGGACCTCCAGTCAATTCATAACTGAAAGATAACAAAATAAGAGATGAAGCATTTTTTTCATAAAACTGGTTTATAAGCTCTGTGTACATTAGTGAATGAAAGCACCAGCGGGGAGGTTAGATAACCAAATGAGAAGGTATGAAAATATATTAAATTTACATACATTGTGGATAAATTAAATCAGGAACTGAAAATATACATATTTAAGTTATATGCCATTTATTTATTTGGAACAGAAAGGTAGAACAGTAGAGCTGGAGAGTTATCTTCCAGTTCTTTTATTTAAGAGGAAAGTATGCATACTCAGGAGTGAGTGTACCTTTACATTTCTACCAGGTAAGGACAAAGGAATCAAAGTATTTCTATTTTCCCAATCAGATTTCAGTCACTGAAGGGTTTCTGTGGCTATGTATCCTCTGAAGCGTAGCCTTTCTGCCACTATTTTAATCCTTAACACTTTTGGAAAAACATACGACTAACATCTTCCTCTTCACTGTTTTTAAACATTTTTTTTTTATACTCATGGTATTTCAACTTAAAGGGGAATCTATATCTCCAGTGATACTGAATTAATATATCTAGAGTTAGCCATATGCTTCTCTTTGTTCTTCAATACTATTGCATAATAATAATAACTAGACTTTCAAATGAGCTATATGATGTTTCATTTTAAAGAATTAGTCAGCCATTTCAAGGAATTCAGCAGAGAACTTCCTTCTGTGGATGATGGATTGAAAAATATTTAAAAGAATGTTACCATTCATTCTGAACAGTTTTAGTACAGCTTGAACAGCTGGCAAGGTGAGGATTTTCTGAAACTAGCAGGAGAAAGAGCCCAAACCCTGTTTTGTCCAGGGCTGTATCAGTGTTGTTTCAATACTGTTATTTTCTACAGAAGATGTTGTTTGTGAACAAGAGGATGTAAAATTTCACAATTATAAGAAATGCAAGCCTTGTAGAGAAGAAAGATACTCCAGCAAATAAATATTCCCTCCTCAGCTGAGGTCATCTTGACAGTTTAATTAACTTTGTTGAATAATAACCTAAATCTCTTTTTTTCAATAATATACTGATATGTAGATTTCTTTCTCTACTATGCTCATGTTTGACATTACTGACAGTTAAAATAAGCATAGGTACGTTTTTGCCATTTAATATAAAGTTTCTATATTCATTTATTCCTACTCTTGCATCTCAGAGAGTAATCTGCAGAACAAAAAACTTCACTTGCAGCTGAGATTTCAGATTCCGACAGGAACTTATTATGCTCATTCTTCATTGCTAGAGCTGGATTTCATGTCAAGATAATCAATTTATTTGGTGCTCATATGTCATTAATATCCTCCATTTCTAATTTCGTTTCTTAATAGTATGTCATGTAGTTATCCTTCTCAAGCTTTTTTAGACTGAAAATTGAGAATTTTAGTTATTTCCCCCCTCAAATCTGTTATTCAGTAAAACCTTCACATTTAATATCTTTCTTTGTATCATTCACTCATTGCCTTTGGTTCAATATTATGAATATCCGGTTACATTAAGCACTAGAGGTCTCAACTGAATCCACAGAACTGCTATATAGGTCTTTTATATCCATATCATAGAAAAGATGGAACTACACCCAGTCTTATGATACAGAACTAAAATAAAGTCATTAACAGTGAAAAAGGCTATCCTGAAAACAGTCTAGAATGGCCTAATCTAAAATAGTCTAGAATCCTAACATAGTGTGAAGTCAGCTATTTGCTACTAGGGTGTTAGAACATTTACACCCCACTCCTCCAGGAACAGTAATGATGACAATCTATTGTTGCAAATTGTTAAATGGAGATTTTTCTAATTTTATTTGCTAATTTTATTTCAGCTTTTCGTCTATCCATAACCCAGTAATTAATGTAGTAGAGTAAACGTATATATTCAGCAAGGTACCCTGCAAGGGTGTAATATTTTTTTCTCTCATTCATTCTGATAAATGCAGATTAGAAGTACAATATTGATCCTACTGCTTTACATTTCATCTGTCCCATATTTACCATAAAGCTTATATGATTGGTTTTCATTTTTTTCAATAGCTTTCCAAGGCGACTACAACAGTTTTATATTTGCTTATAACTGGTCTTAGAATCATACTACTACTTTGCGGATAAAAAAGAGATATTCCATTAGATAATAACAGTACTATTAAGTCGTTTATCCATGATAAATAAATGCTTAATCACTTATTGGCCGTTTAAACATGACTGTAAATTGATAAAAGAATTGGCATTTCTTAAATGCTTTCTCATCTATTTGCACAATAGATTTCCTAAAACCCAAGAGAAATTAAAAGAAAAAAGAAAAAAAGAGAAAAAAACAAACAAACAAACAAAAAACAAACCAAAACCCAGGAGACAGATCTGTTGCTGAGTATTTCAACCATTATTTTCCCAGCAGTACTCTTAGTCTTTTCTCATCGGTCCTTTACTTTCTACTCCCTTTTCTTTTTGCATGAGTTTTCAGTTTTCTGCTATAGGTTTTCAGGCAGATTTTGTCTGTATTTAGAGAGAGCTCTCAATATCATACCCAGTTTGCAGTATTTGCATTCAGTCCCCAGTGAAAACACTCCAGCTTCAGAGCTTAAATCCTGAGCAGTTTTGTATCTGGATTATATTTAGGAGGAATAATTTAGCTATCTCATTGCAAAAGACAGTTAGCTACAAATTATGGTTATACTGAATGAAGGCTGAGTATTGCAACCAGCAGTATTACCATTTTATTCATTTTCATTATACCAAATTTCACAACTAAAATGTTCCTCTTCCATAATGATTCAGTTGGGGTAAGTATGACATATTTCTGTAATGAGAACATGTTTTAAATTATGTCCCTTTATGGCTTTGCACTATTTTTTGCAGTAGTGAAATCGTATGTAATTCCCTGTTTATACTGGTGTGACAAAACTGACATCAATTACTTGGTACAAGCAAGTGAGAGTAAAAAGGTTCTAGGGATACAGCTGTGAAATAAAATGAAGGGTTAGAGTTGATCTTTGATGCTGTTGCACAATAAATAAGTCTCATTCAGAAACAAAGGCAGTTTCTCAGAAAGCTATACATGTGCAGTATTTGTTTTTCTCAGACTACCAAAGAATCAACAGTAATCAACAGTAATCTGAAGGCTTTGGAAACTTCCACAATCAAAACAACCCTTCAAAACCCCAAACTCATTTTATATATATATATATATATATATATATACACACACATATATATATATATATATAAATACATATATATATATGTGCACCTATATACAGAAATGCAAACACATAATACACAAATAAAAGCATCAAAGGCTACTGAATGACACTTCAAAAACTAATTTCAGAATGTTAATAAGGGCAAATAAATATCTTTATTTGTCACAAATCCCTTAAAATAAGAGTTTAAATGAAAGTACTGAAAATAATTAACAGCAGAATTAATCATAAAAACTACTGGGATATGCAGTAATGAATATGAGCATATCCTTAATGTATAATGAACATTTTGGAATTCTTTTTTTTTTCACAGGTATCTTAAGAGAAAAATTACAAAAGGGAAGAATTCTGTTAATAGTCATGAGAAAAATAAATAAACACCTTGCTTTTGGAAGAAATACATCAAAACCAGAATAGAATGGAAGAGAAATTAAGTAATAATTACTTTTCCAGATATGGGTGTGGATGGTGACAGGGTTTTTTATTGGTTTGGAGGTTGGAGTTTTTTTCTTCCTCTTCTTTTTTTATTGGTGTTGGAGAAGTAATAATAGCAACTATTACAAGTGAAAGGTCTTTATTTCCTCTGAGGGAGACCAACTCTCTGAATGTGTGAAACAGAGTGGGAAAACAAGGCAAACAAAGAAAAGTCTTCTGGAAAATATTAATGAGACTCTGACTTCATCACAATTTAGGGAATTTATTCAGCTGCATAAATTAGTGGAAATTTCAGAAATGTTCTCAAAGGTTCTCTTAACAGGAACTACCATTACATATACTTTCTGCAGCAAACACTGAACTGCTTACCACATGCACCTACATGACAGATGGTATTTTGAAAATGAAACAAATCAGACTGAACTCATCTCAATGCTCATCTGAAAGTAGAGTGAAAACTAGAGACAAATCTTTCAAATCCCAAATAGTTTTTGGTTTTAAAAATTGAGATTAAAAGGGTGTCACAAGTCTGGCGTATCCTGTTTTTAAATAATAATTAATTCATTAACACTGGCATAATAAGTTGATTTAGAATTCTGTTATGATAGAACTACAGTTTTATAATATTTTTCATACATTTAAATATCAATTTTTCAGTTTACAAACCTTACACAGTGACAGGAGTACACTCTACTATTAAAAAAAAAAAAAAAAGTACTTATTTACTAATAGTGCTCAGTTTACAATCACTCATGCAATATAGTTAGGGCTTCAAAGATAGACAGAGTGAGAGGAAATAGTCAAGAAGGAGGGATTTGAAATAATAGAATCATAGAACAGCCCAAGTTGGAAGGGAACCCGAAAGATCATCTGGTCCAAACTTTCATGGGAAAGGGAGCTCAGATGGATTATCTAGCACCCTTTCCACTCACATCTTGAAAATTTACAGAGATGGGGACTCCATCACATCCCTGAGGAGATTGTTCTGGTGTTTGTTTGTACTGTAAAAAAATTCTATCTTATGTCAAGATTAAATCTCCCTCAGTGCAACATGTACCCATTGCCCCTGGTCTCCATGTGACTTCTTATGAAGAGGGAACCTCCATCTTCTTTGTAAGTACCAGAATACTGTGATGAGGTCCCCCATGAGCCTTTTCTTCAAGGTCTTTCCTTCAGCCTTTCTTCATATGACAGGTACTCCAACCCTTTATTATCTTCATGGCCTGCCTTTGGACCACCCCCCAGACTTCTTTTGCATCTTTCTTCAGTGGTGGGAAGAAGAATGGACACAGTACTCCAGGTGCAGCCAGACAAGACTGAGTAGAGTGGGATGATCACATCTGTATCTCTGCTAGTAATACTCCTGCAGATGCAGCCCAGGATCCAATTTGCCTTCATTGCTGCAGCAGCGCACTGCTGACTCATGTTCAGCTTGTTGTCCACCAGGACTCCCAGGTCCCTTTCAGCAAGGCAGCTCCCCAGTCACACAGATCCTAGCCTGTACCGGGCTCTTTGGTTATTCTGTCTCAGGTGTGGGCCCTTGCACTTGTCTTTGTTAAACTCCATACACTCGGTGCTAGCCTGCTATTCCAGCCTGTCCATGTCTCTGTAAGATGGCTCTCCCTTCTGGCATGTTCACCTTACCACCCAGTCTGGTGCCATTAGCAAACTTGTGAGGGTGCTTTCACTCCCATCATCCACATTTGTTATGAAGATGTTGAAGAATGTGGGGCCCCACATCAATCCCTGGGGAATCCCTCTTGTGACAGGCTGCCAGACTGAGTAAAAATCATTGATCACCACCCTCTGAGTATGGCCTGTTAACCAGTTCCCTACCCATCTCTCACACCGCCCACCCAATCTGTACCTTGCCAGTTCGTCCAGGAGAAGGCTGGGGAAAGCTGTCAAATGCTTTACTGAATTCTAGGTAAACAACATCCACTGCTCTCCCCTTGTCAACAGAAGATGTCAAAGAAAGAAAAAGAAAAGAAGAAAGAAAAAACAAACTCAAAAGTCAAAAGAAGTCAAAACTAGGGTCTGAGAGGTTTATGACAATGAGAAGAAGTAGGCTGAGAGGATGAGAATTTAAGATGCTAATGCAAGACTTACAGGTGATTTTCAATTACCTTTTCACCTGTCCCAGTTGAATGATTTTTGTAATGTCCATGCACAGCTGCAGAAACTGCACTGTGATCTTAGTAACCCGATGTGTTGACTTACTTCAGTTTTATTCCCTCTGCACAGGAAATAGAGCTTGACATTTAGGGTGGTATATTCTGCTTCCACTTTACTGCCATAAAGCAACACTAAAATCTTAACTAAGAACTAGGCCAATTATTGAAATTAAATGCAATTAGAAAATTATTTCCTTGAACATGGTCTGAATCTCTGCAAAGTGTCTGCTTGCACTTTTGGTAGAACCTGGTATTTTCTAGCTCAGTTTTTACTCCTCATCTGGTTAGTCCTGTTTATCATCACAAATATGATAGGGAAGTTGGACCCTTTATGGCATGTTCAAGGAAGTCCACTATGTACTGAACAGATTATGACTTTACTAGAGAATTAAGAAGTTTACTGACAAAAAAATTTCTAAGTGTATTATGCCTTCTAATCCCAGAAAACATAAAACAAATTTCAGGTATGCTTGCTCCTTATGTAACACTGGGGAGGGGACAAAAAGGGGTTATATACCTTTGAACAGTACCAGATTCAGACTCCTGTTCCTTATACAGAAGTCAAATTGCACTCATCAATTTAATCTATGTGAAGGTTCACATACTACCTATGTTTTAAATTCTGATGGCTTTATCATAGTTCATATGATGAAGGACTATGTGAGGCTTAAATTGCCAGAAACAAGTTATAATAAAATCTCAGATTTGCTTCTTTTTTTTTTTTTTTTTTTTTTTTTTTTTTAATAGGAATTGTGTAACCTGAAAGAATGAGGCAAAATGCTGAAAATTACAACAGTGTATTATAAACACTTAAAAGATCTAAACCAAAACCAATCTAAACTATATTGCTTCTAAATGTCCTTTCTTATTAGCAACCCCATGTTTGGGGTGTTTGTTTGTTTAGGGTTTTGTTTTTTTTTTTTTTGAGGAGAAGAAAGGGAGAGCAGAGGAGTTTGGGTGGCTGGTAATAATATTTTTTTCAATTAAATACTAGCTGAAACACTGCTCATTTTTCTTGCTTGCCTTACTTCTTTTTGCAGTGAGTTCTCTGTCTTATGTCACAGTCTTCATGAGGTCTTAGAGGATTTTCCATTACCACATTTTTTGCTGAATCACAGTACCCATTTTCCCGAGTAAAAACAGTAAAAATGACACATGGTTTATTCTTCTTCCCAGACTCTCTTTAGATTAAATGTTTATTTGTGACTTTCATAGTGTAAATAAAATATTTCTCATATTTTGAGAATGCAGGGTAGAAGATTAGGCCAAGAGATGGAAAGGTTTTTGTTTGAGGACATTTAGATGTAGTTGCACCAATTGCCTTTAACACAAACTTTCTGGGATTCTTCTGGGATCAATAGGAAAGAACTAAAGACAATCCAGAGAGTCAAGCTCCAGCAGTAAATTGTCCAAGTTTAAATTTAACTTGTTTCTATTGTAAGAAAGGTATATTTATAACATCCACATGGATTGATATTTGTAGTGGATTCATATTTATAATGTATTATTTTTATTTGTATTTATATGGAATTTTTATATTTATTTAAATTTATAATGGTGTAATGTTAACTTTATTGTTTATCTTAACCAAAATAATTCTAAGGTAAATAATCTAGAATTTTTACAGATTTTAATAAGAAGAAGTTACTCATATTTTTTGAAAACAAATTTGTTACATGTGACATTTAATCTCTTCACTACACTGTCTTTTTGTAATTTTTATATATGTACATTCCTCCTTAGAGAAATGTGATACTTCAGTTTTCCCCAAGTTAATAAAAATAAACCATGTACATTCCTACTTAGAGAAATGTGATACTTCAGTTTTCCCCAAGTTAATAAAAATAAACCTTTGAATGAAGCCAATAAAAGAAATTGAAAAATGTTCACTTTTTTTTTTTTTTTTAATTGAGGCATATGTAAAATTTCTCTGGCATATTTACTAACAATTTTTTTTTAATTTTTATTTTTTTGGTTTTTAATTTACATTGAAAAATCTAGCTGGTCACTGTGGTATTCCAGATCTGATAGTCAATGGTCAAGTAATTGGAGAAAATTACGGATATAGAGACACAGTTGTGTATCAGTGCAGTCCTGGTTTTCGGCTGATTGGTTCTTCTGTACGAATATGTCAACAGGACCACAACTGGTCTGGTCAGCTTCCATCCTGTGTGCGTAAGTAAGCATGGCAACACATACTGATATATATTACAGGAATGTCTATGTCAGACAAGATGAGTGAGTTTGCAACTTAATATACATTAAAAAAAAAAAAAAAAAAAAAAAAAAAAGATTTAATGCAGATCCTCAAAAGTAAGTGGCCACCTAAAATCTGTGATTCATCTATCAGGCGCAGTTTAATGTTGTCACTTAAAATTTCCGTTGCATCTTTCAGCTGCTAAATACCTGTCATTTATATATGAATATGAATATGAAACTTCTTCAAAAAGTGATGGGACTTAGGCACCCAGGTACTCAAATTTGAACATTTCTTTATGTCCCTTAGTGGCTTTTGAAAATATTTACTGTAGATTTACTTTGACTGCAGTAGTTAGGTAAGTGGATACTCTCAAATTGCACTGTCAGCACTGATGATTAAAATGTTTGCTTCAGCAAACATACTGATTCTTTTCTTCTCCTCACAGAGATACTGTTATTTTGGTTTCTGGTTTGGGTTTTGGCATTTTTAGCATGGATTTTGCATTTTGTTAAATAAAGCTCCTATTGGTTATAAGTGTGTCAACATATGACATGAAATACCATTAAGTAATAGCAGAAAATGCTGTATTCTGTAGGAAAATGTGAGAGTTCTCAAAAGACTCTCAATAAATTTGAAGTATGTTTCAATAATTCAGGTGCAGTAATATCAGCATATTGAAAATATATTAGTCCATCTTCAAATATTCTAATTTTACAGCTACATTTTTGTAGAAGAAACTATCTGAATGATGAATTATGCATTCATTATATTTACTACTCACTCTTTGCTTTGTTTTACATAGAACTAGATACACATAACACTACCATAATAACTGTATTTCTTAATTTTGTTTCCACTTTATGATATAGTAATAGATCATTACTTCTTTATATTACGTTTCAGACCAACGCATGTTATAAGTAACTGTTAAGTCAATAAAATTAGATACCATTAATCAATAATTTCTAAATTAATATGTTAATATCAGTGTTGGAACTGGAAAAATAAAATTGTTTTCGATGTGCTAACAGCAGAGAAAGTTAATGTATTTTCTTCCTCAAATCAAATGGAAGCTGCTTGTTTGAACACAAGAGGATGTACAATACAGCACTTCAGAAAAGGACATAAGACTTGGGAAAAAATCTTACACTTGCAAAAGGCTCCTATAAACAGCAGCCACACCTAACTTTGTGACAGATATTTAGGAAGAGCTCTGCTTCAGATCAGAGGTTCAAGTGAAGTTTAGAAAAATAATCTCACATTTCTTTCTTTCTTTAACGTTAGATGTTTTAATTGAATTTTTGAGATAGTGTTTAAATGTAGTGATTCTGACCCTTTGAATTCTGAATTCACTATTCCTCTTGCTTATACAGTGGATAGATGTATTACTACAGTTTTGTATTGCTACTCCATATGCGTACGTATTATTAAAATTTTTATGCAAATGTCATACTTCTGTTTTCACAAGAATATCTTTTATTTCTATTACATGTACATTAAAAATCATCTCTGTGGGCTAAATGCATATCTTTGCCTGACAGTTTTACAGATGTTAGCACTTTAGTGTATGATTCCAATTAAGCTTTTGGGGAAAAAATGCAATTCCTTACATAAAAATTTCTGGTAACAGTAACATAAGGGTAATATATTTAATTAAAATCATCTAGTGATATTAATAGAACATACAGGATTCAATTTAACTTTTATTCACAGAACATACTGTCACTTGCCTGTATGCTATATTAGTCTTAAGGACCATTTTCACTATTTTAATGTTGCTAAATATTATTTTATTTAGATTATATGAATGGGTTTCTTTTAGAGTTATCATGATAAGTCTATTCTTCACAGAGAACAAGAACATATATTTGTCAGACTTAACATTTATTTAGATAAATTATGACATTTCTAAGGTAGTAAAAATTTTAGAGTGGCTATTTTGTCATTCTTATTTAAAATTTATTTTAAATTACTAATAAACATTTTTATCAACAACTGGAGTTTGTTAAAACATGGATTAAAACATTTATACATATTTTGACTTATTTGGGGAAAATTGTGGCTTATTTTCCTTAGTATTTTTTTGCATCTGTCTTTTGTGGGCACAAAAAAAGAACTGTAACTTCTGTAATCACTTTTGGTATAAATACAAGAAAAATTTCACAGTGCCCATAATGTTTCATATGCCCAATCATAAATTTATAACTTCGCTAAGTATTTAGGCCTCAAAGATTAAACAGATTGAGTCAGTACTAAGACATACTTGTAAGAGATAATACCTGAGGAACTAACGCACTGAAATCTTTCCATTTTAGGCTATATGTAATGAAAATCAAGTGCTTGCTTTTCTCGCAGTTCTTCAGAAAAGTTTTCTTCATTTGCCTAGATTTCTGTATGGCAAATTCTATTTATTTTATTCAAATATTTAAATAACTGCTTGAACATTTACTAAAATACATCTTCGTTTTTATTCAATTCAGACAAATATGAATCTTTCATGGAAAGTACTCAGTATTTTATAATACCAAAACTTAAAAATATTATTATATAATTATCATAAAGATAATATATCATAAACCATAAAAAGTGATAACAGCATGCTCTGTTTGGTTTTTGTCTCTTTGATTTGTGCTATGCTAGCTGTTAGCTGTGGTCACCCTGGTAGTCCTATTTATGGAAGAACAAGTGGAAATGGTTTCAACTTCAATGATGTTGTGACATTCTCATGTAATACTGGGTATGTTATGCAAGGACCAACCAAAGCACAGTGTCAGGCTAATAGGCAGTGGAGCCACCCACCTCCAATATGCAAAGGTAAGAATGCAAGCATTTACAGATTTCAAACTTTGTTGGAAAATTAAAGTGAAAAATAAACTGAACGTAAAAGGATACTGTCAAGACCAAATGATGCCTCTCTTATCAACAGGCATCAAATTATTAAAGATGTTTCATGATTCTATGATTTTTCAGTTAGGTCTGTTCTACATTCAGGTTGCCAGGATAACTGTTGCAGAGAAACTTTCTTATGTGTCTGTAGTTTGTACTGATTTTTTTTTTTTTTTTTAATGGTTTCTACAAGATTGTTAAACAAAATTATGCAGAGATAATTAAGAGCTTAAATCCTGAAATAATGTTCTCTTCATTTTAACTGACATAGTTTTAATAGCTGCACAAGAAAACATACTCTTTTTTTTCCCCTTTTACATTTCCATTGATCTGCCTGCTCATATTGACTTTTAAAAATTTAATTCTAATTTGTTAGCATAATCCATTTGGGTTTGTTCTCAACACTTCTGGATATTATATTTAAAATTCCTTCACTGAAAAGGAAAGAATATTATGAAATTAGTTCTGCTTAAATTTTCATAAGCACTTTTAGAAAAGTTTTATCACCACTGTCCTTTTTAACTGTGGTTATGTGCTTTTCAAATGCTTTAATTGTTCTCATTTAGAAAAATGTAATTTTTGCTGTAATCTGCTAATACATATGAAAAATTTGTATTAAATTTTTTCAGCATCTTCCCAGCAGCTTCCATGGATTTTTATCTGTACACCGCCTAAGTTGTGTTACATATTTATAGCAATTTTATTTACTATATTTTTCTTCCAGTAGGTGTTCTCTTGTTTCTTTTGATAACTTTGCCTTAAGTGATACTGCCAAATAGTTTAAAGAACTTAAATTTCCAAGGACCTTTTTGTTGATGATGTTATTATTTTTAAATTTTCAATACTAAACATGTACTGTGTATTAATGGTACCTAATGAATCTAATTTTCAGTCCAGTTGCTATAAATCACCTCAGTGTTCTGCTGTTGCAGAGTAATGTGTCAAACTGTCTAATATGATATTTCCCCATAGGGATCAGTAAATAAATTGATCAGATTATTCCTTGAAATTTTACACAGTCCTGAAATCTCCTATTGGTTTTAGAACAAACTTTAAAAATAAAAAGAACCAACTTTGTCTGGAACATTATTAGGGGTGTCTGTAATGTGCAGTGAAATTAATTCTAATTAATATGATTTTGTTCTATTTCTATTAAAGTTAATGTAAAAAATGAAAAGATGTTACCTTGAATGTTTGCCTGAAGCAGTACTATAGAAAAGGCTGCACTCCTTTACGAATACTGAATTTGCAATCATTATATAAATTCAGCAGTACCTTGCTGTTATACTGTCAACAACGTTGCTAGATAACTAGTTTCCTAGACAACTATAATAATAATAATAGAATCTATTGAAATGGTCAAAGTGTCTTGGTTTGATTTTGGTGTGTGGTTTTTTTTGGTTTTGTTTGTTTTTTTTTGTTTTGTTTTGTTTTGTTTTGTTTTGTTTTCCAAGTGGTCACTACTTTAGATTTATTAATAAATAATTTTATTACTTAAAATGCATGCTCAATAATGTGAAGATGAATGTTCAATTGTTATAGAACTCTTGTCTACAAAAATCAAAATGGATAGAAATATAGCTCAAATTTTCCTCAAAAAAAAACCCAAATAAACAAAAAACCCACCACATTTTTAACACTGTCCATCAATATAACTAAAAAAATTATCTATCATTTAATGTCAAAAAAAGTCAAATCCAACCAGAAAGTTATTTCTATCCTTGAAAAATGTATGTATTCTAGTCTTGCGGTACCAATATTTGTGAACTGCTAGGTGAAGCACACAAGCAGACTCTAACATTTAGGATAGTGACTAGAAAGAAGTAGATGAGCCATAAAATAACTACATTGAGTGATGTAGGTAAGAAAAATGGTCTTAAATTACATCTGGCAATATCTTTATTTTCTTTTTAGATTACAGACCTTTTTGGCATAGTTGATATTTTTATTTACACACATTCATGCATATACGCACCCAGATGTATTTTTTATATATATATATATATATATATATATATTTACACATTAATACATACACATGTATTCATATAAACATGCAATTGATTATAAGGATATAGGGATAGTAATTTTTACATGAACTGTAATTTTTTAGAGGAACTTTGAGTAGTTGGTGATGTGTTTACTTGACCAGAGGAATCTATTGCATGGAAACTGAAAAAAATCTCCATGACCCCCAAAGTAAGTATTACACTCCATTCACCAGATGGCTATACATCACAAAAAAAGGGAAAAAAAAAAAAAAAAATAAAAAATCAATCTCCAGTGATTTTCAAACATATGAATCCTAAAGTAGTTGAGGACTCAAAAAATCCATTGATATTCTTAACCATCAAAGTATACTCCTATGTTTAAAAACACATACACATTTGTTGGTATATTTCCCTGTTCTAGAAGAATCACCACATTCTTACCTTAGTGACTGTGTGCCCTTTAGCTCAAAACTTCTGCCTAAAAGGTGCTCCATTATCAAAATGTTAGTACAGGAACAGAATTATATTTGGATCGAATTAGACCAAAGGCACATCTAGCCCCATAACCTGTTTCCAGCTATAAGTGATAGTTTGTGTCAAGTCAAGAGTGTAAATTGAATATATAGGTATGTCCAGTCACTTCTAATGGAAAATACTTTTACAGCATCATCACACTTGGTGAATAAACATTTCCTTTTATTTGCTCTGTGTTTAGCATCTCCTGGTTTCATATCACCTTCCTAATTCAATATCATTATATATAAAATCAGGGTAGAAGCACATTGGAATTTTCTCATACAAAGGATAGGACACCATTTAAGGACGATTTCAGTAGACTGTAGTTGTATGATTCTCAAGTCTGTGCTCTTTTTCTTTTTAGTGGTCAATTGTTCTGATCCTGGAATTCCTGCAAATTCTATAAGAGAAAGTAAAATCGAACACGGAAATTTCACATACGGCACAGTGGTATTTTATGACTGTAATCCCGGATATTTTTTATTTGGCTCTTCAGTTTTAATTTGTCAACCAAATGGCCACTGGGACAAACCTCTACCTGAATGCATTAGTAAGTAGATAATGTGTATGCTTCTGCAAAGAATGTAGACGAGTATTATTTTATACAACATTTCCATCAGCCTCATGACAGCAATTAAAATAATCATATTTATATACATTTGTGTGTGTGCAGTAATGATAGTAAGTCTCAGTAGCAGCTGCAGTAGGCAGTTAGAGTTATTTTATGTAGCAAATAACAAAGAAACCTTGGGAAATACAATAACCAAAAAAACCCCATCTCTGAATGCTTCAACACAATGATCCCTGACAGCAGGGTTAGAAGGTGAAAACATATCAGTTGAATTTGCCAATACATGGCCTCCATTGGCCACAAGCTATGATCACATGGAAACTTAAAAACTATAGTACCCAGTTATTGACATTATGTCACTATAGTGCTTTCTGGACTTCTCTTGGGACAGCAACAAGATCAGACTATCTATGAAAACACAGTAAGCAAGTAGTAATGGCACTATAGAACAACAAAATTGTTCTCTGAATCACGTCTTCAGTTTACCACACTACCAGACGTTTCTGAGCACAATAGTCATATGCAACCTATCCGCTAAGGCAAGTGGAGAACACAAGGATGTTGGTTTTGTCATAGCTTGTCATGAACAGCTTTCTAACTGTGATGTAGATATAGCCACAGATGTTTCTGAGGTTTTTAATTGGCTGGACACCTAGTTTACCCAGTTCTCTATAAGTCTGTGAAAAAGGTTTTGGTTTAGGATCAAAGTTTCTGAGAAAGACGGAAAGCTTTATATTCTAGAGATTAAAGGGAAAACAGGCTAAGGGTCCCTTATTCAGGAATCATGGAGCACTATTTGCAATATTGTAGACACTAGTTCTCAGGTTTACCTTTATTAGTCTTCCTTAAATGAGATTTGTCCAGTTCTGCTATTCTCTCTCTAAAATAACAAAAAAACACACCACTTTATTTGGGTTTAGTGTTAAAAAATTAGTTCTGGAAGTTGTCTCTTTCTTTGATGGGATAAAGAGCTTGGTTACAAGTCAGTTAAAGAATCTAAGAGTTTCACAATAAATTTTAAGGTAACATTACCATTTCAGAAAGATAAATTCTTAATAGTAACATATTTCCAAAGAGGAAGAAATTCTAAAGGTAAAGGTACAAAGATTTCTTTCTACTTTTGTATTTTTATCTCTTAGTCTTCTTTCAGAATCGTCACATGTAATTTAATAATACAGATTTTACTTTTCTTTTAAACTGACCTTTGGGAGTAAGTATGCTATACGTACTTTTGAAAGGGCATCCTCAGCTTTATTTGTGTCATTTATATAGAGAGGTCATTGAATTCTAACCTAGGCACTATCCATGATATTTTGTAATCATAAAGCTTACCAAAACTTATTTTGATGCAGCTACTAAATATTTTTTTATAAGAGCCTTTCATCTTCTGGAGTTTCACAAATTGTGTTCATTATCGGACAGATGCAGGGCAGCCATTTAGTAGCTTGCTCATTTTTCCACTGAAAGAACAATGGGAAAGAAGTGAACGTTTTTCTTTGACCCAGGTTGTACTATTTTTTTGACCTAGCTGGATTTCAATCTCTCTCCAACTAGTCACAAAGAACATACCCTTTTTTTAAATATTGCTAAAGTAATGAAGAAGAAACATGGTAACAGAGGAAAAGCTGTTCACCTGTAAAGTGACTCAATTCCTTTGAAATGTGTTGTAGCTAGAATACTTCTAGCTAGTACAAATCCTGTAAAAGGCAGAATTCATTGTTGGCCTGGATCATAATGATATTTCATCTGCCCCTTAGACTTTCAGAAGCATATGCTACTTAGGCACATGTCGCTAGTAAAATACTTTAAATTTGAAATGTACTAAAAATGAAAGATATGTTTGGATAATACACCACAAAGAATTTCAGTGACCATATCATATTTTTCTGTACTGCAAAGTATTCTCAATTTAGTTCTGACAGACATGGTCTGATTTGTTATTTTTAAGCTACTGAGATGTGAGTACACACAATCCACACCTTCCAAGCTTGAAATACAAATACTGTAGACTAGATTTTTGCTGATGTCTGTACCAAAATCCCAATGATTCTATTGCAGCACGTTATCCTGACATTTATTCCCTCACAACATGATATATACAGACATTCCCAGCTGTCAGATAGAATGATAAGAATTGTTGACAACTGTAGAGAGTAAAGAAACTTCAAGTGTACTTTTTAATTCAGTACTCAAGAACTTGGGTATAACATTTGTGAATTTAACTGAACATTTGTAAATTTAATCAGGCTTTAAACTAATAATTCTCTAAGTTTACTGATAGTCCATCACATTTAACCAGAAGAGGATGTGATTTTTTTACCTATTTCTGGTTTTCCAGAATGTTATATATCTCATCCATAATCAGTATTAGCTGTGTATTTTATTTCTTGGGATTTTTCAGGGAAAAGAAATAGCCAGTGAAATGTCACACTGGAAAAATAATTATTTGCATATCTTTCAGATTTTTTTTTTTTTTTTTTTTTTTTAAGGAAACAGAAGTTTCAGTGTGTCAGAAAATTGATAATTGTCTATTATGATAAAAAAAATATAATTTGACCTCATGTTTTTACATACATGTGAAGGAGATTAATAATATTATTCTGTCTTATTTTTCTTCTTCCTTTATTATTTTTTCTTTAAATCTCAATCAAAGCTTAATGTAAAATTAAATTTGCACATCTATAGAAATGTACTCTGTAGGTATGTGATGGAACAGGACTAGATCATCTAACATATCTTTAAGGACGCTTTCCATAGAGCACAAGAACTCTTGTTCCCCAGGTATAAGAAATCAGGAAATGAAGGCAAGAGACCTGCATGGCTGAGTTGAGACCTGCCAAAAGGAAATGCACAGGCAGTGGAAGCAGGGACAGGTATCCTGGAAAGAGTATAGGGACGCTTCCCAGTTGTGTAAAGATGGGGTCAGGAAGGCCAAGACACAGATGGAACTTAAACTCGAGGAATTCAAAGAATAATAATAGAGAATTATTATGACTACAGGAATGTCCGCCAGAAAAGGAAGGTCAAAGAAAGTGTACCCCCAAAATGAGCATGACTGGCAAACTGGTAACAACAGAGGAGAAAGCTGAGGTACTCAATAATATTTTTGCCTTAGTATTCTCTGGCAACCTCTCTTCCCACACCTCTCAAGTGGATGGACCATAAGACAGGGGCTGGGGGAAAAAAGTCCCTCCCACTGTAAGAGAATATCAAGTTCATGACATGAGGAACTTTAATATACATAAGTCTATGGGACCTGATAAGATATATTCCATAGCCCTGAGGGAATTGGCTGATGTAGTTGCCAAGCCACTCTCCATGATATTTGAAAAGACATGGCAGTCAGGTGAAGTACCTGGTGACTGTAAAAAAGAAACACTGCACTCAATTTTTAAAAAGGTAGAAAAGAGAACCTTGGGAACTACCGACCTGTCAGACTCACCTCTGTGTCTGGAAAGATCATGGAACAGATCCTCCTAGAAGCTACGGTGGACAGGGAGATGATTCGAGACAGCCAACATGGCTTAACCAAGGGCAAGTTTTGCCTGACCAACTCCGATGGAGTGACTACATCAGTGGCCAAGAGAAGAGCTATGGATGTCATCTCCCTGGACTTCTGTAAGGTCTTTGACATGGTGCCCCACAGCATCCTTCTCTCTAAATTGGAGAAATGGGTGGACTGTTCAATGGATGAGGAATTGGTTGGATGGTCAAATCCAGAGTGGTCAACAGTTCAATGTTCAGATGGAGATTGGTGATGAGTGGTGTCTGTTGGGGGTCCCTACTGGGACCAGTACTGTTTAATATATTTGTCAATGACATAGTGGGATTGAGTTTTCCCTCAGCAAGTTTGCAGAGGACATCAAGCTGAGTGGTGCAGTTAACACATCTGAGGGACAGGATGCCATCCAGAGGAACCTGGACAAGCTTGAGAAGTGGGCCCATGTGAACCTCATGAGGTTCAACAAGGCCAAGTGCAAGGTCCTGCACCTGGGTCAGGGCAACCCCCAGTATCAGTACAGGCTGGAGAATGAAGAGATTGAGAGTAGTCCTGCTGAGAATGATCTGTGGGTACTGGTGGATGAAAAGCTGGACATGAGCCAGCAATGTGTGCTCGCAGCCCAGAAAGCCAACTGTATCCTGGGCTACATCAAAAGAAGTGTGGCCAGCAAGTCAAGCAATATAATTCTGCCTGTCATGTCACACTCTCCTCTACTCCACTCTGGTGACAGTCCACCTGCAGTACTGCATCCAGCTCTGGAGTCCTCAGCACAGGAAAGAAATGGACCTGTTGGAGTGGGTCCAGAGGACGGCCACAAAAACGATCAGAGGGCTGTAACACCTCTCTTATGAAGAAAGGCTGAGAGACTAGGGCAGGGGGGAATTTGGACTGGATGACTTATAAAGGTCCCTTCCAACATGTACTATTCTATGATTAGATAACAGAGAGGCAGAAAGGAAGGAATTGACTGAAATAAAATGGAGGATGAATTAGCATTCAGAGAAAAAAAAATAAGAAATATTATCAACTCTTCATATAAAATCCTCACCTGAGAAAACGAATATCAAATTTTGTAGAACGTATAATCAAGTTAAGAATAGCATTACAGGGTGGTATAATTTCCTAAATCACTTATTAGGCATCCAGGACTTTTAGATATAAGTGTAAACAAAAAAGAGACCTGTGTATAGAAAGCCTAGAACTGAATGTTGTAAGGTACCAGTATGAAATTAGCTTTTCCTCTATGACATCTGAAAGAGCCAAAAGAATCAATCAAGAAAAATATAGATAATAAAAAGACTCTGAATGTTTTTCACAAGAAGAAACATTTTCATTTAATTAAAGCCTGCAAGACCAACATGCTTTTTGATTAACAGTGTTCTAAGTTTGCCTTCTCTACAATCATATTTACTTATAAGTAATTGATTAAGCAAATAGTATGCTAACAAGTGCCCAGTTTGTAAAGCTGACAATTCTGACCATTCTACTTGAAGTCCTTCAAGCCTACAAAATGTTCACAGGGGTCAGTGGCACAAGGTAGGAATTGAAGTCAATCAATCACATATCACATTCCTTAATCCTTTGTGGGGTTGTCAGGAAGGTTCTGCACCTTGCAAGTTGGACCCCTAAGAGAACACATGTCACTTAACACACATCAGTATATGTATAAAGGCAAAGCTCTAAGATCAGAAATAATGATTAGAGGAAGATGAATGATCACAAATGACTTCAGTCATGTATTGTACAACCATTGTACTGTTGTATACATCTGACGTGGTACAGAATTGAATACATCCTTTGATAAAAAATTACTGCTGAAAATATTAGGGGATTGAAGATGATGAAGTACTGATAAAAACTGCATTCTTAGGATTTAAGGGACTGTTTTACCTGATATTAGCAGCTATAATTCATGGGTTTCATGATGCAAAAATACAAATATCTTTGACCAAGATATGCCATGTGCCATGGACAGGTGTAAGGTAAAAAGAAATCAAACATGCAAGGCTAGATTCCTTCTATCAACAGACTCAATTTGGTTCATGAATTTTAACTGTGCATTTCCTGGATTGATATATTCAGCCTGCTTTTAAATTAGCTTCTTGCTCTGAATTATTAAAAATTTTCTCTATACAAATTCCACATCATGTGAGGGGGTTTCTTTTGACCATTTTTGATACGTGCTCTTAATCTTAAAAGCCAGACTAGCTATTGCTTTTCAATACAGAACTTTGTGTTCATTACATACATTGTCCATGTAGGTAATGTTCTCCATAATGATTGTAAGAACTTTTGTTATTTTACTTTAGTCTTATGGAATAGCTAGCTTCCTGTTGATCTAGCCAAGGTAGCTTCACTGTAACTTTATACAACTTTCCAGGAGGCTGATGAAATTATTTCGGTGGTATTATTCTGATTTTAGATCAGGTTTCTATCATTTAGCCTGTTGTGTTTTATTTTAATTCCTAAAACTATGACCGGCTTTCATCATTAATAGCAAGAGGCATTTATCACAATTTTCTGTACAAGAAAAGACAAACGATACCATGCTAAATTGTACCATTTCCTTTCCTGAGTTTACGTACTTCATGATATTTGAGCCAGTTAGCAAAATTAGGTGTGTGTAACACTTGGATACCCTTATGTGCAATCTGTAAGTGGAAATCACAAAAAATATCGACTAAGACTACAAAAATACTACCAGTATGAAATTAGCGAGCAATTATTGATAGAAATTTACTCAATAAACAACTGATAGGAAGTTTACCCATGCCCACATCTAAGATTGGGATCCTATAGAAATTCCCTCCAGTCCCTGTTCAATGGATGATGCCTAGGAATACATTAAAAATCCGTGATATTTTATTTATGCAATCCAGTAATTTATGTAACCAAAACCATGAATAAGAAATTAGTATATTTGCATTAATGTTCATAGCAAAATTTAGCAAAAATTGTCTTGTTTATAAACCTAATAGATTAAATGACCAATTGATTTGGGACCACTGGGTAAGGGATGAAGGTCTGAATATTCTCTACCTCAGCAGAGACTTTTGAAGATACTGTATTCCTGTATTTTTTTTTTTTTCTGAAGAATACATGCATGAGTGTGTGCGTGTGTGTGCACATGTTCATGCCATAAAGATAAGCTTAGTGAATGAGTGTCTCTGAATGTCAATATCTTTATCTAAAATACCTTTATGACATCTGTAAACATTTGTTTCACAGCTTTTGGTCTGTAATATATTTTGCATTTCTAATCACACAATGTTCTCCCATTCCCCAAACCCTATGAAGGTCAGCCTCTTCACAAAGTCTATGTATGGAGTTATGAAAATGATAACTACAAACTGTTTGATCAGCGATAATAACCTTTTTTTATCTCCAATAATTATGCATTGTAGTGATTGACTGTGGACATCCTGGCGTTCCTCCTAACGCGGTCCTGTCTGGAGATAAATACACGTTTGGGTCTACTGTTCATTATACCTGCACAGGTAGACGATCACTGGTAGGACAGTCATCTCGTACATGTCAGTTAAACGGACATTGGAGTGGATCCCTTCCTCATTGTTCAGGTAATATTTTTGAATTAAGTAGTGTGCCCTGAAATGGTTTTGAATTTACTTTGATTTTATTGGGAGACCATTCTAAAATCTGGAAAATCATGTATAAAAGTGAAGTATCACAGAATCATCTAGGTTAAAAAAGACCTTGAAGGTCATCAAACTGACAGTTCCCAACTACACCAGATCCCTCAGTGATATAACAACCTAAATCTTAAACACCTCCAGGGAAGGGGAAACCACCACTGCCCTGGGCAGCCTATTCCAAAGCCTAACAAACCGTTCTGGAAAGAAATGCTTCCTGACGTTTAGTCTAAACCTTCCTTGGCACAACTTGAGGCCATTCCCTCTTGTCCTATCACTTGTTACTTGGTTAAAGAGACTCATCCCCAGCTCTCTGCACCCTCCTTTCAGGCAGCTGTAGAGGGCGATGAGGTCTCCCCTCAGCCTCCTCTTCTCCAGACTAAACACCCCCAGTTCCCTCAGCCGCTCCCCGTACGACCTGTGCTCCAGACCCTGCACCAGCTCCGTTGCCCTTCTCTGGACACGCTCGAGTCATTCAATGTCCTTTTTGTAGTGAGGGGCCCAAAACTGAACACAGGAATCGAGGTGCGGCCTCACCAGTGCCGAGTACAGGGCTCAGATCCCTTCCCTGTCCCTGCTGGCCACGCTATTGCTGACACAAGCCAGGATGCCATTGGCCTTCTTGGCCCCCTGGGCACACTGCTGGCTCCTGTTCAGCTGGCTGTCAATCAACACCCCCAGGTCCCTCTCTGACTGGCAGCTCTCCAGCCACTCCTCCCCAAGCCTGTAGCGCTGCTGGGGGTTGTTGTGGCCCAAGGGCAGCCCCCGGCATTTGCCCTCAGTGAAACTCCTCCAGTTGGGCTCAGCCCATGGCTCCAGCCTGTCCAGGTCTCTCAGCAGAGCCTCCCTACCCTCGAGCAGATCAACACTCCCACCCAACTGGGTGTCATCTGCAAACTGACTGAGGGTGCACTCGATCCCCTCGTCTAGATCATCAATAAAGATGTTAAACAGGAGTGGCCCCAAACCCAGCCCTGGGGGACACCACTTGTGACCAGCCACCAATTGGATTTATCACCACAACTCTTTGGGCCCGGCCATTCAGACAGTTTTTTACCCACTGAAGTGTGTGCCCAACCAAGTCATGAGCAGCCAGTTTTGCCATGAGAATGCTGTGGGAAATGGTGTCAAAGGCCTTACTAAAGTCAATCTTTGATCATCTGGCTGTCCCACAAGTCTTGTATGATGATGCTCAGGATGAGCTACTCCATCAGCTTCCCAGGCACCAAAGTCAAGCTGACAGGCCTGTAATTTCCCAGATCATCCTTCCAACCCTTCTTATATAGGCATCACACTGGCCAATTTCCAATCTGTCGGGACCTCTCTGGTCAGCCAGGACTGCTGGTAAATGGTGGAAAGCAGCCTGGTGAGCACCCCAGCCAGCTCCTTCAGCACCCTCGGGTGGATCCCATCCCATTCCATAGACTTTTGTGTGTCTGTGTGATGCAGCAGGTCACTGACTGTCTCCTTCTGGATTGTGGGGGGTCATTCTTCCAGTCTGCCTTCTGGTTGAGGAGTCTGGATTCCCTCAGTACCACTAGTCTTGTTATTAAAGACTGAGGCAAAGAAGGCATTAAGAACCTCAGCCTTCTCCTCATCGTTTGTTACCATGTTTCCTCTTGTGTCTAGCAGGGGATGGAGGCTCTCCCTGGTCTTTATTTTGCTTCTGACAAACTTATAGAAACATTTCTTGTTGTCCTTGATTGCTGAAGTCAGATTAATTTCCAGCTGGGCTTTAGACCTTTTGATTTCTGCCCTGCATAACCTCACAGTGTCTTTGTAATCACTGTGAATGTCTAGCCCCTTCTTCCAAAGGCTGTAAACTCTCCTTTTCTCCCTGAGTTGCAGCCAAAGCTCCCTGTTCAGCCAGGGTGGCCAGTACTATCTCTGCAGAAGAAAAAAAGTAAAACTAAAATAAGCATAAACTATTATCAAGAAAAGAGTTTGAGAGAAGTAGGCTTTCTCAGTGACATTTAAGATTAATAGGAAATTGCACATTGAATAAAATGTTAAAGGAATCAGTTTGTTTTGAAAATACTTTCTATATTACTTATGGAAAGAGTATTAATTTTGACAAGAAACCTTGCATCATCTCTTCATGATGATGGGTGAATTAATTTTTTTTTTTTTTTAACTTGCAAAATATCTACTGAGTTGATCACAATTCCTGTAATTATTAATTGCATAATACATCCACCTTTATAATAAGGCCATGGGCTCCACATAATTTCAGGAGAGGATTCTTTGAGGAAACACCATCTAATCCTTGCAATAGATTAGCCCTCACTGAAGCTACGATATGTTTTCTGAACAACTTATGTTTAGGAATGTTCTTTTTCACAACTTCAGTTTGATTCACTTTAACAGCAGTGATCAAGTGAAAAATAGAAATCCAAGTCACACATTAATTTGGATTTGACTAAATCCCATTTCTTATCTTAAAATATGTAAACACAGATTGTGGTAGAGTTTAATCATGTTATAATTTTAAGTCTCAATAAATACTTTTAGGAGGTTCTTTCTTGTCATCCTCATATTTCCATTATATTGTTTAAACAGATCAGTGGGTTTTGGACCTTATTTAGACCTCTGTAAGTCAGAGTACTTACATATCTTCAATGGCAGAAAATAGCAAGAAAACAAATTACTTTTTTTTTCTTGGAATACAGCTATGTCAAAACAAGAAGTGAAAAAAAGAAACTGATATGCAAATCTGGCAGCACTGCTCTGCCAGTTTCATGCTAAAAATCCAATGTTCTTTACAGCATTAGTAAATCATAGAAACATAGAATGGTATGGATCAGCTGGGACCTTTAGAAATCATCTAGCTCAACCCCTCAGCCATGGCAGGGACACCTTCCAGTAGAATCAATCATAGAATCATAGAACCAGAGAATCAGAGAATGAGAGAATCATAGAATGGGTTGGGTTCGAAGAGATCTCCAGAGATCATCTAGTCCAACCTCCTTGCAATGAACAGGGATGTCTTTAGCTAGATCAGGTTACTCAACGCGCTGTTCAATCTGACTTTGAAGAATTCCAGGGATGAGGTCATCCACAACTTCTCTGGGCAACCTGTTCCAGTGTCTCACCACATTCACAGAAAAAATGTCTTCCTTATGTCCAGTCTAGACCTACCCTCTTTCAGTTTAAAATTGTTGCCCCTTGTCCTATCACCACAAGCCTCAACAAAAAATTTCTCTCCATCTTTATAAATTGAAAGGCTGCAATAAGGTCTTCCCTTCTCCAGGCTGAAAAGTCGCAACTCTCTCAGCCTTTTTGCGTGGGAGAGGTGTTCCAGGCCTCTGATCATTTTTGTGACCTTTCTCTGGACCTGTTCTAACAGGTCCATGTCCTTCTTGTACTAGGGACCCCAGAACTGCATACAGTACTCCAGGTGGGGTCTTACATATTCCAATCCTTTTTATTTTCCCCTCCTGCCTTAATTTCTTTAATATATTCAGGTATAAAGTGATTATGTTGGCTACAGTTTCAGAATACACTTTCTTTTTTTTACATCCCATGGCACAGAAATAGTTAAAAAATAAGAGAAAATCTTAAAATAGTGTTTTATGGTTAAAATCTTGCACTAAATTCCAAAAGGTTGGAAGAATTTTTCACTATCTGAACTTTCTGCTACACACTTTTAGGGAGTGCTTGCAGACAAGGACAATCTAAATATTATCTTGCTTTATGAGTCCTTCCTATTTCAATAATCTGCTATTACAACCTAAAATGTTATGGAAACTAGAAAATGTGAATACCTAGTTCAATCCCTTAACTTTCTATCAATAAAATCAGAGTGAAATTTGCAAGTATGGGAGAAAAGATCATGTTCTTATAACCTGTGATGTTTAGACCTGTGCACCAAAGATCAAAGCTGAATGTAAAATATTACTTAATGATATACTTATGTGAATTACAAATTCAAACTAGGTTAATAAAACCCTGTTTTTACAGCTAGTATGCATAAATATTATTGTGGGGGAAAAAATCCTCTTTAAATAAAATCTAAGGCTATTTATTGTAGTTTTCATAACCTTCATAAGCAAAAAAACCACCCTAATTTGAAAATTAAATAAATAAAGACAGACAAAAATATCAAGGAATACAAATAGGAAGCCTGAGAATGTACATGAAAATATCAAAGAAACCTTACTGAAAATAAGACTATTCTATAATCATCCTGCTATTAAATTAAATCAGTGTTCAGATATCTTGGGATAAGCATTTGTAAGTAAGGTACCTGAAAATCCTTTATTTTCTAATAATGATTTTTATACCCAGAGCCTTGATAACTTGATTTCTTCATTTTTAATGCATATTTAAGCCTTAAACTTTGTAATTTTTTTTGTTGATTATATTAATAATATATGATATAGAATGTCTGACCGACAAAATATACAGCATGCTTGTCTTTTTCATACATGGAGAAGAATTCATACAGTAAATGCTGGGTCAACGAACATAAGGTAACTAAATTTTGCCACATCATCCCTAAGACAGTTTCCTCTTTGTCACATGGCACTTTATGTTTTACATTCTAGAGCTAGAAGTTGTCATGTCCCATTGAGATATATATATTTACATCCAGAGACACAGTTTTCAGTCATTATGTGTATCAGCTGAAGTTAGGAATTAGGAGCAACTTAGAATTTCTTATAAGTGCAGCAAAGGTTGTGTACTTACTTAAGCGGTCTAAATACCCTCCTTCTCATTAAGATTAAATGCCAGCTGAGAATTTGTTACATATGTAGGTGAAGGATGGCTCGTAACTGACTGTGAAAATCACTTAGTTGAATCTCTGCATGAGGTAATGAAAATATGTTCTGTTATGATATCATTGATTATATCACTGTCACTTCCTGATGTGATTAGTCATTTAGAAAAATTATTTCTGTAACCTTCAATCAAAAGAGCTGGTGGTTAACCTCCCTAAGACTAAAAGAGTAATAATTCACAGTAATAATTAGGCATTAGGAAAGAACATATGATTTCATTTACAAGAGGAATATATAATCTATACTTGTCAAAGCAAAAACCCTATTTTCATTTTTTCATCATAAAATTATTTTAGGCATAATGCCTAGTAACTTGCCAAAAACTGAGCAGTTATTGTAGAGACTTTACAAGTACAGAATAATGAATATGCCCTGTCCAAAATTCTTCCTAGTCTAAATAAATAATATTGGAAATAAGATATGGATGCCCAAAATAACAAAAAAATATCTTGATTTAGGACATTTTTTATCATAAAAATATCTAGCAGACTATTTTCAAACTAGAAAGAAGCTGAGTCACCTAAGCAGCTTGCACATTAAGTATTTTCAAAGCTCATAAAAGTCTTTTACTTACTATAATTTGGAACTACTTACAATTTTCTTAAACAGGGCTGGTAGGCTGCTTTACTGATCTCTGTCACATAAAGAAATGAGTAAACAAAGAAGACCCTAAACTTCTGAGTCTGTGATTTTGAACCAGACAGTCAGCCAGCTCTTACATTCACTTGAGTTAATGTGTTATTTCGGAAAACATCAAAATCCATAAGACAATGTAATTTTTGCACATACATGCTATAAAAGTTCACAATGTAATAGCCGTGCAAATTAGTTTCTTTGATTATTCTCAAATTAAAGGTGTAATGTAAAGCTTGTTTAACTTAAGTAATAACATTGGTTCCTAAATTAGTGAGAGTGGTTCAAAATTAGACTGTTTTGTCAGATGCTTCAGGAAGGGGTTGGGTAGGTAGTATGAGCTGCCAGGTTTGTTCTCATTTACATTTCCAGGAAAAGTTCTGCACTTTTCTTTGACTCTCCAGATTTGCCTTCAGAATGAGACTCCATAGCTTCATTCACTTTTTCCACAAGCTTATAGGACTTGTGCAGATCAGCTCCTGTGAGGTGCTCAGTTATATTGTTTTCCCATTAATTTGTGGAAGAGAAGGAAGCACGGCTCATATGAAATGAAATAAAAAGTAGTAAGCATGACCTACAAAACTCCAGGTTGGTGCATGAGCTACCTTCATAAGTGACAAAAATATGGTCAGCTTCTTGAGCGTATCAGACTAAATCAAGTATTTTCTCATGCACCATAATTTTAAAAGCAAAGAAAGTTAGTTCTACTCTTCTTCCTTTCACTATTCAGTTCTGTACATGCATTTGTTTATAAAGAGCTATCTCCAACCAGTCACTCCAACAGTATAGTTTACACATACACACTGCCAACCAAGACAAATGAAGCTCTGTTTTTCTCTGCATCTGCAAGTCCAGGGCCCCAATTTACCATAGAACTCCTAGATAACGAGTTTGTCAGTTCTGGTCTTCTGGGTACTTGGAGCAGACAGCTTTGTTTACTACTTCTATGTAAGAACTTCTCTTATCACTACTATTTAAGCTTAGATAAATATCAGAAATGTATGGTGTTCTACATAAAGCATTCTTTATGTAATTTGTACAAACCTTTTAATATAATTTTATTTACTGGAAAGCTATATGACATGCTTCAGCAGTTGAATTAAAGCTTTCTAGCTGATTCTTAAAATATTTTTTTCTTTATTTACATTAGTGTAACTAAGTATGAAATAATGCAGATATGGTCTCAAAAATATTATCATGTTTGAATTATATTTTGTATAGAAGATTGTTCAGTTTGTTTGAAAGTTGTTACCGAAAACTGTAAGCTGAATACCTACGGATGAAAACCTGAACAGTGCAGCTAAAGGAATTCTAGAATTGAACTCTTCTGTGTTGAAACTCAGTAATACAATATAACTTCATCTCTTATTACATAGAAAACTAGGTTAAAGACCTTAAAAAGATAAACCACCAGATCCTAAGAACATGTTAGAAGATATACTGTGCAAATACAGTGTTACCTACAGCTTCTTAAAAGTTCTCACCATAAATATTCTGATGTATTATCTCAGATATTATTATTATGACTATATTAATTATTTTGACGTTAATATATGACAGATGGTAGAAAACCCTCTATCTTAGAATTTGCTTAAACATTTCTAACTGAGGGAGATTTTAACTATCCAGCAGTCTTGAGGTGAACTTTCAGCATTTCTATAAATCAGGGAAGTGCTTCATGTCAGATGTACATAAAATTGTTGACTAGAGCTTTTATTCAATGGTAAAAGTGTCACAACTCTAATGATATCATAAAACTAGAAAGTATTTTATGAACACTTGTTACAGGCAAACAAGAAAATTATGAACAGGAACTTAGTTTTCCTCAAAATTCCTTACTTTAAATTAAAAATGACCAAGGTTTTATAGCTTTCTTTTTTTCCCCTATTCTTGTTTGATGATCCTGTTACCAAAAGTTTAGCATGGTCTAAGCAGAATCTTGAGATAATTTTAATTTCTGTTATGTATTTATATAAAATAAGTAAAAAGAAATTATTTGAGAATCAAGAAATTTTTATTTACAGGGACTCACACCCTCTGAGATATATGTCTGGGGTTTTTTTCTAAAAACATATGTATTAATTTATTTATAAGTACATAGAAACATATGTTTTAAATGCGGTATCATAACATAATAATATTTATTGGCTATTCTAATCTTTGAATTCTAAATTCTAGGTGATACAGCAGGTTCTTGTGGTGATCCAGGTATCCCAGGTCATGGGTCTAGAGAAGAAAACAATTTTAAAATTAAAAGCACGGTACATTTCAGCTGTGATATTGGATATATCCTCCATGGCTCAGAAGAAAGGACATGTATGGCAAATGGAAGTTGGACAGGAAGACAACCTGAGTGCAAAGGTAAATCACACATGATCCATCCTAATTTTAAACTGTGTTAAACATGTTAATCAGAAAACCAATTTTACATTGCCAGTTTTGTGTTGTGAATAATTTACAGATGATTTTGTACTGTTTTTTTCTAATAACTATTTACACCATAGCAATGGCTTAACATCAGGGACAAATCTGCAATAGTTCCTGGCACACATGATACTATATGTTTTCAAAGTTTTAAGAAAAATAAAGTATACCGGACTGTTTATTTCTTCTCAGTTTTGTGTCAGCATCAACAATATGTGTTATTGAGTACAAAAAAATAAACAGAAAAATAAATACATAAGGCTTCTAGACCTCAACTTTTGCTGAAAGATTATTTTTCCTTAAAAATTTCACCATCACCTGATCTTTAATTACAAACATTATACATCTGAATTTCAGAGAAAAGAGTTGAGTTTTAGGAAAATGTCAATGTCAGGATTTCATTAGATACATCTATATCATGAATGATTGGCTTAAAAATTTTATTTACTAATACTGTTGACATTATTTATCAATAGAAAAAGAATGCTGAAACAAGTTTATTTGAAAAAACTGTTCTAGAAATTTCAAGCTAGATGTATTATTATAAAAGACAGTTCTAACAAGATATTTATGGATATTTATTAACTTAATTCAAAAAAAGGAAATCACAACCCTCTTCTTCTAAGAAAAGCTTTGAGAACGCATACTCTTATTTTCTACTTTATCACTGTTGACTGCATTGTCTGTATGAAATAGCAATCTCGTTTTAAAAACTTATTTCACAAGCTGGTTTTCTAATCCTCTTTCTGCCAAAATGATTGCCTTCTGAGCACAATGTATCTATCTATCTATCTATCTATCTATCTATCTATCTATCTATCTATCTATCTATCTATATGTTTGTGTGTGTGTGTGTGTATTGGTATCTGAAGGATATGCTTAGCCCAGCTGAACTTTCTGCTGTTCTTCTTTGATCTTACCTGTTAGAAATTGACTGCCATTCTTACATTTTAAGATACTTTTGGTGATTTTTTTCCCCTAGAAGTCTCTTGAAATGATGGCTCTGTTTCACAGATATATATAGGTGTGTGTAATGCATACACAGATATATTGTTCTAGTTTAGGTCATATAGATTAGATGTATATATGTAATCATATAAGAAGACACATTCAAATTCCAAAGTTGAATGTTGAAGAACTGGGAAACACCAGGATTACAGTTTCCTATGAAATAATAGCTTTACTCTATCCTATGCTTTGAATTAGGTAGGAAACATACTTTGGTGATGCCATAAATGCATACATACTATAGATTCAAACTAAATCTACAATGATAATTGTAGTTCAAATTAAATCTACAATGATAATTTTAGATCAGGCATTTTCTTATAATTGGGAGTTTGTCTTCGCAGCTAAACTAGCTTTCCTTTAACGCAGATTTTAAAGTTAAATTCATGGGCTATGTTTCCCTACATGCAAAAGGGTAAAACCAAATAATTAATGCAAACAGCTATTTACTGTACGAAATGACTTATGAGTAGGTGGTGAAACTTACATTTTTCAGGACCATAGCATGGATTTCTACCACATAACACTGCTGGCAGCAGGACTGTCCTTAGACATTACTATTTCAAAAATCATTTTTACTATATTTTCCAAACATTTAATGTTTTTCTTTACAGCTGTGCAGTGTGGTAATCCAGGAACAACTGCTAATGGAAAAGTATTTCGTATTGATGGAACTACATTTTCTAATTCAGTAATTTATTCATGCATGGAAGGATACATTCTTTCTGGATCATCTGTAAGACAGTGCACTGCCAATGGAACATGGTCTGGATCCTTGCCAAACTGCACAAGTAAGACACATCTCTTAGGAAAAACCTTTGGGTTTATCTCCTCTGAAATTTATTAAAGTAAAATATAGAGGTTGGATGCAAATATTTTTTTTCAGCTTTTTCTTGCACTACTTCATACATAATTTTGTACATTAAATACTTTTAAAAAGTATAGCACTATGACAAGATGAAGAATATGGGGGTTTTTTTAAGACAGACACAGTATAGTAAAATGCATAAACTGCTGTTACAGTTTAACAGAGATGTATGGTTAAATGATCTACCTACTTTAATTCTTTCCTAGTATATATCTTTAATCTTTTTAATGTTTTGTGATATGTCATATTCAGACGTTATTAATTTAATTGCTTTTCTTCATCATGAAAAGTTAGCAGTATAATATTCTGGTCTTCCAGAGGGCAGAATATAAAAACCTTGAAATAAATGCTTGAGAATTCTTTCTGCAGTGACTCTGAGGTGAAAACTGTTGTCATGTTCTCACATAACAGCTTCTGGCTGTCCTCTTCATTAAAGTTATACTTGCTTTGGTTCCTCAGCAAACAGAATCAATTTCAGCTTCTCTCACATTCATAATAAGCATTTTGCAGCAGTTTATTGTCAAGCCCATCTGTTCCTGCTTTATTACATGTCCTAGTTAATATTTTAGTAACAATTATGAAAATTTTATATATATATGATGCATGAGACTGCCTATCATTTTAAGAAAACATATTCTCATAGAGGTATAGCAAACTGTTGCTTAAATTTTGAACTAGTACCCTACTTTTTGTAGAGTTGGCTACTTTACACACTTACAGCAGCCCAAATAGAGGCCAAAAGTAAGATGATAAAGAAAACTTGTCCTTCTTATGTTGTTTTTAAATCCATCTATCAAACCTGTGACAGAGCCCAATGTTTTTGTTTATTCTTTCCAAAGATATAATGAGAACCAGATTAATAGTATCTAGGGTAAAAGTCTTTTGTGGCAATAACTGCATCTATATTTCTTTCTTGTCTTTTAGAATGACATTTAGCTGAAGTACTTGCTAGAACAGTCCTCAAAAAACACTACTCTGGTAGAAGCTTAGGATTTTTGCTTAAAACCTAGAAAAATGCCTTAACAGAGAAAGTATGTTAATAAAACAGAGAGAGACATTGTGAAGATTATATGTAATTTATTTTTATTTTAAATTTACTTAATATATAAGAATTTTAACTTTGTTATACAATAAATCTATTGACATTCCTAATACACACTTCTCCTTTTGTATGATTGCACATCTAAATAGTATATCCCCTTATATGTTTATTCCAGTGATAATGTTATTTAGGGGGATTTTAGTTTGATGCGTATCCCCTGGAGTGGTCAAGAATATGAAAAGAACAGTTGAATGAAAATCTTACCAAAAAAAGGTACGAACTCTGAGAATCTCAGCCTAGGTGATTTCTGCCCTTTTGAACATTGCTGACTATTAAAGAACTCCTGAAGGGGGACAAAAGTGCTATTAAGTGATACAACTTGCATGTAAGCTGATACAGGTACTAGCAGCATCTCTAAAATACCCAGAAATTGAGAGCCAATTTATAGCACTACAGAATGGCTGAGATCAGCAGTCACCTCTGAGGATTGCTTAGTCCAATCCCTCTGCTCATGGCAGGATCAGCTAGAGCAGGTTGCTCAGAGTTGTGTCCAATCCATGTCCCTTTCTACAGACCTTTCACGTTACAATTCCCTAGCATATATAAATATAAAATAAAAAAATACATTAAACTTCACCATACTTAACTTGCTATGTCTTATGACAAAATATCAATTTTAAATCATGAACAGATAATTAACAAGAGTTAATGGACAATATTAGCTAAATAGCTAGTTAATAGATCATGAGCTAACAATCCCCTCTCTTTCTCCTACCAGTTTTATCTCCAGGTCTATAAAAAATGCCTGAAGATTATCTATTGTAAGGGAAAGCATTTCTCATAATTATTTCAATATGTATCCTAAGCAGTAGAATTGGCAGTGCCAACAGACTTTGTTGACAGGGCAGGTTTTATTTAATTTTATTCCTAACTGTTCCTACCATTCTGTTGTGCTTTGACCCCAAGAGGCAGCAAAGTATAACACAGATGCTCCCTCCCTCCCTCCCTCCCCCGCAGTGGGATGGGGGAGAGAATTGGAAGAGTAAAAGTGCAAAAACTTGAGGGCTGTATTATAAACAATCTAGTAGGTGAAGCAAAAGCCATGCATGCAAGCAAAGCAAGTAAGGAATTCATTCACTACTTCTTATCAGCAGGCAGGTGTTTAGCCATCTCCAGGAAAGCAGGGCTCCATCGCAGTAGTGGTATCTTGGGAAGGCAAACACCCTAACTCTGAATGTCCCCCCGCTTCTGCAGCTTTTACTGCTGAGCATGATGTCATACAGTATGGAATATCCCTGTGGTCAGCTGGGGTCAGCTATACCAGCTGTGTCCGCTCCTGTCTTCTTGAGCACCCCCAGCCTACTCACTGGCAAGATAGCATGAGAAACAGAGAAGGGCTTGATGCTGTGCAAGCAGTGCCCAGTAATAACTAAAACACCCCTATGTTATCAATGCTGTTTTCATCACAAATCCACAACAACATATGAGCTACTGTGAAGAAAATTAACTCTATCCCAGCCAAAACCAGTACACATACTCTCGATTTTTTATTATGACAAGATTTCCCAAAATTTGCTTATTGCCTGTTCAAGTCATGCAACCACATGGAACCACTGCAGGTTTCCAGCACAGCTTAGGCAAACACCTGTCCTGGGTAGCTGTCACAGGTGACACGAAGTAAACAGCAACCCTTAGTGGATCTGGACGTTGGTATCCATTTAAGAACCATGCAGTTTAGAACTTTTACCTGTCTGATTATCTCACACTTCCTCTCCCCCTCTCAGGATTACGTTTGGGGTGTTCTCTGCTGTCCTGGGAAGGATGGATTCAAAGTCCTGTTGGTTCATGCTTTGCCACTGCTCATATGAAACTCATCTCCTGACATTTGTCTCCACATATTCTTTTCTAGGATCTTCCCCAATTACAGGATCTTTTATCCAGACAGGGTCTTCACCTTCTTTCTGGGCCACCAACACCACTCTAAGCAGACACATAATACATATCAGTGGCCTGACTTGTTGTTCTGTTCCATGTCTCTATTAATAGGAAAATTCAGGATGTGCCACTTTTGTTTAGTCCAGGTATTATAAAAATTTACAGCCAGACCATACATATCACAGCTACCAAGTAATGGGCTGCTTCTTGAGTATCATTGAAAATGCTATTTCTTTAGAGCTAGCACTGTAGGAGAATAGCATAGATAATATTTAGGTGCTGGGAACCCTGGGCAGTGTAGCATCAAACAAGACTCTGACCTGCATGCAGCATGCCATAGCAAAGATTCTCCCTTCAGTTGTTCAAGCTGTTTTCTTACAAGGAAATAACTGTGTTTTCTACAGTCAAAGAGAAACAATGTTCTTATGAGAACTTCTTGCTGCATTGCTAGATACACAGCAAGAACATGAAGGTGGTGTAGTCGCTGGTGCTGAGTGGGAGCTGCCTGCAGCTCCTCTGTTGCAATGAGCTCGCTGAGGTTGTGTCCTGGCCAAGGGATCTGTGTGGCATTCAAGGTGAATGAAAAAGCTGAGAGCATGGGTTTAGCTGGATTTAAATAAACAATGAAAAAAAAGTTTTCAACGATATAAAATAAATGGATAGGTTTTGGAGCTGTTTTATCATATACAGTGTATGGTGTTTGCACGTTCTTAAATTCATAAGGCAATGATTTGAAATCCTCTTCATACGAAAAATCTAAAGAGACGAAACAGGGATTAGGGAAAAAAAAGGATAAAGACATAAGCATTATGTTGTAATCCAGTCAAAGCAATAGTATACCTGGAAAAATATCAAGGGTGATTTTAGCTGATTTTGCAACATTAAGGATAGTAAGTGGAATGTGTCAAATAAGGGAAGGTGTAACATGTAGACTATTTGAACATACTTGTGTAACTGAGAAACAGTTCTGTCTTTCACGGCTCTATATTCTTTGAAGAATGACAAAGAAAAATCTATGTCTTTTTAAGTTAAAAAAAAATAAAAATTACTACGTTGCTAGGTAAAATAAAATAGGCTGATCTCCAGTTTTCTTTATCACTGCACTAGCTACCTTTAGATTAACCTAGATAACCCTGTGGTATACTTTGTAGTCTCTTCTGTATCCACAGACAGCGATTGTGTGGAATTTTTATTTATTTATTTATTTAAATATTTGATACATGCAGCTTAATTAGTATCTTCTTACTCAGACTGTGATAAACTGAAGAGCAGGCATACTTTAGACCTTGGATTCTCAGCTCCACAATTTTTTAGATCAAGGGATCTGGCCACAATACACTATAAACTTGTAGTCATGGGTTTTCTCATTTTGGAAACAAAGACACAGACAGTGAGAGTGCCATTCACATGGGTCATGCTTTGGCATTGAGTTAGAAGTGGCCAGGATGTGCTTTCTGTGCAGGAAACTGCCTCTCACAGTTTTTCAGAAGTAATAACAATGCTGTAGGGGAATTGTCAAGCTTACTGTAAGATAAGATGTAAACAGCACATGGGTGCTGTATTTTGTATGAAGTTTTGTTTTTTGTTTTTTTTTTGCCAGTGTTTTTGTTTTGTTTGGTTTGGGTTTTTTTGTGTTTTTTTTTTGTTTTGTTTTGGTTTGGTTTGGTTTTTTAAACAGATTTTTATCATTGCCATTAGGGTTCTCAAGATTTCTTCCTCTGACACTCTTCCAGAAATTGATAGATCCAATAGACCAGATATGAGAGAAACTTTCCTATTTTAACATTATTTACACATTATAGTGATATAACTCTTTATTAACTCCTTATGAATATTTAGTCTCATTAGGAGATTAACAATTATCTCCGTTCACTAGAAGTGACAAGAGGTTTTCCCACCATTCTCACTCATTAAAGTACAATAGGCTTAATTTTTGCATAAGGCTTGGACTGTGTTTGGGGGTTGCCTGAATGCTCTCATCTGTTTATGTACATAGTAACCATGTGAGCATTTACAAAGGGGGACCTTTTTTCAGACATTTATCTTAAATTTTCCAGACTGTGTTTCTTTGCAGGATGTACCTGTGGAAAAGTGAACTAAACAAGAGATATCTGCTTCTTTAATAATGAAACTCTGAACTTAGAAAACTTTGAGGGTATCAAAGCGTGCATTATTTTTTTTTTTTTTCTTTTTCTTGAAATTTTACTGATCAAAATTTTACAGTCCATTACTTCTACTGATGAACAGATGTATTGATATTCTCCAACTATAACTGTTATACAGTTCCACATGTTGTGTTTGGCAGCTAATTCAGATGACATATAAGTTTATCTTTTCTTGATTGAGATAAGATTTATGATACTTTTTCCTTTTTGCCCCAATAAATTCCTAGTTTTGCTGTGTTTTTCCCCTCACATCTATATAAATCACATGTATGTTTTAAAATCTGTTCCTCAACTATTTACTTGCAGTTATCAGTTGTGGAGATCCAGGAGTCCCAGCCAATGGCATGAGATATGGTGATGATTATGTTGTTGGACAAAATGTTACTTATATGTGCCAACCTGGTTATACAATGGAATCAAATAGCTCCTTAATTCGCACTTGTACAAGCAATGGCACGTGGAGTGGAGTAATCCCAACATGCAAAGGTACAACATTCATTTTGATTGTCGACTATTTATTCTATGACATTTACATCCACTGTTTATTGTAATAAGTCAGGCAAATATTTCCACAGAAATCAATGCCTACTGTTAGTATGAATACACTGAACTGACTTTTTGGCTGCAGGAATGGTGACTTCATGTTTTGCTTCTTTTCCGTTTTATTTTTCATACTGGCACAGTATGTTGAATTGGTTTTTGTGGCTTTATAGAACATTTATTACTTTGCTGCTAAACTGAATTAACCAATATGAAATGATGGTTTGGATTTGATTGTTTGTTATGGTTAGCATGTCGTACCAAATATGACCTTATATATGTCCCTGTCTTTACAAAAAGACCACTCAAGGACATGACAGACATTTTTGGGAAAGGTCTGTATATATACAACAGATTTTTGTCCATGACAAAATGTTCTGGGTTACCTATCCATAATACTAGCATTTTTCTCTGATCCCTCCTTTACTGGACATATACCTTTGAGCATCACTCTGCTGTATCAACATATTTGCAAAAAGACTGAATCTTTCTAGTAAATTTTCTAATAAACATTTTTCTGCTTCATGTTATTTTCTCTACTGTGAAAAACAAAAGGATTAATCTCAAGATCTTCCTTTTCTCTCTTTTACTAATTGCATTCCTGATTTTCTGTTTTATTGGAATATTTTTAATGCTCTGTAGAAATTTGAACAGCAAAAATGTGAACATGACTGAAAGACCACCTTATCTGTCTCATCAAAACAATTTTCTTTGATAAACTCGCTTGCTAAACTCTAAAGTATCATGTCTAGAGAGTCATTTTTCTCACTCTTCCTGGTACCACAACTGTAGAGATGCAGCATTAGCATTTTGGTGTTTTCTTTCTAGGTTCATATTAAATATGTCTGATCTCTATTCTTTTAAAATTTAGCTGAGTTTGTACTTACCTTGGTCTTATCCATCTTATTTCTGTTTTGTTTTCAGGAAGTACAGTTACATTCCTGCTCAGTAGTACTCATTTTCCTTCCCTGAATTCATTCTTCAAAACAGATGAAATAAATTTTGAATCTCTACCTATTTACAATTACTTTCCTTGGTAATTACAATTCTCCCAACATCTCACTAAGTCCAGTTGATTTCATCTTTGATAATGTCAGGTTTTTAAAGTTATTATCCCAATGCATTCTTGAGGACATCAGACTTCAAGATCTTCTTAATTCACTTATTTTTCTAGTTTTATTGTGGTCTTAGCCAGCTTCAGCTTCAGTCACAGAACTGATTTTAAGAACAGAAGAATGGCCATACTGGTCGTATTGACCAAGAGTCTGTCTGTCTCCAAGAGTGGCTTTAAGTGAACAGCTAGAAGATCGTAAGATAGAACAAGTATTTATGATAGAATCTCCCAGTCTCAAATTCTTAAAGATGATAGGGCATCTAACTGGCAGGAGGAGATCTAACTCTGGTTTGATTCAAACAGAACCATACAAAGACTGTCAGTTTTGACTTTAAGTTTTTTAGTCTCTGCTTTTAGGTCATACATATTTATGTCTTGTATAAATACTAAATAATAATCATATGCAGAATCTTTAGTGTTCTCAGAATTTTGTTCTACTCCACACACATTTGTGTGAACGCACTAGGTAAGTTAATAATCCCCATTTATTTGACTGTGTAATTAAAAGTAATAGATAATATGCGGTAGGGTGTTTGAAATATGTAACAATTAGTTCTTACTGTCAGAATGAAGTGCCAGGGTCCTCTGGTACCATTTAGTTAAAATAATGGAAAAATGAACAGGGCAGAAAATGGATGCATAATTGTCACTGTGCCATTGAAATAGAAGATATAAATAAATCTCTGGCTTTGCCTAGTTGGAAAATGATGTATGTTCATCTACAACTAAATATTCAACTATTCAATCATTATGTTTTCTGAAGACTTGCATTTGTAATATACTTTCAGCTCTTAAACTGAGAAATGTTGCTGTACATATTTATGGTTAAATCTGTGACCAAAATAATTAGAGGCATTCTGCCTTGCTGCTGGATATTGTTTTGTTTTTCTTTTTTTATACCCCAAAATTCTGATATTACATCTATTTTCATGCTACTTCTTCTCTCTCCTTTCCTAATTACTGACTGGCATTTCTTTCTATATTATTCAGCTCAGAGGTTAAAACATACAGATCTTTTTAAAGGAACTAATCATGAAGCTCTTGAAGAATGCAGACAGACTTTTGCTGCTTGGAGTATTTATTTTGACTTACTTTTATTAAAGAACTGTGAAAGTGTAGCAAAAGATATGTCATTTTCTGGGTTGGTTGGTTGGCGGTTATTTTTAAACTCGGAACTAGAGCAAGAGAAACAGAAAGTATAAAAATTAGGGCCTTAAAATTTAGATTTAGTTTACTGATTGGCAAAGCAGTATTTGATCATAGTACTACCTTCATCCAGCATTCTCAAACAGCCGTGAATGATGCTGCAGACCATCTTTGTGTGTAAATAGTCAAGATTCTCTCACAGAAGAGCATAAAAAGAATGGAGAAATACATGGTGAACCTTCTACAGGTCCCATTCAGATGTGCACTACTCCTGATCTAGTGTCTCTGTCTTCTTTTGAGCCTGCAAGATGACATGTCTAAAACTAATTTTAAAGGCTATGAGTGCAGCATTTCATGTCCCCCATTCTTGTGATCTGTGTGTTCTGCTTTTTTTTTTTTAATCATCACCTCATTTACTCCATCTCCACTAAATTAAATCTTACCAGTTTCATTTGCTTTCTTTCTTTTTTGATAGCATAGTTTCTCCCAACTTTTCTCTTTTTTACCCCTTTTCCGTTTGTCATTCATTCTAGTAACTTTGGCCTAAGTTTTCCCCTTTCTCTTTTTGATACTTTTTTTTTTTCTTCATTCCTTTCATACCCTTAATTTCTTTTATACCCTCTTTCATTCACCTCTCAATTAGCAATTGTTTGTTATTACCCCATTATCCAGTGAATAGCACTTTCATCTTCATCACTACTTTTATTTCTACTGTCCTCCTGTGGTGTTTTTCAGTTCTCTTTCCTACAACTGTGTAGAAGATGTTTCTATTTTTTCCTGAAAGGCCTGGAAATGAGAGAATGTACTGAAATACTTCTTGTTGGCCTTCTTAGAGGTAGCAACACTGACAATTTCAAGAGGTTGCAAATTCTTAAATTGTCCCTCTCTACCTAGAAGCTAAGATGCTTTCTGGTGAGGAGATATTCATGATGCAAGTACTAATCAAACTGTGATACTTGGAAACAGACTTTCAAGTCATATTTTGGAACAATCATCCTGGAATTTCATCCCTGGGCATTAATATCCAACAAATGCCTGAGCTGGTTAACAGGAAGAAAGCATTTGCCTATTACGATGGTAACTAAATATAATTGTAGTCTATGTTGTCTAAACAGACAAACAAAATAATTTTGTAGTATACTACCAGACATATCTTAAATGTTATACACTTCATAGTATCCATACTGATTTTTAGGGTAGTCTTCCTATTTGGTTTGATGCAGCATCCTGTTTTATTTAAAACATTTAATCAATCAGCCACTGTCTCCTGAACGTAGAAAACAAGAAGTACTAACTTCAGGAAATGTGGCAAGAATACAGTGAGGAAGATAGCATGTCCTGACTGTATTGTCCTCTAAAAAAGGTGAAATTAGCACATATGGTTCTTCTAGTAATTGTGTACACTGGGGATATTTACAACAGCTGGGCCTAATTATTTTGAATATTATTACAGCTGTTACCTGCCCAACTCCTCCGCAGATCTCTAATGGAAGGTTGGAAGGAACAAACTTGGACTGGGGATTTAGCATTAGCTATGTCTGCTCTCCAGGATATGAACTCTCTTTTCCTGCTGTTTTGACTTGTGTTGGGAATGGAACGTGGAGTGGTGAAGTACCTCAGTGCTTGCGTATGTATTTACTGTATAGTCCTGTATCTCTTTATTCAACTATAGTAATGTTTTCCTCTTTAAAGTGTTCACTTTTTTTTTTTTTTTCCCCCAGCAGTGGCTTGGTTGTTTTCAATCCTAGAACAAATACAGTATTTGTATCTACTTTTTCTGGAATTGTAACATAATTTGTCGATTGAGGAATACATAAGAATATCTGTAAATGCTTTGTGAGCATATAGGAAGCCTTAAACACAAACATGGGAAAAATATTACAGGCAATGCATACAAAATGATCCACGACAAAACAAGATTAAGAGGTGCTGTCTTGTTTTTAGATCCAGCTACATACAGAATAGGGGAAGTTTCATTATAATCTCTTTTATTTGCTCATTACTTATACTTAACTTTCTCTGATGTCAAAGAGATTTTTTTTCTGTTTTTGACTAGGCCCAGGGTGCTTCCTTGACAATTGTCTATTTTTCCCCCTACACTAAATGAAATTATATGTTTTATGCAGAAAATTTTGTTAAACTGCGATAAAACATTGATGGATTTTTACACTGCTAGAAATTCCATTACAGTAGCAAATGTGGCTTTTTCCTTAGGTTGAAGTCATTCCACTCATTATTTTAAAAATCTTTCTAAAGAAGTGATTGTGATGCTTCTGAGAGATATTCAATCAGTTACACTGAAGATGGACGTTCTCTAGTTATTTGTAGAACAGTTATACCACTGAAACTCATGGTTTTGGTGGTCTTGAGCAACAAATATAACTGGAAGAGGATAATTTCATCTCATGGCAGAAGTTTAATTCAAGCTTGCCAAGTACTTGAGATTGCCAAGTAGCTTGTTAAATGTTGCAAAATGCGGTTCTCCGTTCTTTTACTATTTTTTGCATTCTTCACCTCTCCCTTTCAAAAATGTTCTCTGCTTTGCCTATGTCCTACTACTATGAGATCATATCATATAGACGATCTTTTCCTTTTTTCCCTAATGATATTCTCATACCATCAACAGTTGCTTAGTGCTGCTGAGACTATGTGTGCCAGAGCTGGAACATGGTGAAAAGCATAGTTTCTGGAAGGAGAAAAAAAAAAAAAAGTTAAGTTGTCTAGATGGAGCTCTTCTAGAGTCTACATTATAAACAACAAAGACCATGAAAAATTATTTTCATCATTTCTTCTCAATTGAAATATTGTGTAATTCATTCACTTTTGAATACCATAAGCTATTTGTCATCTTTGAGGTTGGAATACTCAATACTGCAATATGCTCTGAAAAGGGGCTGCACCTTTAAACTTTTTAAAAGGTATAGTTAGCACAAAATGCAGCTGCCTGGGAGTTAAAGGCTGTTTCATGCAGAGATTACATTAACTGAATGTTGTTAATGTGCAATGGTTACCCATTGGCTTGCAACAGAAATCAATTGGCAGCCATTGCTTGTCAAAGAGCTTAAACTAGCTGCCATCTGGCAGAAATGAGAGGGAGCTGATGAAAGTCATTCTCAATGAGCAATCTTTAAGCAGTTCTTGACATCAGAAATTTAGCTCCCAGCTTGGTGCCATAGAGCCTGTAGCTGAAGATATGCATAGTATAGTTATAACATGGCATAACTATTCAGAATGGAATATGGTCATATCTTTGGTTGAGTATTTCTCAACTATGACCTAGTGAATTTGTCCACTTAATTATTCATACAGTAATTTGAGTAAAGGACTGCTGTTTTTATAAGCTTGGCAATAGATGGGGGGGGGAAAAAAAAAAAAAAAAAAAAGGCCTATGCCTGAAAATTCCTAACTATAGATGTAACTTGCTGTTAATCAATTAAATGTCTTTGAAGAATGAGTCTAGACTCACAGCCTCAGTGCCAGAGCTCCACAGCCCTGTCTCTATTAAAGGGTCTCAGAGTCCTTAGGAAAATATTTCCAGTGGGAGTGGGAGCACTAACCGAGCTTCCAGTTTGCTGCAACTTGAACTTATTCTGTAGTCCCCTGTTCCAATATCAGAGGAAAAGTGCTGTGGTTTACTATGGTGCCTGGTTTCCCTGGAAACCTATATAGAAGGCAGATATTCAGTAGCTATTCAATGACTGGGTAAAGTTGACTGATAACTAAGTGGTGGAGATTACTTGTTTTTTTAAAGAAATAATAAACTTAACAAAAAGCATGTTTTAATGTGAGGATTTTTTTCCTTGAGAGTGGTTGCTACTTTGTTGGTACAGTTTCAGGAGACAGTTTCAAGCCTCTGTTAGAAATTTGTAAGTGTTTCATGTATTTTCAAATTAAGACTTTCACTGAATTTTCTAATGAAAACATAAATTACAACCATGATCTGTCAATCACACAATGAGGTTCACTATGTTGCACAATCCCCAATTCATAGATCTTTTCAGAAGCCTGTATTTTGCATCTAATTCTGCAGACAGTCCCATTCCACTTAAAGCCATACATTTCTGGTATGTTACAGATTAAGCCCTTTTTCTTCAACAATATGTGTGTGAATGAATTTCCCATACAGTTAGTGTCTGCAGTCAGAGGTGAAGGGCAGGACCATTTCACATGAGCAGGTTCTTTGGAAAGTTTAAGGCATAGGTGACAAATATAGAGATAATAGAAGTGTATTTTGAAGGTGGTTAAGAGATGTAATTTAAATTGTGTCTGTAGAAGAGAAAGGTGGAGCAGAAAATTCCACTGTCTGTACAACAGGCCTTTTTAGTAATACATCATTGCACACATCCAGATTAGTGTTGGGCTGTTTGTGTGTATTACAGCACTTTCTGTTTGGTAAGAAATTAGACTCTACAATATTGGAATTCATGGTGTGTCAGGGAATAATATAGTCTGATGGCACAGGGTTTACCATAGCTGATTGCATTTCCTGAATCAATTATTCAAAATCCAGCTTCTGACAGTAATCAGTACTTTTTACTGCAGAAGGCGGCCAGTAAATTTGCCATCAGTGCATTTACTTAGTTATGCTATGCTACAGACGTAAGAAATCTTTAGCTGATCAGTACAAAGTGAAAAGATCAATTTAAGAATATGTTCTTATCGGTCAAATTTATCCTGACTAATAACAGCTTATTAGTGTTTGACTTTTAGATTGCTGCTGACATTTGTTTACCTTTTTTTTTGTTGTTGTTAGCTGTTCTGACTTTCAAGTGTTGCACTTCCATACATAGCAAATCTTATATTTCAGTGAAGGATAAGGAAGTAAGAATTTATGATTCCTAAAATCTGTCTGACAAATCCTTTAATTGTACAAAAATGTTGGGCACAGGGTAGATGGCAGAAGCAGGAGAGGACAGGAGATTGAAATGAAGGTTTGCTACACTCTCTGATTGCTCTCTATTGGAGGATGTGTATATTGATGTGGCTTGGGGCAGAGGTGAACTATAGACATTTGGGCCTTAATAAAATAAATTGTATAACCCTGAGTGTCAACTTCAAGCTACTGACCAAGCCCACTATGTAGGCATTTTGTACAGCTAGCAAAACTACTATAAACTGAAACAGACTAAAAATTGGCTATCTAGCTTCTCTTTGCATTCCTATTAAATGTTTCTGTATTTGACCTGTGTTTAATAAAACAAATATAAAATTTAGAGTAACTGCTTCACTAAGTTCATGTTTGTTTTTTTTGTTTTTTTTTTGTATTTTAATAAATAACACATTCCATTGCTATCATGTTTCTCACAGCAAAGTTTTGTGGTGACCCTGGAATACCTGCTCAAGGGAAAAGAGAAGGGAAAAGCTTCATCTATCAGTCAGAAGTCTCTTTCAGCTGCAATCCTCCCTTTGTTTTGGTTGGCTCCAGCACCAGGATTTGCCAAGCAGATGGCACGTGGAGTGGTTCTTCTCCTCGATGTATCGGTAAGGTTACACCCATATTATTGACATTTCTTGAAATGCTCAATATTCCTTTTCCTGATAAGTCAATCTAGAGTTTACAGCTATTTTGAATTATCCTGGTGCTATTCCATGTTCTTTAAGAATCAGGTCACTTTATTTTTGTTTATCTCATTGGTTTATTGGATGTCATTTAACAAGATTAATTTTGTGATACATTCGTGTATTTCATTAAGATACTGTAATTTGTTTTGTCTTTAATTTATTGTAACTTTTTTTTTTTTTTAAAGAACCTACTCGCACAGCCTGTGAAAATCCAGGAGTCCCAAGGCATGGGTCACAAAACAACACATTTGGCTATCAGGTAGAGTATACTAATTTTTATTAACTTGACTATTAAAAAATGTTTATACTACCTCAGAGTCTAGAAACTTCTAATTAGAGGTCCAGAAACTGCTCATGCTCTGGAAAAGCTGGTTGCTGGGGTGTTGCTGTGTTTATTTCTAGCTGTTGGATTACATTGACCTTATGTCCCTATTAGCAATGCGCTAAGTGAAACACTGGTGATCAAGTTCTGCTTGGTTTCACCTTGGAGTTTAGTATCTCCCCACCAATATGTAAGTGCTAAGTAAGCGTATAATGTGTGACAAATTGCTAGTGTAGACACACTCCAAAAAACAGTGGATAGTTTTTTCCTGAGAGCAGTTCTGTTGTTACGTTTGGAAACGATGTGACCACAAAGGAATCAGAGTCACAGTGGCTGACAAGTGCCTCTGGAGAGGTTCTAGTCCAACCTCCCTTCTCAAAGCAGGGTCAGCTTAGAGAAAGTTGATCAAGTCTGTGTCCAGAGGGTTTTGAATATTTCCAGGGATGGAGATTCCACAGCCTCTCTGGGTAACCTTTTCCAAGTTGATCACCTTTACAGGGAAAATGTGGGGGTTTTATTTTCAAACAGAATTTCTTATGTTTCAGTTTGTGTCTATTTCCTCTTGTGCTGTCACTAGGCACAGCTAAAGAAAAGGTATCTGTCACCTTTCCAGCCCCCAGTGAGTTTTATTACACACTGATAAGATTCCCCTTGAGCCTTTTGCAGGCTGGGAAATCCCAGCTCTTTGAGCCACTCCTTGTATTCCAGATGCTCTAGTCCCTTGCTCCCTTTTATGCCCCATCACTGGATCAATGCAGTATGTCCCTGACTCTCTTGCACTGCTGAGCCAAGCACTGGACCCAGCACCCACTTGTGTCTCACCAGTGCTGGGCAGGGGAAGAATCACCTCCCTCTACCCGCTGGCAATAGTCTGCCTAATGCAACCCAGGAGGCTGTTGGCTGCCTTTTCTACAAGGGTGTGTTGTGGCAAATGGTGTTTGCATATGCTTCTGTTAGAAACAGAATTGTGAAATTGAAAATGCTTCTGAATTTCTGATTTTCTATATCACAAAACCCAGTGATGTCAGTGAGACATTTTCATGGATGAATAGTGTACAGATGCAAAAAATGTGCCCTATAATTTACTAGCATACCTTGAAATTTGAAAAGATTTATAACCTGAAATTATTTCTTTGAGAAAGGTCATAAATAAAGACTTTTCAAAATTTCATGGCCAAAAATTTCTTTGGTTTGTCATTTTGGTGGCCTTTATCCAGTACTCCTCCTGATTAGTGATTGTTTTAGCAATCTTTGGGTTTTTAGATTGTGCTAGATCACAGTCATATGTGAGTGGTAATATAATTGTCTCGGTTTTCTCCAGGGAATGGAGTGCTGTTTCATGCCAAGATAAAATATACAGGGTTAACTTCCTTTGGGTATAATACAGTATTATACTAGAGGGCAACTCTTTATTCAACCATGTAAGAAATAAATCATTGCAATGACCATTTTCTACAATTTTATTGTCACAGTTTCTCTGGAATATTAATGAGCTTTCTATCACTGAAGAAGCTAATGCAGACTTTCTAATTTGTGATGTAGTTGTTGTAGTTGTGAATGAAAGTATCACTTACAGCTAGCATGGAACTGTCAAAATACCAGGCAAAATATCAACTGATATAAAATTTCTAAAAGAAGTGTAGCTGCTGGCAGAATTTACAGCCTTGATCCCACAGTTGTAAGGTTAGTACCTAGCAGATTTAAACTGTATGTCTTCTTACCTAGCCAGCAATTTATCCTCACACTCATACAAGAATTTGGTTTTATATCTAGTAACTAAATGTCTGCATGCAATTTCTGGTTACTCTAATATGATTGCTTAGGTAATACAGACCATGGTGGCAGTATCATTCATTCAGATGAAGCTGAGTTTAGCTCTTTATTGGGTGGAAACAAGAATTAACATTATCAGTTTTAGACAAATAGATAGTCCATAGACAAATAAATAGTCCATAGATCCTGAAAAGAAATATTACATTACTGTATATTCTATAATGTAATGACACATTTAAACCGCAAAGATATTGTAAATTAATTTATATTATGTTATAATTAACTTCCTATATGAATGGGATAATAATGACCTTTGCTTTCATCCACAGCAGAAAGGTAAAGAATAATTCTAAATTATACCAAAACACAGAACATAGGATGGCTTTGATTTTATTTTGTCTGATAAATCTTCTATCATTTTAAACAACAGACCAAAAGAGCTTATGGAAAATTAAGCAAAAGGTTTTGCAGTTGGTAAACACATAACAAGTTTTTGCTGATGAATATATAAGATGGTTTTCTGACTTTAACCCATTTGGGGGTTTGATGGGATTTTTGGTTGTTTGGGTTTTGGTGGTTTGGCTTTTTTGTCGTTTTTTTTGTGTGGTATTATTTTTTGTTTGTTTGTTTGTGGTTTGTTTGGTTTTTTTTTTTTTAATTCTTCACATTCAAACTAATATTAATAAGGTCACTTATATGTTAATTGTTAAGTTTCAAATTTATGAAATCTGTCAAATTTATCAAATCTGTCTCACAAAAAGAAATCAAACTGTAGTTTGATCATCGAATTCATGTCTTCATATGTGGAGTCCTGTTTCAGTGTTTTTCAACAAATGACAATACCTCCGTTTTAACCTGACCTTATCCCTGTCACTTGTTTTGCGCAATACTAAGGTCAAGTCATGAACTTCGACAGAACTGTTTTTTTTGTTCTCGTCATTTCCCCTACTCTTGATTATCTCTTTTCCTGGCTCATTGATTGCATTGAAAGTTCAGGCATATGCAGCATAATTCCAGGTTTGACTGAAAGGCATATCAGAACCTGACCTCCTGGAACCTACACTAACAAAAGCACAAATATCACAGCCTCACATTTGAATAGTGTTTCAACTGTTAAATAGGAGCTTTTTAACAAAGAGGTAACAGAATTTTGCATGGATTTTGTTGTTCGGTATTGAATTAATCAAGCAGAAGCAGATCAGGTTCTTTTGCATTCAAATAACATCAAAATACCAGTTTAGTGCTACTTGGATATCAGGCATGGCATGTAAATGCGTAGCATCACCTGCTTTAATTGTTATGAATATGTACTTCTAGGATGTTTACCTTTCATCTGAGAATTTTTGATTTGACAAATCTACCTTAACAGTGTATTACAATGAAGACAAAGTATCTTTAGAACTTAGTGAATACTGACTTCATCTGTAATCTGCAAAATAAATTGATCCTTGGAAAGAAAATGGTTTTGAGATATTTCTTCAGATATATTTCTAGTACCATAGAAAATTGCTTATAGCATTTTCACTATAAACTGTCTCAACACAAGATGCTACTGAATTGAAGAAACAGTTTAGAACTTCTTAAGACCAATCAGTCAGATTTATTACTTCTCATACTTTTCCAGCATACATTTTTGTAGAAATTCAGCTATTTTCCCCACCATTAAAGCCTGAAGGGAGCCAAAGGCCAATCTGATTTTAGAAAGAATAGCTGCATTACAATAGTGGTAGCCCTGCTAGCTCTTTGGTTCTATTTTGTGAAATCCTGTATGAAACTTGATCTGCAGATGTGGAGCAACTTTGCAAATAATCTCCCTCTGTGAATGTAATGTTTATAAAACCTTTAGTGTTGATTGAATTGTAGGATGAAATTCCAATAGAAATGCTGTACTAGCCCAGTGTAGATGTCTCCATTAGTACAGCTGGCATCAGCACTGCATCAATGAAAATGTCATTTAAGCCTTATCAGACACCATGTAATTTTACTGGCTCCTTCTGCTTCTCAGAATCCTGAGGCCTGTGGCTTCAGACTGATGTCAGTGGGGGATGTTAGTCAGAATGTGGAGTGCTTCACTGGTAGGAGTGTGCTTTTGATAGTTTTTGATGTTTGTTTGTTTTTTTGGGGTGGGGTTTTTTTTTTTTGTCTGTTATTCTTGATACACCTGGGGTTATTTATAATGTTTTTAACACACTTTTACACCACTCACACTGCAGCTCCACACTATATTTTGATCTACTCCATAAGGCATATTTTACCTATGTTATATAATTGTTCTTTTTCTCCTGTTAGAGAATAGTAAATATATAGTCTTTGGCTTTTAGCAAAAGGAAAATCTAGTGATGTTGATTTGGGGACTATCCAAACAATAGTTGACTGTGCATATAGAACAGTTCATCCCTAAAACTAGAGAGTACAGTGAACAAAGATATTTCAGCTGTTTCACCAGCTCTCCCAACTAGTGCTTCGATTCAAGCTGTATAACAAAAAATTTGAGCAAATCAGAATATCTCAAGACTGGGAATTTTTGAGGACCATAGAAGGCTGTATTTTAGCGCCACCTGGTGCTGCTGGCATAACAATATTGGAAAATAGTTTTCCCGAAAAGTAATTTTTAAATTACTCTCTTTTAAAAAATTTCTTTAAATTGCACATTGTTTGTAATCTTTTTATTGCTATTATTATTTTAGGAGCATGGAGCGTAATTCCTTTATTTATTTATTCATTATCTTGAGCAGCATTGCAACACTTCTAAAAATATTAATCACTTGGCCAACTTGTATTTTTTATATCAACAATTATTTAGGTTGGTTTTGTTCGTTTGCTGTGGGTTTTTCTTGATTGTTTGATGTGAATTTTTTTAAAAGTGTGGAATGCCAGTAACTCAACCTTTCTACTTACTTGGCAATTTGAACCATTTCCTTATCTCATGGATATATTTCTAGTACTAAAGAACTGGTCTGATTAGGCAATCAAGCTTCAGTGAAGCCATAAGTTAGGAAGAGCTGCAGTGAAGATGGGCAGATAGTGGAAAAAATTGGTCTGCATTTCTTGGTTCTGCTCTTCAGGTGAACAGTTTTCCTTCACTATATGTGTCCAACAGAAGTCACTAATAGGCAGCTAAAGAAGAGGGAGAAGCTACAGAAAAATTAAAAAAAACCACACATCATCCCTTTTTTCACTGTTACCCATTGAGTCCTGTAGATCTGAAGAGTCTATGGACATGACTCTCCAGTCCTTTCAACTCATGAAGTATGAAGTTTCTGTTCAGGCCATTCTTGATGAGTAGAATTACAATATACTGCATTTTTCTGAATATACTGAAATTATTTTGATCTATTGACTTTTTATTCCTCTAAAGAGATTCTATACAATGAGAAAATTATTTTAGGTAATATTCTACTAAAATGTAGGTGAAAATTTCAAGATTGCAATTATCTGATTAATTCAGGAGTGCCCATATTTAAGTGGTGTTGAGCTAATATATGAAAGATAATCACATCATGAGAACTGTCAAACTCTGAAAATACTTTTTTTTTTTTTTTTTAAAAAAAAAAGAATGTACCACAGAAACTGTTAATTGAAAATAAGTGAAATAGTGTAACTAAGCAGTGAAAGCCATACAGTAACTATTTCTTAAGTTGACATTGACTACTGTGGTTTGAATCCTTAACTTAGTTACAGTTTAGAACAGATACCTGAGTATAAGTAGCCAATTAACTTCTTTACATCATTGACTTCCATGATGTTCAGCTACACCACATCACAAAACAGATATATTTTTTCTTAAATATTTTATATTCAGGAAAAACATCAAATCAATTTTGAAATAATAAAGTAGAAAGAAATTTAAATTCCTATTCAGATGTATATTAAGAAAGTATATTTAATGGGTTTGGTTGGATTTATTTTGGTGTGAGCAAGGGGGAAAGGGTCCTGGTTTTAAAGACAGTGTTGAAATATTGTCTTTCTTGACAGCTAAAGACTAAATGTGGCAGGTGTTTTTTCCATAGTTGTGAATGGAGACTGCTTCGATAGAGGAAGATTACTGAAATGAACAAATCTTTCATAAGACTAGTACTTGTTGTAAAGTAATATATTGGTGGTGGTTGTTTTAACTAAGTTCTTTACTACACAAATAAAAATTACTTCCATTTTTGTTTGGTGCAACTTCTAAAACTTTTAGTATTTTCCCACTTTGTGCTTAATCATGAACGTGATTTTGTGTATTTTCTTCAAAATCTTTTAAAACTAATTATATACTCCAGTGAACACAGTAAAGAGGGGGAAAAAAAAAATATTAATTTTAAATCACATACTGCGTTGATGAGCTATTACCTGTAGTTCATGGGTTATTATTAAATTTCATTCTGATGAGAAGCTTGAGCTGAAATGAAATAGTGCTATAAAGTTTCCAATGACTACTTGTAGCAGTAAAATGCTGTTTCCCAGGACTAAATTATTGTGAAAGAGTCCACATTTTACTTTTGTTCATCAATTTAAATCAAGTGTTATACATTTAAACAAAATAATATAAACCCCCCAAAACAAACAGAACCATAAATGTGCTGGCACATATAGTTCAGTTTTCAACTTCTCATTTAAACATGAGTTGATAAATACATTAATACAGGTCACTACAGAACAGTAGATGTGATCTATGCACCTTAATATTTTAGTTAACCACTCACAGCATGTAATAAACTACTCTCTGAATGATATACTTGTAATCTAATTTCCCTGCTTTTGAGGGAAACTAAGAATTATTTGCGTTTTCATCAACGTTGCCATGACTGGACATGCTGAACAAGTTATTTCATGTTGTTTTTGCAGAAACTGTTATTGACTAAAGAATTCTATTTTCCTTTTTATTCAACACATACCCATAATAAGCATAATAATTAAAAACTAATCTCAGATGGATTGCTATTTTAAATTGTAATGTACTTGTATTCCAGTTTCTATTATCTATATGGTATAAAGAACAATTCTTTTTTACTTCTTGTCATTAAAAACAAAATTAAAATATTATAAGAACATTATAGTTTCTGAAGCATGAGACAGTTTTGTTGACCAGGCCAAGCTTTTTCTAATGAAGTATTTCTCATTATAATTTATGAATTCATTCAGCATTCCACAGAGGGGGGGTGTAGTTCAACAAAGGTCCATCAGAATCTATTACCCATTTCAGCTTCATGACTTCTTCCCTGGTTTGCTGCAGGATTGTCTAACTGGCTTCTCCTTGTTCCAGAGCTAGGAAGCCACAGTAAGCTTGGTTTCTACACTCACAGTGCCTCAACTGTTCCAGGCCCAAAGCAATTCACCAGAGAGACCACAGAAGATGAGATTTTTATTCTCTTCCATGGAGGATTTCAGTTTTGGGGAGAGTAATTTTAATGAGAATGAAGCAAATTTTTATTTCATAAAATGCTCTGTGAAATTTAATTTTCTTTCTACAGAAAAAGCATTACAATTCATTAGCCTGCACAATGTGAAGGAGTTTGTTATCAAATTTGGGAAAAAAAACCCACAACTGATGTTTATTCATAACAATATTACTGTGTTTTCTACTTTTCAACAGGTGGGAAATATTGTTCAGTTTCAGTGTAGAAAAGGACACCTTCTCCATGGCTCAACAACACGAACTTGCCTTCCTGACCTTACATGGAGTGGAATCCAGCCAGAATGCATACGTAAGTAAATGATAGGTTTCTGATCTATCACATTTTTTATCTGGGCTATTAAGTAATAGTAAGTAACACTGTTAAAAAATTATTTTATATAGTTTTACTAACACTATAAATTTGCATTACTAGCTTACAGCAGCTAGAAATGTGATTTTGTGAGTGAATTTTTCTACAATAGACTATAAAATTAAAAAAAAAAAAAAGCCCCAAACAAAAAAAAAACCCAACCAAAACCCACAAAACCAAAAAAACCCAAACCAAAATAATGAGAATAACAGACAGCTCTTCATCCAGAGAGATGCTGAAAATAGTAAGTTTCTGTCTAAGAGGGTGTAAACCTTCTAAAGAAGAGAGTAGGTGGTGAGAAACAGGACCTATAGAAAAGCCCAGCACATCCCTAACTTGGACTGGATCAGATAGTTACAATCAGTTCTAGTGATGAGTTTGAGCTGTTTCCCAACTAAAGAGTCAGGATATTTTAAGAAGGGGAAAATAAGGTTTGTAATTGGAAATTTTTGAATCTGAAATAAAGAGAATCTTCACTCATGTACAGGAAGTGGCATTTAATATCTTAGATCACTTATAATTTGGCAATAGTGCTGATTTACAGAAAGTATTATTGTTACTCTTTCTAGTTTTTCAGGTAGCCAGCTGTATTTTTTTGGAAATAGACCTTATAAAGGTGAGACTGACCTTATAGAATCACTTCAGTGTATGGAGAGCATATCCACAGAAGAAAACAACATTAGTGTTTCAGTTGGGGCTAGCATTTCCCCTAAGCAAACAGCAAATCAGTAGCTCAGTGTGGTGAAAGGTGAACTTGCTGTTTTTGAGGTAACGCAAGACTCTCAGATTCTGATGATTGCAAAAGACATGACACTTTACATGAGATTAGGAATGGTAATTAATTTTTCTGACTGATATTTAAAACTTGCCTCACCTACAATTTCTCCTTGACCTTTCAAAGTGTTTTCCAAATGACCCATTTATTTACTGTTATTCAATACTACACAGATATCATAAGTCATGTAATTCATAAGCCATGACTGGTTTTAACTGTAGTAAAATGTGTGCTGCTTATGTTCGCGTATGCAGACAATCAAGTTTGGTTGTGCAAGTGCATTTAAGTTAGTTCTTGTTCACTTGAAATTGAAAGGTTCACTTTCAAGAGTGCATTTATAGGCTCAGAACAGTAATTTATAGATGATATAGTAAATTTTAATGTGAATTTAAAATATATTAATATTTTATTTTAATGATGCTTTTCTCTTCATTAATTACCTTTCAGAATGGTTATTTTAAAAAATAGATTATTTTTTAAGAAATATTTTCACTAACTGAAGCATATTTTGTCTCTTCTTTGTAGCTCACAGCTGTAAGCAACCAGAAACACCAACTCATGCTAATGTTGCAGGAATGGATCTTCCCTCACTTGGTTATACGTTGATTTACACTTGTCAGCCAGGCTTCTTTCTGGCAGGAGGATCAGAGCATAGAGCCTGTAGGTCTGATGGCACATGGACTGGGAAAGTTCCAGTTTGTGAAGGTAAGCTCTTCTGTTTCCCACTGCGTCTCACATACTTCAGTGATTTTCTTTATTTGCAGTCTAATAAGGTAAGGCAGAATATAAGGAGAACTAGGAGGGAGAACGTCTAAGAGGATAACTCTGATCCTTTGCCAGTGTGGTTAATGGGAAATATGCTTTCATGTACTTGTCTTTCATTTACATTCTCAGAGGTGTCAATTCCAGACATAATTCCAGAGGCCAAATACTTGGCTAATATCCGCTTTTAGACTTCCGACTGAGTCAGCTGTGGACTACATTCTCATAAACTCAGTAGAGTAAGATTCTCAAGGCTTTTGAACATGCCTACTAAGATCAGGATAATTTTATTTACAGAGATTGTGTCAGCTGCAGGATAGCTATGACAGTTGTAATATTACTATGATACAGCTGGCATCATGGAAATGTGGTGGGATGACTCACACAACTGGAGTGCTGCAAAGGATGGATATAAACTCTTCATAAGGGATAGGCAAGGAAGGAAAGGCAGTGGGGCACTCTGTATTCCGATCCAATGCTGGGAGAGGTTTCAATATGATCCCAAGAGCGAGATTAAGACACAAACCAGGTCAAATGCCATATACCCAAAATAGGTTTTTATTATTAAAGAAGTGGAATAGTGATAGGACAGAATGGAAGGAAAATACAGAAATAAAGCAAGGATGTGGGATAGGGCTGCAAGAATAGTCACCACCATGGATGCAGCGGTGTCCCGTTGGTCCTCAGCCTTCAGTTCTTCCGTGGTGGGTGCACACGGATCTGGCTTCAATGGTAGAGGCACACCGAGCAAAATTTTCTTTTTTTTTTTTTTTTTTTTTTTTTTTTTTTTTTTTTTTTTTCCTCTGATCCCGCAGGTTTTGTTGCATCTGGCTTCAGGGCAGGAACGTTTGCCTCTCGCCAGTTCATTAGCAATGCATGGGGTCTGGCCTACGCAACAGAGCCACAAACAGCTCCAGGATGGGGCCAGCTCAGCACACCTCTGCCCCTTTGAGGCTTGTCTAAGGAGTCCGACAATGCAGCTGCAAGGAATTGGGGGGGGGCATCCTTCAATACACTCCTGCTTCTCTGGGAGACATTCCCAGACCAATTCACAGGCTGCAGCACCTTCTCATGGAGGTTTGCACAGACACAAGCAAGCTTGGAGACAGTCATGTGACATTTCAGTCTTTCACACCCTGTATGTTAGAGAGTGTTTTGATTGTCTAGAGCTTGATGATGGTGATGATAAGGTTGTTTATGGGTAACATTTATGGCAAGGGTCAATGAGGCAGATACCATGATGGGAGTCTTTTATAGACCCCCCCTACAAGGATAAAGAGGCATACAACATATTCTGTAAGCAGCTGGGAGAAGTCTTATAATCACGAGCCGTCGTCCTCATGGGGGGTGTCAATATACCAGATGACTGCTGGAAATACAATACAGTGGAGAGTAAACAGTCTAGGAGGTTCCTGGAGCATGTGGAAGATAACATCCTGACATGGCTGGTGAGTGAGCCAACAAGGGAAAGCACCACGCTGGACCTGTGTTTTGTGAACAGGGAAGAACTTGTGGGGTGTGATAGTTGGAAGCCATCTTGGGCATAGTGATCACAAAATGATAGAATTTTTGAGTCTTGAAGAAGTCTGCCAAAAGGCAGACTTTAGCCTGGATAAGAGTCTGGTTGACCGAGTCCCTTGGGAGGCAGTCATGAAGGACAAAGGCGTGCAGGAAGGCTGGATATTCTTCAAGAAGGAAACTTTAAAGGCACAGGAACAGGACATGCCCATGTGCCAAAAGACAAGCCAGTGAGGAAGACCAGCCTGGCTGAACAGAGAGCTTTGACTGGAACTCAGGGAAAAAAAATGAATTTATGATCTTTGGAAGAAGGTGCAGGCCACTCAGGAGGATTACAAGGATATTGTGATTTTATGCAGGGAGAAAATCAGAAGGGCCAAGTAGAACTTCATCTGGCTCTGCCTTAAAAGACAAGAAAAATATTTCTATAAATACATTAGCAACAAAAGGAGGGCTATGGAGACTTTGCATATTTTATAGGATGTGGGAGAAACATACTGACAAAATATGAAGAAAAGGCTGATGTACTTAATGCCTTCTCTGCCTCAGTCTTTAATTGTAAGATCAATTGTTCTCAGGGTACCCAGGCCACTGAGCTAGAAGACAGAGATGGGGAGCAGAGTTAAGCCCCCATAATGCAAGGGGAAATACTTAGCAAACTGCTACACCACTTAGACACACACAAGTCTATGTGGCTGGATGGAATCCACCTAAAGGTACTGAGAGGGATGGCAGAAGTGCTCACCAAGCCACTTTCCATCATTTATCAGCAGTCCTGGTTAACTGAGGAGGGCCCAGTTGACTAGAAGTTATCAGATGTGATGCCCGTTTACAAGAAGGGCTGAAAGGAGGATCCAGGGAACTATGGGCCTGTCAGTCTGACAGCGGTGTCATGGTTGGTTATGGAGCAGATCATCTTGAGTTAGGCTATCACATGGCATGTGCAGAACAGCCAGGTGATCAGGCCCAGTCAACGTGGATTTATGAAAGACAAGTCCTGCTTGGCTAACCTGATCTCCGTCTATGACAAAGCGAACCACTTAGTGGATTTAGCAAAAGTCTATGGATGTTGTCTAAAAGGTTTTAAAGCCTTTGACACCATTCCCCACAGCATTCTTCTGTAGAAACGGGCTGCTCATGGCTTGGACAGACACACTTTTTGCTGGGTAAAAACTGGCTGGATGGACAGGCCCAAAGAGCGGTGGTGAATGTAGTTAAATACAGTTGGTTGTCAGTCATAAGTGGCTTTCCCCAGGGCTCAGTGTTGGAGTTAGTTCTGTTTAATATCTTTATCAATGACCTGGATGAGGGATCCAGTACATCCCGAGTAAGTTTGCAGATAACACTAAGTTGGGCAGGAGTGTTGCTTTTTCTGCCTGACGTTAGGAAGGTTCTACAGAGGGATCTGGACAGGCTGAATTGATGGGCTGAGGCCAATTTTATTAGGTTCAAGAAGGCTAAGTGCCGGGTCCTGCACTTGGGACACAACAACCCCATGCATCACTACAGGCTTGGGGAAGAGTGGCTGGAAAGCTGACTGGTGGAAAAGGACCTGGGTGTGTTGGTCATGAGCCAGCAGTGTGCCCAGGTGGCCAAGAAGGCCAGTGGTATCCTGGCTTGTGTCAGAAATAGTGTGGCCAGCAGGACTAGGGAAATGACTGTCCCCCTGCACTCTCCACAGATGAGGTCACACCTTGAGTACTGTGTCAGTTTTGGGCCCTTCACTACAAGAAAGACATTGAGGTGCTGGAGAGTGTCCAGAGAAGGGCAACGAAGCTGGTGAAGGGTCTAGAGCATGGGTCTTATGAGGAGCAGCTGAGGGTACTGGGGTTGTTTAGTCTAGAGAAAAGGAGGCTCAGGAGAGACCTTATCACTCTCTACAACTACCTAAAAAGAAGGTATAGCGAGGTTGGTGTCGGTCTCTTTTCCCAAGTAGCAAGTGATAGGACAAGAGGAAATGGCTTCAAGTTATGCCAAGGATTTAGACTGGATATTGGGAAAAAATTCTTCACTGAAAGGGTTTTCAAGTGTTGGAGCAGGCTTCCCAGGGAAGTGGTCAAGTCACCATCCCTGGAGGCATTTAAAAGACATGTAGATGTCTTTTAATGACAGGGACATGGTTTAGTGGTGGACTTGGCAGTGTTATGTTAACTGTTGGTCTCAGTCTTAAAGTTCTTTTCCAGCCTAAATGATTCTGTGATTGTATGATTCTACTCTAATATTGGAGAAGGATGACTAAAGTCCAAGTAGATGTTTGAATCACTGTATGGAATTAATCTATAGGGTTTAATATTATTTTATAATGGTATGTCAGCAACAATACACTAAGTGGAAATAAATATTTTTTTGCTTTTTTGCTTTGCTTTTTTTATTTTGTCCTTGATGTTCAAACATTTTATTTTGTTTCTGATTTTTACTACATGCTTTATCATGGCAGAGAATTAAAAACTTCATAGCAAAATCATGGTGAGAATGTTTTATTTCATGTGAGATAAGAAACATCCCCAAGTATAGCAACTGTTTGGAACTCTATTTTCTGAATAATTAAAGCAACTTTCACATTACTGATATCTACTGTTTCAGATGTGGTTATCCCCAGGGCTCTTACAGAGGCAATCAAAGGCTATATAGCTAAGTACTACTACTTGGAAGGGAAATAGGAAATGAATATTTTGTATTACTATAAAACAGGTGTCCTGGTATTACATGCCAGGCAAGTGCTGGGGGAAAACAGAGCAGAGCTTTGGGAAAGTGTTGGAAAGCAAGCTACCAGGAAGCTTATGAGTTGTTCCGTACTCAGGAAGTGTTATGGCAGACCAAATGTGATTCATGGATTGTATTTTGATCCAAGAATTTTCTGCTGATGTTATTGAAACAAGTAGTATTATCTGTCCTATCTGATAGTAAGGAACCTTTATGAGATTAAAAAAAAAAACAAAACAAAACAAAACAAAAAACCACCAAACCAAACCAAAACAAAAAAAACACAACCCCCCCCAAAACGTTAAAGTATAACTCTGAGTTTATCTACCTTGTGATATAACTTAGTTTCCCAATGTCCTGAAAAAATGTTATAGAAATGCAAAATATTTAGGGTCAGATATCTTTCTTCTTGCTTTCTAGCAGTGGAGAAAGTCAAGAAAAAGCAACATGTTGTAAAGTATTAACTCTAAGTAAATAAATTAAACTATCTCTTAAATGTTTTCAATTTTACCTGTTACAGAGGGGTGAAAACTTTCTGTCCTATGGAAGGGAGAAGAGCACCAGGTCAGGTTGTTCACCTGTGATTGTGAACTTCAGAAAAAAATAGCTTGGAAATCGATGCAAAGGAGTAAAACATTTGGAGCCGAGAGCTCTAAAAGGATCTGTAGGGAAATTAAAACAGAATTTGGTTCTTTTAAACACAGAACTGCGATCTTGAAATTCCTACTGAGCAAATATATGGACCTAGAAACTTAAACTCCGCAGATAACATGTTTTAGTTGGGATTTATATTTTAAAATTGTATCTAGATTTTATTTTGCATTTAAAATTTCTGTCCTGAACTTGACTAGAAATGTATTCACCTTGACAAAGCTAATTGATTGACTCAACAGCTTTTTATACTGAAGCCCCTTGGAAAGCATGATCCAGAGTATTTCTAACCTGAGCTTTATGTAGACAAAAAGCATTGCTCTGGAGACACACCCTCCAGGTCAACCGTGTTCAGTGATGTTCAGTGAGTTCCTTTCAAAACAGAGAGGAAATAGAGATTAATCGCTCAGTAGTAACAGACCATGAGAACTTCAGGTTGAATTCCAACTGCTGCCATTGTTTCTTGACAGTTTTAATCTATATACCAAGAACAAGCCTTCTGTAATAAGCTAAAAGTTATACTCAAGAAAAATATTCTCAGTTCTTCTTGCTAAATTTTCCTTTTTATGCAGAAAAAAAATACTTTTTTTTTTTTTTTTTTTTTTTTTTTTTTGGGGGGGGGTGGTTTTTTGGTTTGTTTTGTTGTTTTTTTTGGTGGGTGTGGTTTTTGTTTGGTGGTTTGGTGGTTTTTTTGAGTATCAATCAGAAAAGGCCTGGCTTCAAAGCCAAGATCCAAAATCCAAAATACTGAAATAAGCACTGGAGCAAGTAACGGAGCCTAGTGCTGCATGAGAGTATTTTACATTAAGAGACAAAATTATGTGTCTTCTTTATAGTCCAGTGAATCCAAATTAGTTTCTGCAAAATAAAATAGCTTCAGTTGCAGGAAATGACACTGTCCCATTGCATTTAGTTCATCATCTTCAGCAGTGTCAGAGTTCCTGCTCTTAGCAGAGAAGAAACAAAATTTTCCAATTTCCATGTTCAAATCACCTGAGCAGTTTGAGATAGTCTCATTTGTTTCTTTTTTGTTGCCATTCTGTAAAGAAATAGTGATCTCCTCCACTGTTAAGAGATTAAGCATTCATCTTTGGGTTTTCAGTCTGGAACCAAGGTGCCTTAGTAATGCTGAAGATAATTGAGTCCTAGAGAAAAACATGATTTAAAATGCCCTTGATATATTTCTCTTCACTGTTTTGTGTTACATTGATTCCAGTAAAAGCACTAGTCACAGGGGTATTTTGTGTGTATCCGGATTTAAATTATATACCTTGCCACAGATGACATATTAGAAGACATTTCACATATTAGGTGCCTAGTCCATGACTGTGAATCCTGAAATGTGGATTCTGAAGTGAAAACCTACACTGCTTGGGTATTGCAAATGACTTGGTAGCATCTGAGTAACATGACTTATGAGAAAATGGAAGAAATCAGTGGGCGTGTGCTCCTGTGATACTAAGGCTTGAATGAAACCTTATTTGAGTTTAAAAGATCACCTTATATACTTTGTAACAAATAAATTCCATTATGGAAATTATTTTCTTAGTTTCCGAGTAACATATTTGCTTATGATTTGTCTTTTTGCCATTCATTCTTTCAAACAGCTGGTTCCAAAATATTAGTGAAGGATCCCAGACCAGCTTTGGGAACACCAAGTCCCAAACTAAGTGGTAAGTACTTTGATGTATCTTTAGTTTTAAACAATTTCTGTAGAAAACACAATGGGAATCGATTTAGTGAGACTGCACTGAATAGCTTAGAATGGATAAAGGCTATTACATTAACAGAACAAAACCATAATTAATTAAATTATTCCCCAATGTTTTAGGTCTGTCTAGACTATACGGTATTATTTATATTCATATACAATTTCTAAATGTTATGTGATGAGACTTTTATTGGTTTCACTGAAATCACTGTTCTGTGTAAGATCCTATGCAATATACCCATTCAGAATCTACATTACTCACCCAGAAATAGTTTCACATTTTTTTTTCAGTCTTGCACTTCTTTTACATATTGCTAATTTAAATTGCTTTACCTAAATAGTTCAGCATTAGCCTTCAAAAAGCTAGTTTTAGTCTAGAGAAGGTAGTCCCTTTAAATGGGTGAAGTCAACTTCAGTTTTCACTGATTTGTTAAAGAAGTCTATCTTTGGATGTCCTGACTAGATCCAAGAGAAACTTTTCTCTGACCACTGAAGAGATTTTTTGAAAAGAGACATCTCCTTAACTAGAATTAGCCTTTGACTATAACACCATTAAATGTCTAGCAATAATGAATAAAGATTTAAAAGTGATTCCTTATCATAGAGGATTTTGTGGGGGTTTGTGAGGTTTGTTTGTTCGTTGGGGTTTTTTTTGTTTGTGTTGTTTTTGTTTTTTTTTTAAATCAGGTTGTACATAACTTCAAAACTGTGTTTCTTGATGTACTTCATGGCAGTCATGCAATCAGTTCTTTCATTCTGAAGCTTTTTGTACAACTAATCACAAAAAAAAAAAAAGTAAAGATAAGATTTTCTGAAAGTAGGGAAATAAATTTCAGGGATATCACAAATCAACAGAATCAGACTATTTGCACCATGCAGTTCCCTTGTTCACAGTTTACAGGCCCAGTATCTAAGTGGGTTTTTTTTATGTGTTTACTTGTCAAAAAATGTATGCATCTATACATCTATATACACAAATAAAAAACTAGGAAAAGTCTTTTACCCTCCATGGCGAAAACAGCCTGTCACTGTGACCCATAAAATAAATGATGAAGGAAGACTGTCAGGTATTTCAGTGGGCCTCAGTCTTGAATTTTGGGATATCCTGTGAGAGAAGGGGCAAGTATTCTTCTGTGTTTATCTGACATGAGATGGCAATTAACACATGAACCCAGAGCTTTAAGTTCTGTGAGAGTGACTCCAAATAATTTGAAAGTGCTGATTTTAAATAGTGATTATTTATTATAGGGCTAAGCGTGATACATTTCCTTCAGAAAGTATAGTAAACCCATCCTAAGTCACCTTCAATTTAATTGTATAAATGGTATCTCATGTTAAGATTTTAAAGATTTGAATGTATCTGGTTTTACTGGATAGGTAACTTTTATTTTTTTTAACCATACTGTTCTTGGAATAGCATTATTTAATTTTGCAGTTTGATAATGACAAATATTAAATGTAAAGGTATAAATCTACCATGTTTATTCTCCCTGCAGACTGTGATCTATTTTTAGTTTTAAATTAGGGATTTTTATTTTTTTTCTCATGTTGAAGCTCATAATGTTTTTAAGCATTTGAAGATAAGATAAAACTTCATATATAAATTTTTCTTTAGAAAAATTGACTAGGTAATAAAGAAAATGCTTATAGTCTTTTAATGTCATTTAAATATGCTTGTAAAATTTTGATATCTAAATTGATATTAATTCCTGCAAAACTTAATCCTAGTTGTATGTGCCTGTCTGTGCTGGCATAGAAAAGATTCTGCAGTGAGCAGAATCTGGTCTTCTGGTTACAGCTGTTAAATTAGATTTTGTGAAGTCGGTTAATTTTAGGACATGTCCATATTTGAGGAATGAAGCAAATGGAGGTAGAGTTGTGGTTGTGTTCTTCAGTACAAATACATTTCTTTTGTAACTGTTGATGCCAGATTTCTATGCTTTATATGTGAAGATTATGCCCAATAGACTTAAAAACAGAGAGGGAAGAGAAAATGCTAATATTTAACATATACTTTTTTGAATGTTTGACTTCAAAAGTATCAAATATTGCAAAATGTACTGAAACATGTTTGATGTGTATATAGTTCCTGATGATGTATTTGCCCAAAATTATATATGGAAAGGATCTTACAATTACAAAAGCAAGAAACAGCCCATGACTTTGACAGTCACCAGTTTCAATGCAACTTCAGGAAGAGTAAATGCAACACTTACAAACAGCAATATGGAATTGCTGCTATCAGGTATGGGATAAGACATATTCATTTCTACTTATTTTCTTCTGTATGCATAACACTTAAACTTTTAATATCTTCTGGCAACTTTCTTAGCTTATCAAAGAATTTCTTATTATAGTTCAGTTACTTTCAAATGTTGGGATTTTTCCACCTTTTCCTTCTCTCCCTTTTTTTTAATTTCCTGGGTTTTTATTATATTTGGAGTTAACAGTCAATGAGGAACAAAAGAATCATCCTAATTCTAATACTCTTCCTTAAATATCGTAAATAAACTTAAATTGCTGTTCCTGAAAATGTCTTAATTCTTAATCATACAATTTCCCTGTAATAGCCTATTAATAACTAATAAGCAGTATGATTAAATTGATATGTGTTGACCTAATGACATGAACTTGAAGAGCATGAAGAGGTTACACCTGTTAAACTAGCTGATATAGTTTAAAAAGCTAGCTACCCTTCACGCTGTGATTTCAGAAGAACACTTTGATTGCAATCTTGGTTTATGATATTCCACAGTTCCTGCCACACAGAGCATTGTTGCCATGGTTATGTTGGCACAATATGCAGTTGTTTGTACTGTGAACCATCAGTAGAAACTAGTGATATGGCGTGACAAGCAAGCAAACAAAAATACTGTAAAAATGTTTGGGGTTATAGTTTTTGCTTGTTTTTCAAAATCTGTCATTCCTGTGATTGAGCTATCTCAGACACCCAGACAGTGGGCCTGTCACACCACAGGAGTGTCAGGCTATAACACAGGGGTGTGAATAAGCATAAAAGACACACCTGAAATCAGTATTATCACTCAAAACTTAGTTTCTTGAACCTTCATCCTTTGTCTACAACACTTTTTACAAAGACTGAAGAAACCTAAAAATGACAGTTATGTATAGGCTGGACACTGCTGGTTTAATCTTTTTCATCCCTTAAGGAACCCTTTCTCTGAAGTAGTTTAACATCACTCTGTCTTTGCTAACACCTCTGAGATAAATGACCGAACATTGACCTGTTGGAAAAAGATATGGGGGGAAAGTTCAGCCCATATGTTTCTGAGAGGAGTGGTCTACAGGAAGAATGTAATGGGCCAAAGAATCCATTTCTCTGTTGAGATCTCAGTTTCTAGTATTCAGTAGAATAGTGAATTTTTGACACTAGGTTTGTCTACTGAAGTTATTTGCCTTTTGAAGACTCTCACTTGAGAGGCTGTAGATGGACTGGATGTTTCATAAAATATTTTCTGACTGGTAACTCTGTTTGTCTTGACTATTTGTGCTAACTTATTCTATTGTATGATGTCTGTTTAGGTTCAGCCATGCAATTTCTATGAGGGTTTTAGGTGCAGCAGATGTAGTATTTCATATTTTTAGGATTAGTAAAAGTACAAACTGTGTTTTCTCACCCAACCTCCTCTTCCAAATAAAAAGGTTCCCTCATTTGGACACAAAAGTGATTACAAATGCCCATTTTTGATCTACATACAGGCATTACACATGTCATCAGGTAATTAATATTATTTTCTTTCCCTGTTTCACAGATAGAAAACTGAGATCCTGTATATTGAAAGAGTATCATAGGGCCAAGGAAGTAAGGATGAATCAAAAAAGACATTTAGATGCCAGGAAGCTGATTTCTCCTATACTCAACTTGTAGTTTTTGAAAACAAAAGTAGTTCTCTCCCCCTGAGATACTTAGTGTTTTGCATTCCATCATTTGCTGCATCTTTTTTTAACTTTTTATTTTGGCACCTGCACTTGCTGTAATTATAGTATATATGTCTGTCACAGGTTAGAAATGGTCATGTTCTTTTGATCAGATTAGGACAAGTGAAAATAGCAATGCTCTTACTTGTTTATTTGGCTCAGATTAAACACTCTCTTGTACACTGGGAAATCAGTTGCCAGCTCTGAAGAAGCACACAGACCTTTCACCAAGAAATGCTTGTAAAACCACCATTGTAAATTAGCAGGGAACAGTGATGCCTTGGTCTGTGGGATAATTTTTCGCTATGCTCTTGTTTGAGCATATGAACATAATGTTCATGCCCATGTACACACACCAGAGCTGTCAGCCCCTTGCAAGTATTTCCTAAATGTACATTTATAAGATACTTCCATGGTAGATGTGAGAATTTATTTTTTTTTCCCCAAGTTCCAAATGAATCCTAGATGCACACTGTACAAGCTCTTGAAGAAACTGAATACTCTGTGATAATGTTAATGCAGTCCTGAAGACAAGAGAATAAACCCTATCTTACCAAGGCATATTCATTTGAGCTAAGCGCAGTGTTAACATGAAAGTAAGTCTTCCTATTAGCTCAGAGATGAGTTATATATGATACCTCTTATAGGGCAATCACCTATTCTTAATGTGGAGAAAGCTTTTGTTCTGTGAATTTAGGCATGTAAATGAGAAATGTGAATTAGGAATCTCATTGTTCTGTCTCTTACCACAGTTTCTGAAAAAAAGGAAATTTGCATCTTAAATTGAATTGAACTTTTGAGATGCCCATCTCTGTTTAGTCTGTGGTAAGAGCCTAGAGTAAATAAACTAACAGGACAAAGTTAAATGTCTTTTCTTAGTTAGGATATATCTGGGCAGGTGATCTTTTTCCATTGGTTTGGGATTTTTTCTCAGATTAGCAACCATCAAGACAGACATAGCCATCTTCTGTTTTGTTTTGGTTTTTTTTCTTT
>NW_020799095.1:136361409-136376844 GCF_003259725.1 Athene cunicularia | reverse complement strand
GTGCAGCCCTTTTTTTTTTTTTTTTTTTTTTTCCCTCCACTGGAGTGTGGTGGGTTGACCTTGGCTGGATGCCAGGTGCCCATCAAGCCACTCTATCACTACCCTGAAAAATGTGATGAAAGGCTTGTTGCTCAAGATAAAGACAGGGAGAGATCACTCAGCAATTACTGTTACGCACAAAACAGACGACTTGTAGAAATTAATTTAATTTATTTGGTGCCAATCAAATGAGCATAGGGTGATAAGAAATAAAACCAAATCTTAACACACCTCCCCCCCACACCTCCCTTCTTTCCAGGCTCAACTTCACTCCCAACTTCTTTACCTCTTCCCTTCCAAGCGGCACAGGCAGATGGAGAATGGGGGTTGCAATCCGTTCATCACATGTCTCTGCTGCTCCTTCCTCCTCACACTCTTCCCCTGATCCAGCATGGGGTCCCTCCCACAGGAGACAGTCCTCCATGAACTGCTTCAGCGTGGGTCCCTTCCATGGGGTGCAGTCCTTCAGGAACAGACTGCTCCAGCATGAGTCCCCCACGGGGTCACAAGTCCTGCCAGCAAACCTGCTCCAGCATGGGCTCCTCTCTACCAGGAGCTTGCTCCAGCACGGGCTTCCCAGAGAGTCACAGTCTCCTTCAGGCACATCCACCTGTGCTAGTGTGGGGTCCTCCATGGGCTGCAGGTGGATATCTGCTCCACCATTAACATCCATGGGGTAGAGGGGAACAGCCTGCCTCACCATGGTCTTCACCATTGGCTGCAGGGGAATCTCTGCTTCGTCATCTGGAGAACCTCCTCTCTCTCCTTCTTCACTGACCTTGGTGTCTGCAGAGATCTCATGTATTCTCACTCCCTTCTTCTGACTGCTGCTGGTTTTGCACATGTTTTTTTTCACCCCTTTTTAAATATGTTATCACAGAAGCTCTACCACCACTGCTGATGGGCTCAGCCTTGGCCAGCAGCATGTCCTTCTTGGAGCCAGTTGGTATTGGCTCTGTTGGACACAGGCAGAGCTTCTGGCACTTTGTCAGAGAAGCCACCCCTGTTGCCTGCCCTGCTACCAAAACCTTGCTATGCAAACCCAATACAGAAAGCCAGTACCTTCTCTTACATCTCAGAGCTGTCTTCAGTTCTTGTTCACATCACAGGATTTGGATGCACATAAAACTGGGAAATGACAAAAATTAAGGGCACTGCTATGTTATTGGAGTTTTCAGTTAACAAAAAGAGATCCAGTTTAGTTGGTGTGTAGCTGACACATACTAACTAAATCTAGACTGAAGTCATCCACATTTGTTAGTCAGTAATATATGAAGTCTGTTCTGTGATGTATTGAGTCTATAAAATCATGGATTTTTAATTTCAGTTTGGTGGAATTTTCTGGAGGTGGAAGTATAAGTGTTGGGGTTTGTTTGTTGTTTTTTTCTTTTTCTTGGTTTTGGTTTTAGTTTTGTTACTATTTAAATTTTAGCCATCATTAAATTTGTTCATGTAAAGAGCAAGATAACCTTGCATGATTACACAAATAAAAAGCTTCATATGGAATGAATAATTATTTCAGCATTCTGACAGAAAGAAAATATCATACCAGAAAGGTCTTCTATCTAAAATCTGAATTTTAAATTATAACAATATTTAAAAATGTGGGGGAATAACATCTTGACTGTATTTTCACTATTGGGTTTGCATATCATACTATTTTAGCTTCATTCTCCAAAATAACAAATAAGGTCATTTGGATTCTAAACATTTTTCTGCAAGAATGAAGATGAGTTAATTATCCCTACAAAGTAAATAAGGATATACACAGGTTTTATTGTCTGGAAGAAATGTGTTGTAATATGACTATTGAAGAACAATTAAATTTTTTTTTAAGATATTTTCAAATTTAGAAGTTTTTAATTTAGCACCAGCTTTTGGAAAATAATTTAGATGTGTATGTTTCTATTACCATCTTTACCTGGTTAAGTTACAAATATTGGAAGTGGGGATGAAAGGTTCAAATAGACTCTACCTGATTCAGAACAGTATTTTCAATTTCAAATAATATTATTGTCAGTTTGTTCTCTCTGTGCTTGTTACTGTAACTGTTTAACAGCTGTGTGCCTAGGGTTTCCCTTCTGTCCTCTCTAAAAACAGTTTATATTGAAATCCTATGATAATTGAAAAAAATTCCTATCAGTATGCATCTTGCTAAACTAAAATGTTGCTAACAACACTACTTATTCTTCCTACTTTTCCTTTTTAAGGCAAGAGATTAAATGCTTATTAAAGATGAAATTATTTCTCTACTCAACACAAAAATAATTTTTTAAAACTATATTCTACAGGAGTGTATAAAAGCCAGGAAGCTCGGCTAATGCTTCACATATATCTCATTAAAGCACCCTCCCATACATCTGTGAGCAAGTTGAAAGAGGAAAAATGGGCTATGGATGGTTTTGTGAGTATATTTCTGCTACAAAAGACAGAGAAAGGTTGTCTGTGGGGTTTTTTAAAAATCATGCTGGTGTTCTACACACAAAAAATCCTGAGACCTATCAAAAGGAATTTTGCTAGCAATTCCAATTCATTAAATGAAATTAAAATTTTATTGTAAGATATAGGAGATTGGTCTGAGGGAAAATATGGGAATAGTCATACTGTATATACAAAACTATAATGCATGTTAACACAGAATCCTTTCTCTTCTCTTTGAATTTTATTCCAATATATTGAGAATTTTTATCACCATTATAATAAAATATCAATTTATAATAGTAATATATAGTAGTAATATAATAGCAATTTTTATCATTAGTCTAGCAGTCATGTTTTACTTTTTGGTGATATTGTTAGAAATACCATGAAAAAGTTCAGCTGTTGTGGTATGGGGAAAACAGAATAGGTAGCTCCGGTTAAGCATTAGGCCCCTTCGAGGTTCTGGGGCCGAGTTTATTCTTTAAAAGGGGGAAGAAGAGAGCACATAGCTGAGAGGAGGAGAGGTGAAGGAGATGTGTAAAAAGAAGAAACAGGCCAGGTGGATGAGATGTGTTTAAACAATGAAAAGAAAATTCCTTCAGAAACAGACAGGAAAAACAAACATCACCCAAGTTATTCCTAAAGTGGGGAAACAGCTCCATGGTTTTGGGGCTTGAGACACTTTATTTGCCAGAGAAGAAAGTAGATTTTTAAGAAAATAAATGGTCTAAGATTTTGAAGATTATGAACACTCGTACATCCCTATTTACATCTTATTTTTCAAGTCTGTTTTCTTACGTTTCACCTTCTGGTAAATCATTACAGTGAAACCAGTATGGGTGCACAGGCCAAAAGAAGAAAAGATGTGTATACTGAAATCTATGCATAAATTTATGTTTGCATAACTTGTGGCATTACTTCAACAGTAATTTTTTTAAAGTTGCAAAGCCAAAGCAAAAAAACTCAAAACTGCTTAAATAATAAATATACTGGTAAAAGAGCTTAACACCCTTGGGTTGTGCAAAATTTAGGCTTCATGAGCATGCTCTAGAGGCGAAAAAAATATGGTAAAAATCAATAAATTTACTTTCAGACTCCTAAATGTATGAAAGCCCACAGTACAGCCCCTACATTCTATATGCTATTTACATAACATATAGAATGTTATTTGACCATTTTCTATTTTTTAAATCTTGGAATAGCTCAAACAGTTTGCCTTGCCTCAGAGTAACATATTCACCTGAGAAATGCACCCCCTTTCTTCAGTGAAATCAGCTTCAGGTCATTGCTGAAGACTTATTGTTGCCTTGAGAAAGGAAAGCTTAAGGGAAAATCTTGAAGGAACGCCTCAGCACCACTGAATTTAAACCTAATAACGACCTTGGGAAGCAAGTACCTGTAAATCTGAATATAATGTGTTAGCTTAGAATGTACTTTACCCTAATAAGGGAGATAGTCATAGGATAACAACTCTTTCTTCCTCCCACAAGAATTTTACCAAGGCCTCATTCAATATTATTCTGGTCTACAGTTGTATAATTAATTATTGAGATAGAGCACTGAGAAAGAACAAAGGAACTAACTGTCAGTTGAATGTGAAGTCATTTTTTATTTACTTTTAAATTATTAAAACCTCAATACTTGGATTTTTGATTATCTACAATGTAACTGTAACTTTTGCCATCTACTTCTTAAACAAATCAGATAATTATGAAGCCTGTAAGATGCTTAAAAATACTGACATGTTGAATTACCAGAAACTGAAGTTTTGTTGGTGTTACAGAGACTCTCAAATTATCAAGCAACCATCAAAAATTACAAATATATCATCAACACAATTAGCTAGCCCTCCACAAATTACAGGTTCAAACGTCTGTAAGAGGAGAACAGAACAACTTCCTAGGGTTTAGCAATAGCCCAAAACGCAGAACAAAGCACCCCTTCCCAGGGTTTAACGGCAGCCCAAAACACTCCATCACTCACAAGTGAGGGCTCTCAACCACAAAGACCTTCTCAGGGCAGTGTAATGACCCAAGTTACCTCAAGGAGTTTCCTTGGGCAGTGTCCCAACCCCAGGGAAGAGTCACCAACCACAGCACGCTACTCCAGGGGACGAGCTCCCAACGGCTCCCCAGGGGCTCCATTTATCCCCAGGCCCAATCTAACCCGTAGTCAGTAGTGGCTCTTCGTGGCTGAAGGCCCCAATTGCCACGAGATCCTGAGAACAAAGGCAGCCCTGAGCTGCTACACTTCAGCAACCAAGCCTTATTTTCATTCGGTGGGTGCACCTGCCACAGTTGGGTTTAAAAAATAATATAGTTAAAGTAGTATAAGGTAGTCATGTGACTGTAAGCCAGCATGTCCAAGTTGTGCCTTTAACAGTTCTCTCTTTTCTTTTGAACTTTATAGTTTTCCTAGGAAAAAAAATACAGTGTTTTTATTGGGGAATAATAACTACCAGCCAAGCATATTAGGGTATCTCTCTTCCAGATATATATTTATCACAAACTGTTCCCCATTTAATTCAGACTACTTTTTGTTTACAGGTTTCTGCTGAACCTGATGGAGCAACATATGTTTTTCAAGGATTCATCCAGGGTAAAGATTATGGACAATTTGGACTTCAAAGATTAGGTATTCAGCAAATTCTAAGCTTTTGATAGTTCATTGTTCCATATTTATTATGTACAGTACTCTAAGGGTATGTGCAGGATGTTATCAGTACTGTCATTTTATAGAATATTGAGATATTAATAACTTTAAAATCTCCTTTAAGTAGTACTTACAAAGAGTGTTTTGTCAGAAGTTGTAAGGAGTTACAGATGCCTTGCAATGTACTACTTAGTATAGCTGTGCATTTGTAATGTTTTGAGCACTGTTTTTCTATAAATACGTGTAAAATGCATTTGGTTTCACATCTTAATAACTCTTTAGAAAGTCCATGTTATAGAATGCTCTGCTAAACTGGTCTCTTGCTCATCGTGCCAAAACATTTCCCCCAACCATTTGCTAGAAGAGTGAAACCACTGAGTATTTGCAAGTAAATCTTTGTTACTCTTAAGAAGAACAAAATCTTACTTACTTGCCAAGCATTTATTTCCTAAAAATTGACTTCTTGGTTCTGTACATTCTGTTCTACACCAAACCGATAGTCTTTATATATGCTTTCTTGGAGAAGACAGCTCTGGTAATAGAGCTCTTGTAACAATATTCTATTCTGCTCTTTAAGAAAAAGAATATAATTTACTTTTCTGATACTTTCCTAAGAACTGTGATATTTCTCCTTCAGTGACAATTTGAATGTAGTTAACCCTGAATTCTTGAACGATAAAATACTATCAAGAATGTCTTAGAAGAGGAATTACTTTTCACTAATGTAATGGCTCCTTAGATAGAGAGCTTATCTCCAGACAAAATTCCAAAACAAAATGTTTGCAAAACTAGGTTCTTTCAGCTGCAAAGTATTGTCCACTTTTATTTTTTCAGTAAAACCACGAAATTCTTTAATTCTTGAATGTGCTGGAAGGATTTATTAATGAATGGATGAGGTAAAGGAAAATCTATCTTTTTTCACAGTTCTGATTCACAGTAAAATGCACTACTTGGGATTTTGATTTTCACTGTGTTTGCACATGCAAATTATTAAAAAAAATCAATAGATATTTTATTTAACTGAATACACAGAGGTATTTCCCTTTATTAAGTTCATAAAAATATTTAAAAGTCATCTACCAAAAATTAAAATGCAATACTTCCTTGAGAGTGTTTTGACAGACTCTATGAAAATTGTATTTCTTCATTTGATTTTCAGAGGGATTTTTCTTTTGTTCTTGTTTTATTTTGTAGTTGTGAGATTCTATTATGCAATATATTGAAGGTAGTTTTTATTGGTTTATATCTCCTAGGAACAGAATGGTTCACTCAGGTTTAAATTCTATAAGAGGATTAATTGTAATTAATATAGTCAATAACACAGAGATTTGAAATCATTGAACAGATTTTTTTCTACCATGTTTACCACTTCATTATTTCAAGCACACAAACACAAAGCCAGTTTCTCTAAAATATTTTTATTGTTCTTCCCATAAAATTTTCCTCACATTTATTTTTCTATTTATTTGTCTGTATTTTAGTATAATGATTATCTGTTTGTTTCTTTTTGTTTGTTTGTGCTTTTTAAAATTTCTATATATTACCTTATAAGATCAAGAAAATCAGAAAATATTATGACCTATGCAATGCTAAAAAGGTCCTGTTCAAAGCTTAAAAATCAACTTTGTAGCTGTATTGGTATTCCTTTCCTCACAGTAAAAAGGTGTGTATCTTGTCTGAATAGATAACCTAGATAATGTGTTCCTCAGCCATGAAGCAGATTATATTCATGCTTATATTTTCCTCAATACCTGGCTTCAGCTCTTCACAATCGTCCCTACCTCTTTCACTCTATGTATCAATAGCAGTGCCTAATGAAATCAACACGCTGAACTTTCAGTTTGCCTCTTTCCTTGAAATCATGTTTGCTTTGTATGCATGCAATATTTTTTTAATGTCTAAAATATACAAATATAATCAGTAATGTAATAAAAATATGCATTATTATAAATTTTAATTTTTGTTACACGGTACATTAAAATTTGTTAATAACATCCAAAACCTGAATCACATACAGAATTATGCAGTAAGATATTTATTGTACCGGTGTATATGTATTTTTCTCCTGACATTTTGCATCCACTTATTAATGAGAATATGGTATGCCACACTACATTTACTTTCGAGGTGGTCTCAACATAAAGCTGTATGTATACAGCTGAACACATAATGATGACCCAAAAGAGCTTCTCTGAAACAAAATATTTTGACAGCTGTTCCTGTACAATTTTCCTAACAACATTAATTTATTTTTTTGAAAATTTAATTTATTTTCCTCTATTTTAGTGTATTGATAAACTGCTTGTTTCTTTTTGTTTATTTGTGCTTTATATATATAATTATATTCAATAACAAGGTGTTACTGAATTCTAAAGTTGATGGAGTAGTATGTGCCAGGAGTAACAGATACGTATATTATATTGTATTTTCTTATTATTCTTTTTAGGTCTTAACATGTCTGAGGGTTCAAATTCTTCTAATCAACCACATGGTACAAATAGTAGTTCAGTGGCCATTGCTATCCTCGTGCCTTTCTTTGCCCTTATATTTGCTGGTTTTGGTTTTTATCTTTATAAACAAAGGTAAGTGCAAATTATGTATATAGAATTTCTGTATGACTTGGTGGTTTTTTTCCTTCAATTTTTATGAGTGTTAATAAAGTTTTCTGTTAAAACCACAAAATGTTTGCAAAATGTGCATGTAGACAGTTCTTCCTACCTCCATGAAAGTCTGACATAACGACTGAGGGATCTGTTTATTGTACTGTTCTATACTTTCATTCCTACTTATTTTAAATGTTATAAATTTCTCTCTTTATGATAGCAAAATGGATGCTATAAACTATGGGCATAGGGGGAATAATATAATAACCAGTCTTTCTGTGTACTTACAGATGTTTGCCTGTATTTTTTTTTTTTACACATGTGACAGAATTATGAGTCATATATTGAGTAATTTATTTTAATGCCTGCTCTGTTTATGGGCTTACAAGTATATGCAAGTTTTATTGAGAGGTTTCATTATGGAACTGTTTCTGCATCTGAAATTATAAGTTCTTATGTTACACAGCCACCAGTCATCTTTCTCAATTTCATTAGTCTTAAATTCAACAATTTTTTTCATGTTATCAAGGCCAGTATTAGTTCTTTGGATTCAGTGTTAAGTAATCTTTTCCCATAGCTTTAAAGCATTAGATGAGTAAAGAAAATTTAATCACTTTAATGACAAGACAATTCATTGCCTACTAACTGTCAAAATGGTGATTTACATCTGGTAACCTGACAATAATAATTGCAATATACTTTGCAGGATAACATTAGTTTAAAACACATACCATAATCTGAAATGCTACTTGGTTTTTAACTGCTTCAGAATATGAAAAACTTCTTGTAACTTTTTGTATATTTACCTGTATGCCATAAGCACTTGTCTTTACATTTTATATTGATGATTTGCATTAGAGTACGCATTATGCATAACAATATAGATGAAGCATTTTCAGGGGATTGTACTTTGATATTGTGAGTTACTTAGGGAAAAAGAAAATGTTTCAGCTATAAATTAGTTCTTGAATGTGTAAGTAACTTGTTGAGTGTCCAAAGGGATAAAAGAAAATCTCCGTTTTCTGTCTGGAGAGTTATTGCATCTTTACAAGATTTTGTTGTACTCTAAACTACTTATCTGATCATCCAAGTGGAAATACCTACCTCTTCTAAGGTTGTTAACTAAGATTGGAAGCGAACATAATTTTAAAAGAATCATAAATTCCTTAAACTTTATAAGGAGAGTACTTAGCACAGATGTCGTAAAAAAATTTGAGATGTTGTATTTAAATCCCGTAATTGGAACTGGGAGCTAAATTCTGTTCAGTTTCTTAAGTTACATCAAGGCAGTGAGGAAAACTGCAGTTACAAATACTCTGTCTTTCTTCTACAGGACTGCACCTAAAACACAGTATACAGGATGCTCTGTTCATGAAAATAATAATGGACAAGCTGCTTTTGAAAACCCTATGTATGACACAAACGCAAAGTCTGTGGAAGGCAAAGCGGTACGATTTGACCCCAACTTGAACACTGTTTGCACAATGGTATAATGTGGTAATGATATGTCTTCAAAGTCTGGAAATTGACACACAACACAGTGCACACACCATTCACTGATTTAAAAAAAAAAAAAATTAAAAAAAAAATTTAAAGCACACTTTTCAGGATATACTGGGTCACCTTTTCCTGAGAATGATAAAAACAAGAATGGGTTGTGGTTATTTTGTTTTGATTTTCTTTTTCATAAACTGGATCAGAATTCTTCATGTGCATCATGGAGAGTTTTTAAAAAATTTGCTGCACTCCATGAGTGCTACTCACAGTTTATTTGCTTTTTTAAAAAAGGAGGTTATTCTAAAACATAAAACATATTTGCATATATTGGAGGAGCATCCACTATCAGTATTTCTGTGCTTTATAAAAACTATAATAGAGGAACTGGGTTAAAAAAAAAAAAAAAAAAAAAAAAAAAAAAAAGACATAGGTAGAAAATAAGAGCTATACTTACAGGAGACAATAGGTCACTGACTTCTTTTTAACAGTCATATGCTACATCTTTCTCATGAGTTTTTACCTTTTTTTTTCCATTTATTTGGCCTATTTAGTATTTTATTTTTATCAGAAGAGTTAATTTTTTTAAGTCCAGGGTGTAGTATTTAAAATTCAGCAAGTACAACTTACTCTTTTCACTTCACAGAAGAAAAATCAAAATGTCATGTTCTTATTTAATGAATTTCCTTCCCTACTTCATATCTTGATTCCTTTCCATGTTCCGAGTCAGACTCCTTTTCTCTGTTTCCATTAACAATACCCAGAAATGGTAACATTTCTACATTTCTTTTGTCAAGCATACAACTAGACAAATTTTGCAATCACGGAGTTAGTATGAATTGAGCTTTGTCATATGGCTATGGTACTTACTGTTGAAGATCATTCAAAAGAGTGACCATCTTACATTTTTTTCAAATGTGAAAATATAATTTAATTATATTTCCCATTAAAAAGTATGGTTCACAGTAACATTAGTAATCAAATCCGTATATCAAAAATGTAAGAGTCCATTCTTCAATCCATGCTAGTTAAATCTAGACCGTATCACATCAGTTTATTCCTTCAGCATTTTGTCAAAACGCATGCATAAAGCATGGTGAAATCCCATCGAAGCTGATGCATTCCAACAGACTTTAATGAACTTTGGATCAGACCTACAAGGCAAGAGGAAGTTATAATTTGATAATACTGTGTTTTCACATCTATTTTATCTATATATTCCATACTTTATGGAAACAAATCCTTACAGATAATGATTTAAAATTGAATCTATTACCATAGTGCAATGAAAACAAAAATATTAAATATATATATATATATATATATATATATATAAAGCCATGATTTTATTAGGGACAATCCATTCATTTTAGGGACAATTCAGATTCCACAGCCCTCAGACACAAGTTTTACACATTCCAGAATCACTTTTAAGGACACGTAATTTTTAGTTATTTCATATCAAAATTATTCAGTGGCAACTCAGTAATTTATTTGATGTAGGTCATTGTCTTCCATTCGTAGCATGACTCACAAATGCTGTGTGTTAGCCAGTGTGAATTATCTGTTATTGTCCCTTTCAGACATTAATAATTCTGTGAAAATCTAAACTTTTTCTTACCGTAATAGAGAGTGCCTACCAAATATCATTGTACCCAGGATTGCTGCTTGGATTTCTATAATGTTTGATGAATTTCTAATAAACCATTTTACAACACTTTGTTTTGAATATTCATACAACTCTGTCAAACTGTATTCTACTAAAAGGATGCTGTTTTATATTTTATACCATTGGTTGTTATTTATTCTTGTTTATTCAGATGACTGCAATAACTATGATTCATTCATTAATGTTAAGGTTAATACATTTGAGATCGTTTAAAATGTTTCTTCTGCAACTGGCTACTCCTCTTATATTAATGCATACACTTTTGTAAAAAAGTATATTTTTATGAAAAAAGGATTTGTAAAAGTATGATGTAAATTTTCAGTGCAAATGTAAACAAAATAAAATGGACAATTGCTTTTTTTAACCATGTTTCTTCTTTGGAAGATGAGCTTTAAACTCATTTCAGTTGTGAAGATGAAAAAATAGCCTAATGAATAATTCAGGTTTGGTATTTTTTCTGACCCTTCCTGTGAATTTTACGTAAGGTAGCAAGACTTAGCACACTTTCACAAATAACTAGTGAACACAATATATAAAGATACCTATTCCTTAGTGTTCCTCGAGGTTGTAGACAGCCTACTTTGCACGTTAATTTTGTGACCTTTCTGCAGAAATGTACAGGACATATATATTAATAGGTAGTACCAGTACATACAGTATCTTCTGGCATTAAAAAAACCCAGTGTCATCTCTTAATGACATTGAACTGCAGGGGAGGATCTTAATTATCTTACTATAATATTAAACCCGTCTTTTAACTACCCCTTCTGCTTGAAAGCATGGAAAGTAGATAAAAAATCCTGACCTGAAATCCTATTCATAGGATAACTGGGGGGAAAAAAAGTCTAATATTCTTTTGTGAATACGGTGCTCTACATAAACTGAAAAGGCCCATTCAGGCCCAGATTGAAATCACTGAAGACTCTGATGTAAAATACATTGGAAAGAGAAGCAAGGATTCATTCTGAAAATGTTACTGTGAGGATCATGCGCTAATGTTTTTCGAGAGGGTTCTAGAACAAATTCGTTAATTCTGAAAAGAAAAAAAAAAAAATCCTGTTTCACAGTGGCCAAACTTTCATATGCAACCTAGAATCTGAAAAGTTTTTCCCTCTTTGGTTTATTCATTACAGTTTTAACATATAAAGCAAATAAACTTGCATTGAACTTGTTCAGCAATTCTGTCAATGCTTAAGCTAGTGTCCAGTTTGTGCTTTTCAAGAATTACACTGACTTCACTGTAACAGAGAATGCACTATTCATAATAGATGGGGTGGATTTATTGGGTGGATTTGTTTGGTTTGTTTTGGGGAGGTGTTTATTTATTTGTTAATGTAGCTCCTAATTCTACATTATTTGTATGTCGAGAGCCAACTGGTGCACTACATCTCATTAAAGTCATACTAAAATCTAATTCAGTACTGGAATACAGAAATCACACTTGTCACCTAAGCTCACCACAGTAGCAGTCAGAGTAGAACTCCTCGGAATAACCAGACCATCATAAAATAGAGCTAAAAATGTCTGATTTTACTTTTGTTTGTGAAACAGACCTGGCGTTATTGTGTACAAATCTTATCCTGGAGGAATTCCTTGGCAAAAATACAAGAAAATGTTCTTTTTAAGGATAATAATTTAATAGCTATAAATCTTATAGATTCTCATAAGGAGCTAATGGGAAATAAAGTGAGTCTACAGCCAAGTCATTATTATATTAATCTAAGTAAAAGACAGCTTTTCTTTTCCAGATCTTAAAAGCATATATCTCAACCCACTATTGTAGTTGGCTGAAGTGTTATGAAGTATTCATAATTTTTTCCAAAATTAGTGAAATGCAGAGAATTTAAAATGTTGGATATCACTGCACAAAAACATCAGCAGATCTGTATCTCAGCACATAGATTCAGCTTTAAGTCCCTAACTACTACCTAGCTATTGTATTATCTCAGTAATGCATAGTTCGCTTGTGCAGGAATTGATACAAGGAAATGATCACCTGCTTTGCAACTTATTTACTTATAGCAACTTATAATGATTTCTGAATATTACTTAATAATCCTGCTTGCCCTGAATGTTCTGTGGAAACTTACCAAGAACTACTATATTCAGCAAAAATAAGAGACATGTCCTTGGAAAGCAGATGGGTTCTAAAAAGTTGAGTCTTTGTGTTGGATCGACAGCTGTATATGGGTGGTATAAACGGATATACTGGTGCTTTTAGATAAAATAGAGGTGGTAAACCAGCAGGAACCACTTTTGTTCAAGAAACTGGCTAAGAGATTCTGTGCATGCTCCAAGAAAAAGTACAAGGTGAGAAAGACTAAGAGCCTTCCTCCAAGAGACCCCCGAAGATGCCCACCAGGAGGCAATGCCCAGGCACAAAGATAACATAAACTGCTGACACCAGCCTTTTGAACTAACCCAGCCTTACTTATACGTATGGATATTTGTATTGTGTAATCCAATGAATATGTATATCCACACCCTTAAGTTTTGGTAAAATGTGCTGTTGGGGTGCAGGCTTTGTGGAGAAATCCCCTTGCACCCTGGTGCTGGAGTAAACATACCTGCTTTATAACTCTCTCCGAGTTGTAGTCTGTTTCCACAAATCAGAATATACTAATTTTTTACAATGTATGCTTCTGCCCATGATCTTTCTATGAAAGATGATTTGTTCCACAATAAGACAGTCAGTATGTGTTGCAGCATGCTTCTTTATAAGATAATTAAAGTTTGAGAAAAACATTGTATCATTTTTTAGATTAAAATCCTACAATCCTTGTTAGATTAATTTGTGAAAATATTTTCCAATTTCAGGTTGTCAGTAGGGATTGATATAAGTACATGAAGTGTCTGTGACTTCAGGAGGACCAACCAAGCAATGGTAAATTCAGAAACCAAGTTCCAGAGCTCCTTTCATACACATTTTATTAGCAATCTTACTAGCCTTACACAGTACTACAGAAAAATCTATCTAGCATCTCTCAAATCCCCCAGATTTTCCTTTTTGGAATTTCTGTGGATTTCTTTTCAATTTGGTCACCAAAAGTTCAGTCAAACATGATGGAGAAAGATTAAATGGGTCAGTTTTCTGATAAAGCTGGAAGTTAATAAAATCTTTATTATTGATTATCAAACATGTTATTCTTTACCTCCTTTTATCATTCTTTATGTAATAATTCTTACAGAAGAGAATATTCACATGAGTGGAGCATGATACAACATTTAGGAATGAAATGGAGTTTAAGATTTCTGTGCTGTATATTTATTTTCCAAAATCTTTGTGTGATCACAGCTGACATTTTTTGAACAAATGAAGGCCTGTCATTTCTGCTCTAAATTGATTTCATATTTAGTTCCAGACTAAGTCTCCCACTGTTTGATCATTTTGTTCATCATCTACTTTGTACTGCTGTCTTAAATGACAGCCAGGACAATGGAAAAATGATTCATAGTTTGGTTTCCTTATGTGGTAAAATAAGTGCAATGAATAACGGCTCAGGCAAATACTTTTGAATAAGATTTTGGAGTGTCAAAGATTAAACAGGACCGATATTAAATGAATATTTAACTACATAAAAAATATTCCAGTGAAGTAGGTTGTGTTCCCCATTTATTATCTTCTTGATGATGAAACTATGGCAACATAATATCCTGACTTCCTCAACCAGGAATAAGTATAGTAGTAGATCTGAAAATAAGTCCCAACATTTTGTGATAATTTATTAATGTTAAAGACATATATCATTCTAGCAAGTAGTCAAGTATCCAGTAAATATCTCCCAGTGCTTCATAATTGGCTGCATATAAAATCATGCCAAATCAGCCAGATTAGGCTGATTAGATCAAAACACATTTGTGTCTGAAATATCATGAGAACACACTTGTAGGAACCGCTGTAGATACCAAAGAGACTGAAGGGAAGTTAACTTCCATGAAAGGAGCTGCACTTCCATTTTAAAGTAACATCTTAAACCACTTTAACTAGTGTCCAGAATTTTATGCTCTAGCTGCATGTCCACATTTCTAAGAATATACGTAATGTTTATCACTGTGAACTTTAATCCCAATTACATAGTACTGATAAATTATTTTATATTCCTAAAATAAAAGATGTTATGTAGGGGGAAAATGAATTACATGGTCATTTTTTTCCAATACTTAAATTATAGGAGATTATATCTGAAAACTCTAAGTCTCCTGTGGTGATTCTTGTGAGACTTTCCTCTTGGTGTTTTATCACATTCTGCAGTGATAAGAATTTAGTCAGTGAAGTTCTAGAATTCAGAAACCGGGAAATAATAATTAAAAAAATCTTAAAAATATGAAGAATAGGCTCTTCTCTAAGAGAAGCGTAGCACTGAAGGATTCTGCTCCCATGTACCAACTGAAGAATTTGCTAATCCATAGGAAATCACATTTATGGTTAGCCCACCAAAAGAATGCCCAGTAATCTAATTTGAGCAATGACTCCCTAAGATTATTTATTTAATTTTCACTCATGTGCATTCAGAAATAGGTTGATGCTAGAAAAGTAGTCAGAAAACGCTAAAGGTG
>NW_020799095.1:136286515-136361359 GCF_003259725.1 Athene cunicularia | reverse complement strand
AAAAAAGAGTCTGGGAAATCATAAGGAAAGAAATAGATTCATGTTCTATGTTAACAAGATAAATGGCGTTATATTTGATCAGTGATTCTGAAACTAGATGAGTAATATCAGGCTGAGTGACTTTGTCTTCCAGACCCTCAGAGCAGCTTAATCTGTTCATTCCACCTGTACTCATTTCTTGGCAAATGTTTTTGTTCCTCTACCTCTTATCCATTGAGTTATGTCTTACATGGATTGAAAAGTTGTTTGATCAAAAAATAAGTTTTGAAGACTGACTGTGAGGGACAGGAAATTAGAAAATCGTTGTGAAGAGGGTACATCTTATTTTAATGACATGCTAAAAAATATAATTAACATGCTTTTTGATAGCATTTCTGTTTCTTATTAAGGTAGAATTAATATACTGTATCTCTTAAACCAACATCAAAGTGTAAACATATTTTGAGACCTGTAAATTTATACTTCTGATTTTATTTGTAAAATATATTTTTAAATGACACATAAAGTCATTACAGTCAGCCTACCATCAGTGTTTTGTGGAATGCAACACTTATCTCTAAAGTGATGTACAAAGGGAAAATGAATGAAAGCTCTCACTGCACTTACTACTGCTATTTTTACATTGCCTAAAAGTAAGTCTAAGATTGCCAAAGATGAAGCAGGACCTTAGATGTAAGACTGATTAAATAAAGCATGTTTCCAATAAAGTAACTGTGCTTTCTCCCTTTTATTATCTCCTCTGGATGCTGAAACTATGTCAACATGATATAGATTGTCTGTAACCAAATCTGAAAAAAGAGTAATTGCTCAATATCGGTCATGTCTGTGTTTCTAAAAAAAAAAGATGGTGATGGACTTTGTCATTAGTGAAAAGCAAAAATAATATGTTTGGCCTGGAGTACAGAGCTTTCCTGTAAATGAAGAAATCGATGCCTACCACATTTTAATGAGCTAAAATGAACTGTCAGTTGCTCTTTGAGGAGTTTATATAGCACAAGAAAAATTCAGGAGAACAGGCAACTGTCCTCACCACAGCCATGGGCTCCAGAAAAGAATGCAAAATGACAGAAGTAATTAAGGAAGCTAAGGAGCTGCTAGTTGAGAAACTAGTTAAGGCAGATGCCTCCTATCATTCCTAAGCATGTCCAGAAGATACTGAGGAGTATGTATGTTCTCTCTCTCTCTCTATATATATATCTCCTGTGTGTATATAAATAAACATATGCACAGTATATATATATACACTATATAATAAATATTAAACTATACCTATACACAAAACTAATGTAAAATAAAGCCAGTAGTTGTGAAATTATCCCGAGATATTTTTACCAGAAAATCAAAATATATGCAATATATATTTTATATACATATACTATGTATGACTACTACTATACGCCACATTGTAGGTGTATATAATATATAGGTTATAGACTGTATTGTATAAAGCATAATAATATTTTTTTATATAGTAGGTATATATGTATATGTAGAAGTGTATATATATACACATATATTCATTTATACTTATGTAAGCCAATTTTCTGAGTAGTGGACCCTCATAAAACATTTATTGCTTCAAATTGTAATATATTTATCACATTTGGAGCCGTAACTGCAGAAAGACCTTGTAGATAACTGTAAAAAGGAAGTGCTTACAGTAATAAGGGTATGCAATATCTGTAGTAATATGCTATATTTATTGTTAAGAGATTGCAAGTGTGAAGTATGACTTGTAAGTGCCTTTATGTTCATGGAAGATAAGGTATAGTTTTCTGAAAAAAAGTGAGTTTATTACACTGAGAAGACTAAATTTGTTTTAAAAATACAGGGATTATAAAAGTCTTCATAAAAATATGGCATGATATTTTTTAAGCAGAATTAGAAAATACAGTAGTAACTTTCCCCCATTATATGGCAGAACTATAGAACAAGACAATGTAAGTAACACTTCAAGCTATTTGAGGTAGAATTGATCAGTGTTAAAGACTGAAAGCTAAACATGTGATCTCATGCAAAAATTTTACAAATACACCACAAACAACAGGAAAAAGATACTGTATCAAATGCTCTCACATTAATAGACACTTACAGTGAACTTAGTCATCAGTAACCTCGTATCTTAAAAAAAAATGAAAACCTTATTAAGATCTTTTCAGTCTAGTAATATAATTCTATGCTTCATGCCTTAATTCTATGCTTTCATTCTAAAAAATAAGACACTTTCTTTGTATCACAACAAAAATAGCAAGCTACATGTGATTCGGTCCTTTATCATGGTTCTTGCTACCTCTGTGAATAAGACCCAGATGCGAATATTTTTTTATTATCTCTACCAGTCACTTCTCTGTAGAGGAGATAAGGCTATAGAACTCATGGTAGGCACAGAAACAAAATTAGAAATTCTCAAAAACTGAAATATACATAGAAGACTCTCTGTCTTTCAAGTCCATTTTTTCAACTTCAAGCTCAGACTTTTCTGAACTCTCTGCAATAATAGAAAGCTTCAGTTGTCATAGCCAGGAATATGACAACGGGGTAGGAAAAAGTTTGAACAGACCATTGAAGTAGTTCATTCTCAGACATAGAATCACAGGATTATATCATCGTAGAGTAATTCAGGCTGGAAGGAACCTCAAGAGGTCTCTATTCTAGCCTCTTGCTCAAAGCAGGGTGAGGTCCAAGGTCAGCCGAAGTTGCTCAGGGCTTGGAATGGAAACTGGAAAACCTTCCTTGGTAACATCGTTCACTGCCTGACTGTCTTCATAGGGAAAATGTTTCTTTGTTAAGTTGGAGACCCTGCCTTACGAATTTTGCCAATTTTTTCTTGTCTTCCTGTCATTTTATGGTCTGCTGGTGACAAATGAGACAGGTGGGATGCAGCTGTCCCAGGGAGAGAAAAGGATTCTGGGGCAGGAGTTAGCAGGGCTTATTGACAGGGCTTTAAACTAGATATGAAGGGTGATGGGGAGATAACTGGGCATGTTAGGAACAAGCTTAAGGGAAGCATGCCAATGCTTGAAGGATGGTGGACTGGTGAGGGCTCTCCCTCTCACTTCATTTGAGAGAAGGGAAAGATATTTAAGAACCACGGAAGCACATGAAAAGCGTCTGGTAGGCAGTGTGGCCCACAGTCACAAAAAGGTGTTGGATTCATTAGCTCAAGTCCATCTATGCCAATACCCACAGTATGAGCAACAAATGGGGAGCTTGAAGCCATGATGCAGAAGGAGAACTATGACATAGTAGCTATAACAAAATAATGGTGGGATGCCTCACACGACTGGAGTGCTGCAGTTGATGGCTACAAGCTCTTCAGGAGGGATAGACAGGGAAGGAGAGGTAGTGGAGTGGCCCTGTATGTTAGAGAATGCTATGAGAGCTCAGAAATTAAGTATAGTGATAACGGGGTTGAGAGTGTCTGGGTTAGGTTAAGGACAATAACGCAGATCTTGCTGTGGGAGTGTGCTATAGACCCCCCAGCCAAAGCAGTGAGGTGGATGAAGCTTTCTGTAAACAGTTAGGAGAAATCTCACAGTTACTTGCCTTTGTTCTTGTGGGGGATTTGAACCTCCCGGGTATCTGCTGAGATCACAGCACAGCAGAGAGGGAACAATCCAGGAGGTTCCTGGCATGTGTGGAGGATAACTTCCTCACACAGCTGGTGAGTGAGCCGACCAGGGAAGGGGCCCTCCTGGACCTGCTGCTTGTGAACAGGGAAGAGCTTGTGGGGGAGGTAATGGTTGGAGGGCGTCTAGGGTGCAGTGATCATGAGGTGACTGAGTTTTCCATCCTTGGAGAAACAAAGAGAGGGGTTAGTAAAACTGCCAACTTAGACTTCTGGAGGGCAAACTCTGACCTGTTCAAAAGACTGATTAACAAAATCCCTTGGGAGGCTGCCTTGAAGGATATGGGAGTCCAGGAAGGCTGGACATACTTCAGGAGAGAAGTCTTAAAGGCACAGGAGCAGGCTGTTCCCGTGTGCTGAAAAACAAGCAGGCGGGGAAGGAGCCCAGCCTGGCTAAACAGGGACCTTTGGCTGGATCTCAAGAACAAAAGGAGAATCTATGACTTTGGAGGAGGGGCCAGGTCTCTCATGAAGACTATAAAGATGTAGTGAAGTTATGCAGGGAGAACATTAGGGGAACCAAAGCACAGCTAGAGCTCAACTTGGCTACAGCTGTTAAGGATAACAAAAAATATTTCTATAAATTCATTAACAGCAAAAGGAGGATTAGGGAAAATCTCCCTCCTTTACTGGATGCAGAGGGAAACATGGTAACTAAGGAAAAGGCTGAGGTGCTCAGCACCTACTTTGCCTCAGTCTTTAGCAGTGGAACTGGCTGTTCCCTGGACACCCAGCCTCAGGAGCTGGCAGATGGGGAGGGGAAGCAGACTGAGGTCAGCACAGCTGAAGAGGAGGTGGTCAGAGACCTGCTGCACCACTTGGATGCACACAAGTCTGTGGGACCCGATGGGTTACACACGAGGGTGCTGAGGGAGTTGTCAGATGTGCTCGCCAAGCCACTGCCCATGATTTACCTGAAATCATGGCTAACTGGGGAGGTCCCATTGGACTGGAGGGTGGCAAATGTGACACCCAACTACAAGAGAGGCAAAACAGAGGATCTGAGAAACTATAGATTTGTCAGAACTGTCAGTCTGCCCTCGGTGCCAGGGAAGGTCATGGAGCAGGTCATCTCGAGTGCCATTAGAAGTCATGTAATGGACAACCAGGGAATCAGGCCCAGTCAGCATGGGTTTATGAAAGTCAGGTCCTGCCTGACAAAGCTGATTTCCTTCCTTGACAAGATGACCTGACTATTGGATGAGGGAAAGGCAGTGGATATTGTCTACCTGGATTTTCAAAAAGCATTTGAAACAGTTCCCATAGAATTCTGATAGAAAAACTGGCTGCCCATGGCCTGAATGAACGAATGATCTGCTGGGTCAAGCACTGTCTGGATGGACGGTCAATGGAGCTAAATCCAGCTGGCGGCCGGTCACAAGTGGTGTTCCTCAGGGCTTGGTGTTGGGACCATTTCTGTTCAACATCTTTATTGATGATCTTGATAAGGACAGAGAGTGTTATCATCAGTAAGTTTGCAGATGATACCAAGTTAAGCGGGAGTGTCGATCTGCATGAGGATAGGGAGGGTCTACAGAGAGATCTGGAGATACTGGATTGGTGGGTAGTCTGTACTGGTGAGGCCACACCTTGAGTATTTGAAATGCTGGGGTTTCAACCCCAAACCCCAAATTAAGGTTGACATCTGGGTGATTCCCACAGCCCTTCACAAAGGGGGGGGTGAGTTTGCCTTTAGGCTTCCCTCCAGGGTGGGGCCAGCCTTGCAGACAGAGCCATTGGGTAAATGAGCCCCAGGTGTCCTGCATTGAGTAACCCAAGGTCAGGTGTCCCACTGAGGGATAAAAGCTGGGATGCCTTGCAGGCAGGGGTAGTGTCTGTCTGTGGGGTGGATGCCCTGTGCAGAGTTCCCTGTTGGGGAAGGACCTCCTGCCTTCCTGGGACTGGGCTCCAGTCAGGTCTGGCTTTTGTAAGTGTGGGCTGTGTAGAGATTCAGTATGTGGCTTCCCTGGTCTTATGTGTTTGGCTTGTTGACTTGGTTGTCTCTCTTCTCTGGGAGACTGTGTTTCACCATTTATTCCACAGATTGTTGGTTGTGTGGTATCAGGTTGGGGTCAGTGGGTTTGATGTTGATTATGTATAATCTGACTGATTTGTTTGTACCCCCAGTGCTCACCCATGTACTGACCCTTTTGTATCAAATACAATTTGGTTATTGGTTCATCTTTATGCTAGCTGTGTCCTTTATGCTAGGCCTGTTAATTGGCAAAACAGGTACTGAATGTGTTCTTTGCTTCAGCAAAAGGAGAAAAAGGAAGACTTTCTGACTACAAGGTACCCCTGTCTCCTGTGCTAAAAGGTAGAGTTCAAGGAAGAGACCTACCAGCATTGGATGAGGGATGAGTCAAGGATCACTTCAGAGAACTTGAGCCATGTATGTCCCTGGGATGGACAGATTATATCCAAGGTTATTGAGAGCTGGGCAATTTCCTTGCAAGACAAGTCTATCATTTTGATAAGTTATGTACATGCTGGGAAATCTCCAGTTAATGGAGGAATGCAAATGTTGTACTCATCTTCTAAAAAGTTTCTTTTCAGACAGTCTAGAGAACTACCAGCTGGGCAGCTTTGTCTTCAGTCCCTTGGAAAATCATGGAATTAGTATTTTTGAAAGTAACTTCTGGGCCTCTGGAAGGGAAAAAAATGGTAGGGAATAGGCAGCATGAGTTTATCAAGCACAAATAATTCCTCACAAACCTTACTGCTTTCTACAACATGTCAGGATTTTTAGATGAGAAGAGCACTGGATGCCATTTTCTTAGACTTTAGTAAGTCTGTTAACGCTCTGTCCCAGCAACTGGCTTGTATCCAGATTGAGATGTTGTGGTTTGGATGCACGGGCAATTAGGAAAAAATAAAAGAAAATGGTGGATTATTAGATTTAGGCAGCAATGGTTAATGGGTCATACTCTACCTAGATGCTGGTAACAGAGTGACACAGAGCTGGGCTCTGGATCCAATTTTGATTAAATCTTTACAAAAGACTGGAAGGAGTCAATGTGTCCTGATCAAGATTGCAAATGACACCAAACTGGTGCATGGACCAGTCACTACACTTGAGGACAGGGCTGCCACCAAAGAAGATCTAGAATAATGTATCAACAGAAGCCATGGGAGGTTCTGTACCTGGCAAGAAATAATCCTTGGTATGAACATGGGGCAGGGTCTGATGGCCTGGGCATCAGCTCTGGTCAACAGACCCTGGAGGTCTTGCCAGAAACCAAGCTGATGACACAGCAGCATGCTCTGGCAGAAAGAGACAAGAGCCACCTGTACTGTATTAACAGAAGCACAGACAATATGTCAAGTGAAGTTAATATTTTTCTTTAGTCAGAGCTCATTAGACTACACCTAGAATACTGTGCTTGGTTTTTGGTCCCAAATAGAAAGAAAACAGTAATCTAGGGAGAGTACAGTGGAAAGCCACTATGCTGGTCAGGGTATTTGCCTTGTGAGGAGAGACTGGTCCATCCTGGAGAGGGATGACTACGGGGAAGTCTCATAGAAGCTGGGGAGGTCATCAAGATGGGATGAGGTTCTTTGCGGGGGCTACTGATGGAACAGAGACAGTAGGCATAAGTTAAAGAAAAAAAGATTCAGACTGGCTATAAAAATTTTGAAGTAATGAGCACAGTCAAGCTTGCCCAGCGAGGCTGTGCAATCTCCAGCTCTGAGTAACCTGGTCCAACTTCATGGATGACCCTGCTTTGAGCAACAGGTAGGACTAATGGCCACCTGTGGTCCACCTCACTCTGAATTATTATGTGATCCTATAAATTTGCATAGAAAGCTTTACAGAAAAATATTGTAAGTAATGTTTATTTCACTGTTAGGATGAAAAACTGACCTTCACTTGTAGTACTACATAAAAAGGACTCTCAGTACTGGGGGTGTACCAATAGGCCTTAACTGTCCTGAACAGTGTCACATGGGCCTCCTGTGTAAGCACAGACTTGGATCTTCAGTTCCAGCCTGAGTTACTTTGTAGGTGAAATGTACAGATTCCTCATGTATTGCCTTTCAACATGAATTCCATGGTTTATGAAACAGAAGTAACCAGATACAATTTCAAATTCTCTACAGTGATTGCCACCTTTTTCAGTGGATACGGAGATCTTGCACTTCAAATTCACAGTAACTTCATAGTAGTGCAGAACAGATAAGCTTTAGCTTACTTCTAATAGCTTATGTATTAAATGGATAGGTACCTTCACTTTTCTTCTTATAATGAACTGCATTACACTGTCAATGAGGTATACAAAGAAAATGGGAGAATTAATGACATTGCTCTTTTGCATATTAAAATCATCTGTCAAATGTGTATTACACTTGTCTAATGATCAAATAAAAAATTCAGTGTTTAAACTGTACTATCTTTCTTGATTTATCATACTCAACTGCTAACACTTTGATAGACAGATACTCTATGATGTTGAGGCATATTATAATCTGATTATAGAACCACTTATATTTCCATTAGAAGACAACCAAAAGACAATAACTGATACGAATAACTTCAAATTCTATGGCAGTGAAGAAGCTAGTATATAGAGTATACAGTGCTTATATATTGTGAGAGACTGAAATGTCAAATGATGGTCTCAATGCTTACTTGTGTCTGTGTAAACCTCAAGGACAAGCTGTAGCCTTTGGATTAGTCTAAAAAATGTCACCCAAGGAAGCAGGAGTGTAGTGAAGGATGTACCTGCCACTGCCTTGCAGCTGTATTGACAAAATCCTTAGATAAGCCTCAAAGGGGGAGATATGGACTGAGTGAAACCAAATGTTTATCACTGGCTCCATCATGTAAGCCCAATAATTTGTGGCTCTATTGTGTAAACCAGACACCATGCATGCATTGCTAATGAACTGATAAGAGGTGAGCATTTCTGCCCCAGAAGCCAGGTGATTGCTCAAGAAGCATGAAGTCAGCAAAAATCTGTGGGACCAGAGGAAAAACTAAAGGTGGGAAGATAGGCTAATCAGCTGATATGACAAAAATTTTGCTGTGTGTGCACCCACAACCAAAGAACTGAAGACTGAGGATGCTTCTGGTTCTGTGGTGGTGACTATGCTTGCCTGATTTGTCTTTTTCTTCCATTCTCTCCTATCGCTACCCCTCTTCACTTTTAGCAATAAAAACTGTTTTGGGTATACAGCATTTGACCTCATTTGTGTCTTAATCTCGCTCTTGGGATCATATCAAAACCTCCCCCAACGTTGGATCATGACATGTGGGCATCCAAATAATGAGTAGAATGTGAGAAAAAAATGCAGTATAAGGCTCAGCATAGGTTGGTTTGTACTGTGCCTGTGAAGAGTACGGTTCTCCTCTACATCTTCTGCATTTGGATGTGTCAAAGATAGCAATTTGAGATTTGTATTTGAGTACACTGTTTTCAAAATATTAAACTTCCAATGAGAATTCATTTGAAGATTCTATTTAGAGTTCAATAGTGTGAGGGTAATAAACTTAGAATTCATTTACCCATTTACATAGATTTTTTTAAACACTCAGGTTTTGTTGTTGAGTTTTTAATGAGATTTGTAATGGAACTGATGAGTATCACACATTTTCAGGAAAATTGATCTTTCATTTACTAGTGTAAGAAATGAATCACTGAGCACTCTGATAGTCAGCCTGGTATATATTTGAAGAGAAACAAGGGATGACATTTCAGTTTATTAACTTCATCTATCTTCACTGTCATTTTGCTCTGTTCAACAAAGAATGGCAAAAGCAAGTAGAAAAAATCCAGTCATTTTTATTATTATATTCCAATATCCATAATGTTAAATAATGTTAAATAATTTGAAAACTTTTTAAAACTGAGCAAGTTTCCTCACTCTTATGTTAGTCCAGAAATTGTCCTTGTGTTACTGATTTTATTATCAACTGATCAAATTGTGTTTGATTGCATTTTGATTTTAATATAAGTATAGAGCTAAGAGATATTTTAGTAAAAATAATTTTATATTTTACATTTATTATATTTTTAACCTAACAACCAGCTGCTACTCTAAACATTCCCTGTACAGCCCCGTACCAAGGCCGAAGGGATTGGCCGTAATTATCTAGTGGAAACAGTTAGAACACAGGTAACCAAAACACAAGATGATTTGTAAGCTGATTTATAATACATACATAGGACTAGAAGAATGCAAGTAGTTGTCAAGGTCCAAGATTAATGGGAATTGAGGGAAGTAACCGTAACAGCTTACAGGTACCTTACAAGAAAACTGTGTCCTTAAGTAAAAGGTAATTACGGCAGGGGGAGATCGCGACCACCGACTCATGGGCCACCTACTCACATCACACCCCAGACCCATTTCTAGACATTTCTACGCTTTACTGTGCAGAATCAGAAATAGGAGGAGAATATGTTAATGATTTCTTGGAAGTTGTATGCTTATGTATGAAGACTTAATTAATATGTATAAGTTCTATATAAGATGTATAATTCTGGTGCCTGGCACGTGTTTTTGGTGAGGATACTCCCCTACACGTCTGGCCGTCAATAAAGGAGTGTCTGCTTATCTGCATCAAATTGGTGTTGATAAGTTATTTTATCCTGGATTTCGGTGACACTTGTGCACACTGAAAAGAAAAAGTACCAATGAAATCAGTCTTCAGATCTGTGGTGAAATGTTTTATTCTCTAAACAGTGATATTATTACCCAGACAGGTCTCAAACAAGAACATGCTCAGTGTCTCAGTAAAGAGGTACATATAAGCTGTGGACCCTTTTGGAAGCAGAGTAGGAAGGACTCTGACTAAAGAAAAGTACTTTTCTGAAAATTCATGTTAAACTTACTCTGGACTCTCCTTTGTTACTTCAATTAAGAGTATGACTGTTGGACAAGCCTGGAAAAAATGAATTGTTATTCTCTGTTAATGACATATCAGTTGGTAGGAGGAAATTAAAAAGCTTTCTAGAATATATTTCACAATTTTATTATATGAATTTAAAAATAACCATTTAAAATTATTGGTATTGTAGTTGTCATTTGAGAATAAAGGCTGCCAAACGTAATGCATGTGATGTACAGAACAGTGACTTCTAGTTGACAAAAGCTAAGTAAATTTCCTACTGTGCTTAAAGCCAGCAAAGCATTCTCTTTTAGCTGACTTTGTAGTATTTCTGCCTGGGGAGGATTGGATCCTATTTAAAGATGGGTAGCATATTCACTCCTTGACCACAGTTGCAGGGATTATGCTCTTTTCTTTTGGCAGAGCTGAAAACTGGGGACCTTCCAGTATATAGCAGTAGCCAAGCAGCTAGAGAAGCTAAATCTTGGTTTTGATCACTCTAACTGGAACCATAGGAGCCAAAGCTTAAAACAAGTCACACAGGAAATAAATTGCTGTTAACAGAAGGTAGAGGTGCTACGTAACAATTTAACTGCTCAGATGTCTTCTGAGGTGGATAAGACCTTAGTCAATGTCTTAATGTCTTAACAAAGACTGTTGAACTGAATTCCCAGAATAGGAATATTATTATCAAATAAAGATTTATTGCCAGTAAATGATACTGGCAACTAGAAATCAACGATAGTCACAACCCCCCCTCCAAGCTATTTGCTATTAGTAACACACAATAAAACTAAGCTGTATAGAACAATGAAATTGGCTAAATTAGAAGCCATGGGATATACATTATATTAGGAATTTTGAAAAGATGATTATGTGGGAAAGCAGAAGTCTTTTGTACTCTTTCCTTGGTATATTCAACATGTATTACTATTTCTTAGGTTGTCTGCATGTCATCTGCAATTGTTAGGGGTTACTGAATCCAGTAGCCCAATGGAGGTGAGACTGTTGCAGCTCCATGTCTCCAGGTCCAGCCCGGAATGAAGTGGAGAATGTAATACCAACATGCATACACAGCCACACATACACAGAAGCATGTAATACACATATGTTGTAGTCACATGGCTGTCCATGCAGATCAACATCAAAAACCTCATTATCATTCATGCAAACAGAAGCAGCACCAATGTCCTCATCCTGTTTCCCAGATGAAAGTCTGTTTGTGGGAAATGAGTACATATATAGGTACACTTACACAATATGGATCCCTCTAGTAGCTGGCTTTCAACAGTCAATCCAGGGGCAGGCCCCAGGAACTTTTCATCTCTGGTTGCCTCATGCACAGAAATACACATGCAAAAGGGTCTCTTAGTTGATGCCCAGACCTCATGGTGTCCCCAGTCAGAACCATGATAACGAACTCCTAGAGGCACAACCATGTCCATTCCAGACTTCTTGCTGCTTCGATACCTGGCTCCCAAGTCTCATATTGTTCTTTTGGGCTAGCTTGATATCAGCTAGCGATCACATGCTGTGAGACTGACATATCAAATGACTGTCTCAAAGATTGCTTGTATCTGTGCAAACCTCAAGGACAAGCTGCTGCAGAATGACACCTAAGGAAGCAGGAGTGTATTGAAGGATGCAACCCCCCATTCCTTTGCAGTTGCATTGTCAAACTCCTTAGATAAGCCTCAAAGGGGCAGATATGGACTGAGGTGGCCCCATCCTGTAGCCATTTGTGCCTTTGTTGTGTACAGCAGACACCAAACATGTGTTGCTAATGAACTGGTAAGAGGTGAGCCTTTCTGCCCCAGAAGCTAGATGCAGAAAAAACCTGTGGGACCAGAGGAAAAAAAAAAAATAAAGGTGGGCAGATATGATAACCAGCAAATACAATTAACTTAAAAAGGCAACAGAAAACTTTACTGTGTGTGCACCCACCACCAAAGAACTGAAGAATGAAGACCAATGGATGCTGCTGGATCCATGGTGGTGATATGCTTATAACTCTATCCCGCCTGCTTGCTTTTTTTGTGTCTTTTCCTTCCATTCTGTCCGATTGCTACCTCTCCACTTTTTTAATAATAAAAGCCTGTTTGGTTATGCGGCATTTGATCTTGTTTGTGTCTTAATCTCACTCACTGGATAATGTTGAAACCTCCCCTGACATTGGATTAGGACACATGTTGGCACATGCACACACTCTGAACATACTCTTGTCTCTCCGGTTGCTACACCTAGGGCACATGGGCAGTGATATGACTGCAGTTTTGGCATACCCCAAACACACATGCACACAGAACAGAGTCCTTCATCCAGTGAAAGAGTTAGAAATCGAGTTTAATGAGAAGGACAGACTGCACTGACTCAGCACAGTGTGGTCAGACAGATATGTATGCTGACCAGCAAATTGTTTACAAGTGACTGGTCCCCTTTTATCCCCCGCTTCCTGCATTTTGCTATTTATTCCTCTCCAAACCACCTGGATCCCTCCCTTTCCTTGCCTTTGGTTCCTTCTTTAAGCACCCCATAAGATATCTTGCACAATGCCAGCACACTCTTTCCCTGCATCGCATTATGAATTTCCATCCCACAGAGCAAGCACCCCACACCCTCCCCAGTCTGCGCAGCGCCCCAGAGAGCTGCCCCCAGGAACTCATAGTGCCAGGTGTCATTCCACCGATGAGGCTGATGTTCTTTCAGGACAGCCCTGGGGGGCTGGGGCAGGAGCTCATGTCTCTGGGGCACTGAGCGTCCCCCGCTGCCCTCTGCCTGCATGCTCTTCTCTGTGTGTGGGGATGAACCTTTAGCATGTACCCTAACAAATACTACAAATAGACACAGTACATCAAAAATGGTGTATATCCATATCAGCTGCCCAGTGGGTTTGCTTAAGAACATAAAAAGAGGAACTGTGAAAACTACCACACAGTGAAAGGGTAAAGGGTCCCAATAATCTCTTTGTTGCAATAGTATTTTTCAACTTGTTTCCAGTTGCAAACTTGATGGTATGTGGACTACAGGGCTGTGAAAGGTGAGTAAGAGAAGCAGGACCTTTTATGCTATATGCAGTTTATACCTGTAAAAATTCTGCACCTTCTCTCAATCTTCCAAGTCCTGGTGTAGCTTTTGTGTGAGAAACAAACAACAATGTAGCCATACTGTGTTTACAGGCGTATTGCTGAAATGTAACAAATAGTAAGCTATTTAAAATATTACATTTGGACTACATGATTGATGTAGGTCCCTTTCAACCAAGTATTATTCCCTAGTAAGAGCTAAATATTTATACTGCCTGAAAATAAGTAATTTAAAGGTCACTGTGTTATGTTTTTCTATGGTAGGAACAAATTGTCTGTGATATAAGGAGTGTTTACCTCACAGCAGCACTGGATGGCTGTAGAATTTATTCTCAAATATGCTACAGTCTTTCACGTTCATCACAGCTTCCTTCCACCTCACAAACTGTTAAAGCATCATTGAGGAAGTTCCTGAAGATTTTTCTGGTTAATTTTATGCTCAAATCTTTTAATGTTATGTTTCATAGAAAACTGAGCATGTGCTATCCCCCTCCTAAATAGCTTTATTCCATCTAAAGTATACTGAAGACAAAAATCAATGTCACCTCATGTTGAAGAGAATTAAGTAGAGGAAATGGTGTTTGAAATAGCTTCTATGAAGTTTTATTACCAGCTTGTAATAAAGTGCTTTTCTTCTGCATCCACATATCAAAGAAGGAGACCATCTGAGAAATATTTGCTACAACACATGCCCCATCACTAATCTGTCCCATTTTGACACTTTCAGTTCAATTACATTTCATTTGGCTACTACTGGATTCAGAATGGCATAACAGATACACTTCTACTGCATAACTTTTCAGTCATATTTGCAGGATGAATAACTTTTAGCAACAAAAATTAAGATTTTACTGTGTTTCCACTGTTCAAATGGAGTGTCTATTGTGTAATAAACATTCTTAATACATTTTCATTATCGTGAATAATAAAATTTTTGACACTCACACCACAGTAACCCTTAGCAAATGCCCTGCAATGCAGCAGAACAGAAGCATACACATTTAGTTACAGAAATTAACAGAATTTAGATAGTCCAGTCTAAATGTAGTCCTAGTTACATACTCTTAAGACACCACAGCATGAGAGCCAAAATGTGCAGCATTTTGAGGTTACAGTGTGAAAAGCACTGCTGCCTCACAGCCACCACTGAATGTTCATGCAGGTTTGGTTTCACTGAAAGGTATATTTTTCCTTTCTTAAAGATTTTCATCCTTCCAACCAAAAAAGAATCTGCATATAACTGTGTAATTGTGATCTATAGTTTGATACAGAACATCCTTACAGGATTTAAGTATCCAATGTACATACTGCACACTGGATTGCTTCAGAGGAGATATGTTTTAACAAGGATAATTCAATACTTTTTGAAATAATTGAGTCTCACTATTTGCCTCTGAAGATTTTAAATCTGAAACTATAGGAGAGTTATGAAGAAATGCATTAAAATCATAGATTCTTAGAGATGACTAACTTTGTGTGTGTTTGTAACTGATTTTTACAATTTCCTTCAAAGTTTGGTGGTTTTGAGATAAATAAAAAGTACTAAATACAGATTTTAACATATCTGCAACCCATGCAGAACTATTACACTAATTTTATCAGATAATTATCTTAAGAGATATTATGAAGAAAAATATTGAGCAATTTCTACATCAGCTTGTTCCATATATATTTTAAGAGATATTCTGAGTTACACAATAAAATGGCTGGAGAATAATTTAGTTCACTGTTAAATTCGTTCAGATTAGTTCACTAAATAATTTAGTTCACTGTTAATACTATCACTCAAAAACTTGAATCTTCTAGTCTTAATGACCCTTATTTCAGTGTTTTACTACTGAGTTTGTTATGTCCTCTTTGGAATAACGTAATTTATCCTACAAAAAGATTATTGTGAAGACTCTTGTAAATCATAATCTTTAGTTCTTAAAGAAATAAATTTAATTGTGTTACTCTCACAAGAATCTGATCTTTTTTTTCCTAAAACATAGAACACAGAACCAACCTTAAAGATTTTTCTGGGGTCTTTTTTGTTGTCTGGGGTTTTTTTTAATAGATTTCAAATCTTTGTTGAAGATCTAGGCATCAGAAATGGATATACTATTCCAGCAGTAGTCAGACTAATTCTTTGTGTAGAAAATACCTACTGTTTCTGCTTTACAGTCATCTGCTAAAAATCTATACGTTATGCTAATTCATTGAACCACATCACTACAATAGAAACTCATACATATGGTTTTATATAGCAAGACCCAAAGTTATTTTCAGAATTATAATATGTGTCTTCCCATCACTGTAGAATATTTACTCTACAATGAATATTTGTGTTGGGTTTGAGTGTGGCTGGGTTTTGATAGTGGGGGAGGGGATACAGAGGTGGCTCCTGCGAGAAGCTTGTTGAAGCTCCCCTGGTTCAAGGTCAGACCTGCCTCTTGCCAACTCGAGCCAATTAGCAATTGTTCCATCTCTGTGATCACATATTTAAAAAGCAGAACTCTCCCAATCCAATATCAGGGGGCTTTCTTAAATGATCCCAAGAGTGAGATTAAGAAACAAACAAGGTCAGATTCCATACAACCTTGTGAACATTATTTTCTATAACAACTGACCACAGCAATAGGACAGAGAAGGAAAGAAAGGAAAAGTCAGAACCCCTAAGTAAAAACCAGTAGAGATGTAGCTAATTACCATCACAGATCCAGCAATGTACCATTGGTTTGGTCTCAGTGCAGGTGATGGTGCTCCAAGAGAACAAGAGTGATAACAAGCATTCTGAGAGAGAAGTATGCAGTCCTTTTATTGCCCCAGACCCCACGATTTATCCGAAAACTCCGCCCATTTCCACAGAGCTCTTTGTAATTCGTGCTGCCCCGTGGTCCTCCATTTGCACATGCCCAGGTGTTCACAGTGGTCGTACCAGCGGGGCGTTTACCTGCGGCGCTTTCAGCCTCTGCACATCTTCCTCACCATGTTTCCCTCTCCACACAGCTCGCGCACAGGTGAGGCTTGGTAAGCATTGCCAAGGATGTTGTAGTTTCAGCTTCAGGTGGATGTGGTTTTGTCAAGGACAATTTGTCTCCTTCAGAGTGTACTCCTCCATGGTGACAGGATACTGAGGCCAGGAAGTGGTAGTGGTACAGCAGCAATGTTGAGACAAACAGAGTCCAAGACAGTCCCTTACAGGAACCTGGGAGGAAGAGGAGTTGTGAGGGACATACCTATGCAAACACCAAGGTGAGTGGAAGAAAGGAGAACTGGGGGAAGTGCACCAGAGCAGAGACTCCCCTGCAGTCTGTGGTGAGAGGGCAGGCTGTCATCCTGCAGATGGAGCAGGTGCCCGCCTGCAGTCTATGGAGGACCCCACACCAGAGCAAGTGGCTGCACCTGAAGAAGGCTGGGACTCTGAGGGAAGCCTGTCCTGGAGCAGTGTGTTGCTGGGAGGACTGCGCTCCTCAGGAGGGTCCCAGGCTGGAGCAGTTCATGAAGAACTGCAACCTGTAGGAAGGACTCTTGCCAGAGAACTTTATGTTCCTCCCATGAGAAGAACACAATATTGGAGCAGAGGAAGAACATGAGGAGTCCCATCCCCTGCCCCCTTGTGCCTCTGGAGGGGAGGAGTTAGAGAAACTGTGAGCGAAGCTGAGCCTAGGAAGAAAGGATGTGTGGGGAGAAGGTGATTTAAGATGTGGCTGCATATCTCACTGTCCTACTCTGACTGGTAAAGTAAGTGGTGGTGGTGTTCAAATTAAATCAGTGTTCTTTCTCTTCTCAAATGGAGTCTGTCTTTTGACCATGACCATAATGGTGAGTCATTCCTACCTACCCTTGTCTCTATCCCTGATAATTTATTTTCTCTTCCCCATCCTTGAGGGGGAAGGAATGAGAGAGTGGCTGCATGGTGCTCAGTTGCCCTCTGGGCTTGAACCATGACAACATTATATATGGCAGTATAAAAATTAACGTAAAAGATATGATTCCAGGCTATTATCAATATTGTCCAAAGTATTTGTAATTTCTCTAATGTATGTGTATTGACAAGATTATACTAGCACTGATTCTACATTTTCTTCTGGAAAATTGATAAGATTTACTGAATATCATGGCTGACAACAGATTGCTACTGGACCACATAAAAAACTTCTTGTATCATTTGATAGGATGTATAGCATAACTGTAGATGTTAAGGTATGAATTAAACATTTTTAATTGATCTGGTAAAAGTCACACTGTTTTTGTGTCATAGCTGTTTTTCTAACCAGACTGCCACTTAAACACTGTTTAAAAGCTTATGTTTGTCAAATTAGTTACTTTCACCAAGGTTTCATCAAAAACAAAGTAAAAAACAATCAAAACAATCAACTCAAAAGACAAATTATCTTTTGTAAATTTTTACTATTATTATTATTGTTAAACAGTTTTCTCATTTCTTAACTGCGATTAGTGATGCCCTACTCACCATACAGTCACCAAGTTCATTCCTTCAACTCCTGAATATAATCTCTTTCACTTTTCAGTCTTCTGGTACTTTCTCAGAATTCCATACTTTCTTAAAAATCACTTTTAGTGATTAAAAAGTTATTGCCAGAATGTTTGTAAAATCCTGCATACAGCTTCTTCTCTTCAGATTTTAAATGTTTCTTCTGTATTCATGACACATACTCTACTCACTGAAAGCAGGAAAGTCTCTCTAAGCCACATAAACATTATCCTGCTTCATTCTGAATATAGAGCAGAAATAGTTAATGAATATTTTTGTCTTTCAGCAATACATCTGAGCAACCTTATCACACTTGGCTAGAATGAGACATACTGGAAGTTGTAGCTTATTCATAACCTCATCTTTATCCATCATAATAGTTTTACATAGTACTATGATATCACCACAATTATAAATTGTCCTTAAATAAATTATCACACAGCCCTGATATAGTTTAGTGCATCCCTTTAAAGACAGACATTTTCAAATGACACATACATAAGAGGAAGCCCAGGAAGGACTGACTGAAGTCAAATGAAACAACAATTATTGTTTGTGAACACAAGCTAGAGAGGTCTGCCCTATGGAGGAACTGAGACTTCCAATGAGCATTAAAGAAGAAGAAAAAAAAAAAAAAAAAAAAAAAAAAAAAAAAAAAAAAAAAAGGATCTACCAATGGATTATTGTAATATATAGCTGCAATTCTCTTTTGGAAAATGAGGAGAGAGAGTTCAAGCTACAGTGTCAGAGTCAAAATCTGAGAAGCAGTAATTCTAAGATTCAGCACAGCAACTGGCAGTGATAATATTGCTGACAGTGAATACCGTCAGAATCCTTAAAGTTTCAATGTTGAATGACAGACAGGGAAGCAAATAAGTTTAGTTCTTAAATGCATTAGTATACTTTGCAATAACCACTTTTAATACTTGGTATTTGAGAGTTTTTAATGACCATATCATCTAGTGATAGCAAAGAGTTAACTGTCCTTCCAGGAACAACTTTTCTCTTGCAGAGCTCCATTCCCATTATTCATACACACAGAAGTAAATTCAGGCCTTCTTAATCATACATAAATTTGGACTTGGTCATGCACCGTACACCTTATTCTTCAAAAAATCCCAAGAAATTAAAAGCCACATTGAGTCTGTGAAATTTATTTATTAATGTAAAATCCACCTCATTTTTTAACAAATCCCACCACCCAGAGTCCCTGTCTATGGGAATTTTTCTATTAACATCATGAGGAGCTGACTGATGTCCTGAAGCTGTGAAGGTAATTACTATAAAAAGCCTTTGGCCTTCAGGACTCCAGTCATGAACAGATAGTTTGCATTCCCTCTTCTTTCCCCATTCCACTAATTTTCTCCATAGAGAGAAGTCTATTTACATAGAAATTGCAAAAATAACCTTTTATGAATGTAGCACTTACTGTGTGCTTTATTTGTATCATTCTCCCTCTCAGGTCTTGTGAAGGATGAACATTACAATAATTCATACATATTCATAAAGCCATATTGTAGAATAATTCTCAAAAGGCTGTTATTGTTCACAAGTTATAAATGAATTATTAATAGCCACTCAAATCTATAAATAATCATCATATAGAAGGCTTTGTTGGTCAAACTGAGTCATTTAGCTGCAGCACAACAACTAAAGAATATGAAGAATTTAAGATCAAGTGTGCTTTCTTTTAACATAGAATTGAAAAAAGATTACATCAGCCAAAACACATATTTGATGTGGAACCATCTAACAGTATCTTATGTGTTAACTTTTGTTCATAAACTTATATCTTACTAACACATTACAATGGACGTTTATATTGCTGCAGAGCAGTCAAAGATTCAGCTGACTAAATCTGGAGATCAGACTTAAAACTACCATAATGCACCACTGTTAGTGTCCATTATGACCTCAGTAAGACAGGCATTGAGACTCTATTCCTTAAGCACCATTTATTGGAGCAAACACTATAAAAAAGAAGATAGATAACATTATATGTCTTCAGAAGCTAGGAAACCTGTGCTGTGCCATACTGAATGGACCTCCAGTCATGGCATGTCATGCTGCATGCCATAGAAAGGTTCACCAACATTATTGTCTTTAGAGCTAATAAGATTTTCTTAGATGTAACCAAATCTATTAATCATTTCTATTGTCAAGCAAAAGGACAGTTGCACAGGAACATGCTTCACTTTTGGACAGGGAAAAGGCAATCACTGGTGCCAAGAGGGATATGTCTATGTGTTCCTCCATTACAATTAGCCAGCTAAGTTTATCCTGTGGCCAACACAGGACCACTGCGGCTAGGCACTTGGAGTTCCTTAAACTACGGGACAGAAACTGTCACCTCTACACAGTGATTCATTTTGTTATGAAGTGGAAGTCTAAAACATGTCAGAGTGAGTTTGTTAGCCTCCATTCTAGGCATTATGTTATTAAGGGAAAAACAACTTGCATTTCTCATTTTAAAAAGTTTCTAGAGTTCATGATTAAATAACTGAAAGTATAAAGACAAAACATGAAAAATAAAATGAAAATAGTCTAGTTATCTTCTATACATTATGATTCTGAATAGCTGGTATCAAGTTCATTTTTAGGGCTACTGAGACCTATTCTCAAGTAAAAATCTTCCCACACAATTAAAAGGCATTTTTTTCCATAATATATTTTGGGAATTCCTGACCAGTTTATCCCCTAAACAAGTCCTGCAATTTAGGAGAGTGCTAGCTGACCTGGGGTAAAACTGTACCAGAAATTAATCAATTAAATAAGCTTGATGATGCATTTCCTGCTTGATTCTATAGAACTTTATTCAGACATAGCCTTAAATCCTTGTCATTATTGCTGTCTCAGACAGTGGGAGAAAGGTATATGTGCTGAAAAAGGGAATATTGACTTAATGATTTTAAAGTATAATAAATCAGTATTTTGAAACATGTTTGCTTATGTGTTACTGATGAGAATTTCCATAAGATATCATGTTCTCTGGAAGCTCATAAATAAAAATGCACATCTGTGGAAGCTTTTCTGGTGAATGAAATGCATAATTATAACCTACACAGTTTTTATTATCTAAGTATTGAAAATGTATTACCAACAGAGCTAAAAGTGCCTAGAAACAATGCAAAATTCCAGCCTGTTACCTCACTTGTACTAATCAAAGCAATATGTACTTTTCCTTGAATTCAGTCAAATCTTTATCAGCACTTTCAATTGCTCTAGAAATTTTTAAGCGGCATGCATAACAAGCTGGAGTTTTGAGCAGACTCTCAAGAGTCAGAGGCAAACTCTGATATTCCTACTGCCTTTGGATGGTTTTGTGTACATGTCCTTCCCAGGATTTAAACAGAGTGGGTTGGGTTTGTGTGTGTGGCAGGGTTTTTGGTGGGGGGGAGGGGGCTGCAGCAGTGGCCCCTGTGAGAAGCTTCTCAGAGCTCCCCTGGCTCCAAGTTGGACCCACATCTGCACCAAAGCTGAGACAATTAGCAACCATGCCTGCACCTCTCCAATAACATATTTAAGAAAGGAAAACTGGAAGGACGAGTGGGGAGTTGGGAGGAAGATCTGCAACATCTATGTGAAGGTCAGGTCCCCCCCCCCCCCCCGCCACACATGGGGGTCCACAGTGGAGCAGAGCCTGACCTGCAGCATGTGGAGGACCCCACTCTGGAGCAGGTGACTGCATCTGAAGACGACAAGGACTCTAAGGGAAGAAGCCCCCACTGTTGTAGTTCAGCTCTGGCAGGACTGAAACATGAGGGAGTGACCCACGATGGAGCAGTTAGGGAAACACTGTGTCCCGTAGAGGGACTCCTATTGGAGAATGTTTGTGGAGGACTGTTTCCCATGAGAGGGGAACCACACTGGAGCTGAAGAAGAATGTGAGGAGTTCCCCCTCCACCCACAAGGAAGAAAAAAAGGCAGGACTGACAATTTTTCAATGTTTAAACAACCCATGCATTATTCCATCTTTTAATGTCACAGCTGAAAATTCCACTTTCTTTTGCTCAGTTTTGTAGACAAGAAAAGCTTCATGATAATTACTTTTGTAGTGGGTACAAGAACAGCTACAAACAACTGACCTGACCTGGGCACATCTGTTCCCGAATTTTTACAGTTGCATGCATTATACTACATAATTTTTCTGTATCAGGTGGGATACCAGACCAGGTTCTGTCAACAACTGAAAGCCACAGTTATTGACATTGTGGTTTGCAATGCAAATCCAACAAGAATCACAACTGCAAAAGTTTGAAAAAAACTTGACAAACAATTGTTAATGTTGCAGCATTCTGCATAAAGAAGGCTGAAGAGAATGGGGAAAGAGGACCATGTCCTAGGAGATGGACATAATGATTATTAGAGGTGCTTGACTGTCTCCTTAAATCATGCACGTTACATAGAATTCACCAGATGGCCAAGGCAAGGGTCCAGTCTGGTCTGATGCCTGCTAAAAGACACAGTCACTCTGAGTCCTCACAGAGTACAAAACTACCAAGTGTAGCAACAGGCAGGATTTTTTTTTTTTTTAAAGACTAATGTTAGGAGAAAAATACGTATTGAAACTGGAGCCAAAAATTAGTCTGGAACAAGAAATTTTGAAAAAGGATTTTTACAGGACTTTTTTAAAAAAAGATGTACATACTAATTAAAAAATAGTAAAAGTAATGAAACAGATTTGTCCTGAAAGATTTGTCTTCTGGCAAAATGTAGCATCAAAGAATGGGTGAATATCTTTGAACTGCTTAGATACTGTGGATACAGAGTGGGAAGACAGGAGGACAGGTGAAAAAACCCTGTTTTCTCAAAGAAAATAACTAGTGTTCTTATGATGAAACACATTTTCAAGAAAAAGGAAATCCAATTTCATCAAATCCAAAACAAAACATCAAAAACTTGAGAGGATGAAATTGATAATATTAATTAGAAAACCAAAGTGGCCATTTAAAGTTCAAAGATGCTAATAGGATAAATAAGTGTCATGAGATACTCAATTTACGAATTAGGAAAATTTTAGCACCATGACTTGGATGCATTGAAATGCATTCCTGACCAACATTCCCTGAGAATAACTTTATTTATATATATTTTTATATATATATATATATATATATATATATGTTTTAACTCTTATTGGGAATAGGAACATTGACAAGAAACTAAATTTTTAGAAGGGCATAATCTATTTTATCCTTCTTTATAAGGGATTACCAGCAACTGAAACATAAAAAAAAAAAAAAAAAAAAAAAAAAAAAGAAGAGGCTGAAATCCATAGTAAATTATGAGGATTAAAGGTTGCAAAAATGTCATATAGAAGCCAGACATATGAGTTGGCTAAAATATACCTATAAACTCTCATGAACTTTTATTGTAAGGACAAGAGAAAAAAAGTACTTGATTTGAACTAGATAAGAGGAAGAAGACTAATAGAAATTGTTTCTTTAATTGCACCACTGCCGTATATTTATAATGGTGGGTCTTGAGTAGAATCAGTGTTAGAAATATTTATCACTGATTTGCATGTAAATACACTTAGTAAAATCTGAGAAGATGGTGAAGAGCTTTCCAGAATTTAATAAAGCTTCTGACATGGGTAGAACAATGGTAGGTAAAATTCCCTGTTGAAAATAGTAAGGCTATTCGTGAACTACTAGAACAAAACTTTTAAAAACAAAGCAGTGTCTAGATAAAATCTGTTTGTTGTATGCTAATAAATGGTTGGATTTTTTTTCTCTTAGAAAATGAAGACATTGTTGAGAAATTATTCTGGGAAAAAAATCCATTACCCAAAAATAAAGTGGAAATGAAATTAAGACCTCACTGAATTTTTGAGAACATCAGCGACTACAGCCTTAGTTGTTCTTCTACCTTATTCTGAAAATACATGGTGATGGATACTATTAAGTAAAGGAGCTCTAACCAGACAAACCACTGGTCTGAATCACAGTGTGTCTCCATTATCACATCCCTATGGTAATCTTTTCCCTACCTTGCACCAGTATTCTATCTCCCTAATCCTTTGTTATCTTCTGTTTCTTTCTTCATTGTCAGTCTAGTAAATTGGGAAAGGGAAAACTATCAATAAATAGATTTTAAAAAATATGAGTACATAACACATGTCTTTCCTAGTGCCCTTGCCATTCCCAATTATTGCAGCTGACATTAATTCAAGCGAATAAAATCAAATCAAATACAAGCACTTCCTTCTACAACTTGTGCAAGATAGTTATGTATGGTATGCACCTGTGAGGCCAAAGGGATTTAATTTTTTATTAGTTATATGCTATGAACTCAAGGACATTGAAAAACCTGTAAATGTGTCTGGAAAAAAGAAGTTTAAATAACATGTACACCTAAAATGGCAGGTGTCACCAAAGACATAGCTAATACCTGTAAAACTTAACAGCATATAAGAATTGCACTCAGTACAGTACAAAAACAATGAAATGTCACAGCAAAAAGTAGAGGAAAATATTTTGTTAATTTAAGTTCACTTAATAGTTCAGGTTGCTTCCTAGGCAGAAACAGATTGCATCAATACAGTGAACAAAAGTACTATTACTAACCTTGTCAAAGCCATTTATAATTTTCAACCATCTGCAAAACATTTAACCATCTGCCTCTCCAGGTTCATGGATTTCAGAAATGGAAACACAGTGATATAAATGTTCAATGAGGTTAAATATCTTGAGGAAAAAAATATGCATTATATGTAGAGTATCTGTTGGATTTAGTTTTGTAGCTTCTTTTTTTTAAAAAAAAAAAATCAAAAGAAAAATCATGCTAAAAGACATATAGTACAACTCCCGGAAAGATGCTTCTAGACCTAACCCTGCTACAACAGAAACAGTGCCTCAGGCTCAGCCTACACTTAGGATTAGGGTTTGAGTTGAGAGAAAAACAGAGCTACATATGCTGTAGAGCTGGCAAGGTGCTATGAAAGGGAACAACTGGCTACAAAGAGCGCTGACCTGTGCGAGATTCTTCCCTGGGACCATGACTGGGAGCCTTGTCTAAGGTGCAAGGGAAGTATCAGGGTTAAAGTTAGGGTTGAGAGAAAGAGAAAACGTCTCTCTTGTAGCAGGTTTTCTTGGGTAACTTGGTAACATATCCTTTTTTATGCTAGTGATATACTATCTGCAATTATGTGACCTTTTTACTTATTTAGGTATTATTTTCCAGTGTGGAAGTACTTTGGCTTTTAAGTGTTCATGCTGTTAGTCTTAGACTGCTTTTTCTCATTCTTATACACCCATATACTTAGATTTTTTTTGCTTTGATGTGTTTGCATGGGAAGTACACATCAGTAGTCTCAGTCACCTCTCTTCTCCCTACTACTTTTCCATGACTTGTTTGTGAAATTTGACTCATATTGAAGAAACTAAAGCATAATTATCAACTGAGTAGAAAATAGTCATTTGAACACTTGACAAATTATCTAATAATATTATGAACAGAAACTTAACAGCCAAGCAGTGTGCAAATTTACTCCTGATTAACACACTTCAATCAGTGCTAATAACATCATAAATAGCCACAACAAATAGGGAATTTATGCTGCTCCTTATGGATAGTCTACAGAATTAGAGGTGAAGCACAACAACAAAAGATCATCATCTTCATTGACACCTGCTACACTGGTAAGAGCTCCCAGTGGTGAATGCTCATCTGGGACCATGTTGCTCCTCTTCCACACAGGCCACCTGGGGTGTTTTCCCTTTTCTCTGTCACATTTTTTTTTTCCCCTTTTGGTATGGCTTTCATCATCAAGTTGATGTATGCTGTGGGCTAGACTCTCCAGTAGCAGAGTGCAAGTCTGCTTTCCACAGCAGCAGAGAACAGTGTTTCAAGAACGTTTTCCTCTGGGCAATAGTTGGGTGTTTTCTAAACGTCAGCAGAAAAGTTAGTGTTGAGAGAAAGAGAAAGCTTAGTGAGTTGAAGTGAGAGTGAAATGGCATTTTCAAAGGAAAGGCATCATCCTACAGCTTTTGGTTTTATTTTCTCATGTATAGAGACTTCTGCCCTTATTTTTTCCCAACTTTTTTTCAAGTTTTGTAGCATTTTTCATGCTCTCTAGATAACTGGTTTTTCTACTCCTATAAAAGTGTCTGGTGTCTGGAGGAGAAATAGTACTGCATTTGCTACAGTGTCTCCTAGAACCTATTTTCAGGGATTGTTATTAACTGTTTTCATCATTAAATGCATTTGGAAGAATAGCAATGGAATATTACTCATCTGAATTAAACAAATAATGTCATAACTACTGAAATAATCTAAGATATGATTAAGGACAGACTGCCTGAGTATATGCTAAGGCAAATATGGGAAACAAGTCCGCAATGGTCACTATTAAGCAGAAGTGTGAACATACTGTCGTGCAAAAACTCCTACCTTTTGGCTACTGTAAGTTCTGTCTCTGTATCAGTTCGATTTTCTCATCCATTCTCAGAATAATCAGTTGCCTGACTCACAATGCATTTTTTTCTTTTATCTTTCTCTTTTATAGAAGTTTAGTCCTCCTATATTTGAGCTTCCGTGGTTTTTTTTCTTCTGAATAAAAGGCAAAATATAAAAACATGAGCCCATGTCCCAGAAACACGTACATACACACAGAGAGGACACTAACAGCTAACTGCCTTTAGCAGCAGCCCTGTGAACACCACAGATAAAGCAGGACAGCCCTGCTCCCTCTTTCCATCTGATCAGAAGTGAAGTGAAAGGTCACACAGACACTCACACTGTAGATTTACAAACACATATACAGTCATGTGTCCCTCAGATATCCATACGGCCTCTCAGTCCATCTAATGCCTGTGGGTGGACCCTGAGCCCCTTGCCCAGCATGCAGGTCTCCTGCTTACCAACAAGTCCAGCTTGATGTTCACTAGCAAACAGATGCATGCACTTGCACACCTGTCTCACACTGCACCTATGCAGTCACAGATCCCTCAATTGTCACAAAACCTAAATCCACCTAAAATCCATGCCCAGACATTTATAGATGTTGGTATCCTGCTTGCTAGCTAGTCCAGCTTGAGGTTTGCTAATGAATGACACATGAACATATATCCACAACTAAATTGACTCAGGAAAGATAAATGCACCCACGTGCTCCAGTTGCTGGCAAACACAGCTGTATGGCCTGTGCCTCCCAGCTTCTTTTCCATTCACTGGCATTCATATATTGCCATACTCACATAGGTTAGTGAGGTTACACAAAAAAAAAATAGTTAAGGATTTAATAAGAGGATAGGTGAGACTGCATGGATCTTATGTAGGGTACAATCAGTTAAACACAGTAACCTGTTCACATGTGATGGGACCCTCTTACCCACCCATCCACAATTCCCCATCCTTCTTCCTCACTGATCCATTGCTTCATTCCTTTTCCCTGCCTTTGGCTCTTCTTCTGAACATACCATAACAAGTTTTGCACAGTCTCACAAGCCCTCTCAAATATCGCAAAATACTTGTGTCACTCTTGTTTCCCCCCCTTATATCAGTGACAAATTCAAGCCAACCTTCAAGGTGGTGCCTGAGCTGCTCTAAGACCCAGTCCCTCAGTAGTTGATGAGTTCTGGTCTTCTCTGTTGTCTCCATTGCTGTCTGGTCCATAATGTCTCTCTGTGTGTGTCAGTTTTCTTATTTGTTATTCCTTTTGTACCGAATGGTCCTTAACCAGATAACTTAATGAAACATTCTCTTCTTTCCACATAACCTTGCAGCTTTATTGCAAGTTCTGCTAAAAATAAACACATCTGAGTGTTCACAAATGACAAAAGAAAAAAATCTGAATTTAAAGCTGTTTATTTTTAACACTGTGTATCCACTTCGGTTAAAACATTTAACTTACTTGGAGTTAATTGCATTTCCATAAACTGAGATAAGAAGAAATGTTAAATTACCTTTTTTATAGGCTTCATCTTTCTGATCTACAATGGCCTGATGAAACGTCTATTAGAAATCATTAGAAATCCTGTGTTGATTTTATGAGTGCCTGTGTAATTTTCTATGTAAGCTACTAATATCTCAGCCACATAATAGGAGGTCTGTATTAAAATGTTACTTTTTTTCATATCAACAGAAATAGCAGGTATACTGCTTTGCAATAGTCATGACAAGTTCTTTTTTTTTTTTTTTAATTTCTTTCTCTTGTAAGATTAGAACTATAGTGTACTTTCTTAAAGACCTTGGTAAATACTAACATGACATGTTTCTGGAATTTCCCAGTGATGGATATTCATTACAAAAAGATTTTATTGCTCTTATGTTCAGACCTTTGAATACTGTCTGCTACTTAGAGAATATTGGCATAATGTAAGGATCTGAAGGCTTTTATTGCTTATCTTCATGGTCAGAGTGTTTTAGGTTTTTTTCTTATGTAATTAAAATCTTACAGAAGTTCTCTAAAATGAAACAAAGAAGTAAATCAAACATCATAAAGTTCTTAATGGAAACTTTTCCATGTGTATCAATAATGACTCAAGATGTCTGATTATTTTTAGGGACAAGGTCACCTTTTCCAAACAGCAGCATAGATCCCCACTGAAATAACTGAAGTCAAGACAATTACATCTATTTTAATCAAGAGGTATTTATAATCAGAATTAGGTTCTCCTGCATATAAAATAAAGATTAACTAATGGAAAGTCAGTTTGGCAGCATGTAGTATAAGAGTGACACCCTGAGAAATTTATCAGGACCTTTGGACCTTCGAATGACAATCTAGCACAGGGTGAAAAATCTTGGTTCTACAAATACTCTATGGAAAATTTTAATCTAAAGTAATTTGGGTTAGAGAAATTAATAAATGACAAGTCTGAATAAAGACTTTTCAGAGTTCTTTGAATGTAAGTTTTGAATACAGCTGCATTGCTGTTCTTGTGGTTGCTATATATAATAATATAACCTATACAGTCTTTACATTAATTACTCATTAACTGATTAAAATCTTGCACTTGAAAAAGCTCTATTCAATTTTACCTATGTAGCAGTATAAGTACTTTCCAGAATTACTCTGTTCCTATTTCTTAGAAAAGTAGGTGAGCATTTAGCTTTTATTGTAATAATTAGATACAATTTACCTAAATGTTTTTGAGACTGACATCTGAGAGGGTCTGTTGTTTTTCTGCATTTTATTAATTTGGATTATCATTGTATTCTAAGCTTAATTAGCTATTTTGCTAAATGCTAAATTATTTTAGATGTAATTTGCTTTATTTCAATGTTAATATATTGTTTAGTTTACAAATGTATGTTTTAAGTTACATCTTTAGTATGGAATAGGGCTATTATTAGTTGATTCATTCATTGTGTGAGTAGAGAATAATAAATTTCCAAGACCATTGCATTTTAGTACATAAAATAAGACGAGGATAATTACTGGCCATTGTACTTCAAGGTAAAGTATTTTCTTTTTAGTTTATTTTTTAAAACACTCAAGATATGTTTTCTAATAAAACATGCACAGTTGGTGTACCCAAAACCCCCATATCAATCTGCTTTCAAGATGCAGAATTATATTGTTTTGGCAGATAAAATTATTTTAGTTAGTCTAGCAATGTGACATCTTGAAAAGCTTTCCTGATGTACTCTTTTGATTTCCTTAGTCACACAGATCAATTCATGCATTGAACAGATCATACAGAGATTATTTATACAGCACAATACTTTTTAAAAGAATATGCCTTTGTCATGTATTAAGTTTTTTCTGAGCTTTACAGCTTTTGCACTCATTAAGTCTTTTGTTTAAACAAGATGGTAGCATAAGCACATCACAAAATCACTTTTTCTTGTTCAGTCTTAAGTCTATGATTTCAACTCACCACTGTGCAGAATAAGATTTTCCACTTTCTAGAGATGACCTTTTTTTCCAAACTAGTTCTCAGACTATTTAAAAACTCATTTTATTGGATTCATAGATTTGTGATAAGCAAGATTTGTATCACTGTGTTAGCAATCTGACCACATTGTTTATTACTAAACCAATCTGTGCGACAGCCTTTACTGGATATTAAATATTCTTTTTAAATTAATAAATGAAATATTACAATGCTCTATCTAGACTGATTTTTGTTTGAATCCTTAGTTTTCTCTCCCCTAGATTGTTTCAGTAAAGGGCAGAATCCTGTGGATAAATCCTAAAATGGCAGAGATCCTTAATAAGGACATTAATACTAGGAGATTCTGTACGAAGAAAGAGGAGTGAGTTTATATGAAATTTATAACATATAAAATTACTTCCGATTATTAACAACTAGGGTGCCTCTCTCCTTCAGAAATCACCAATAAAGAGTAAAACTAACATTTGTTTTAGAATGATCAGTGATTTCATAGGTTGTTTAAGGAAGGCCAGAAAAAAAAGAAAAATTATGATAATAATAATGAAAAAAATAATAAAAATAAACGAAAGCTCGTTTAAGAAATGTTCTTCCTGAAAATTGTAAGTAATGTCTGTATAGACAGCAGATACCCCAGCACTGTGGTGTTTTGATAGCTGTTCTGTATGAATTTCAGTGCTTTGCTTTAGATATAAACTACTTGCCCAATCCTAAATATCCATTTATGTAAAACTGGCTAGTAATTTCCATATCTGTTTAAGCAATTTCAGTGATGATGCTAATAATATAAAGCTGAAAGGATTTATTACTCTAACTGAACATTCTGAAACTCTCCAAACAAAATTACTCAAAACAGTTTATAATCTATTTCTTCTACTTTATCACTCTATCACCTAACTACAATCAGTCATCATGGTATGAAAAACAGAAAAAACCTGGAGCACTTTTGTTCTTTATTTTTCCTGATCACCTGTTCAAGTTTTCAGGGAATGGGAGAAGGAGGAAGGGGAATTTGCATTAGGGTTTTTTTGTGGCAAAAGAATGTTCTGTTTATTGCCATTAGCAGTACTTACCTCCCCAGGTTGGTATGTGGTAGCAATTGAGGCACGGACTCTCCATGCAGTGCAGAAGGAAAGACACTTTATTATTACAATAGTACATATTTATGCTATGGTTAAAGCTCTTACTTCATAATTAGCAAATCAGCAATTAGACAGCTATCTACCTTTTCTCCTACCAGCATCAGACCACCCTAACAGGCGCTGTGCAGACCGATCACCTTCTCATTCACACACTGTTCACACAGCAGTAACTGCGCACAGTTCAGTACTTTTCCACAGTTCAGTGTTGTAGTTTTCCCTTGTCTGTTCCTGCCACCTTGACACAACTTGGCAGTTTTATTTTTCTCCAAAGTCCCTGTTTCTCATCAAAGCCTGGCTGCTTCTCAGGGACTCTGCAGAGCTGACAGGCCGATGCTGACTTGCCTCTCTCCCACAGTGCGTGGCCCAGGATGGGGAGAGGAATCACACTAATCACCGGGTGCCTCAGGAAGGGTGGGAAGGAATTGCTCACCACACCATCTAAACCCAACCTGTGTATTTTCTGAAGTGGTGTATATATGTAGGCTGCTAGTCAGAAAGCAGTCAGTGAAATATCAGCTTTTTGTGAGGGACAAGGAACTCAACTGCAAGGTAATACAAATACAAAATGGGAAAAAGCAACATCCCTAGCAAATATGTGCTTTTTCACTCTTAGATCTACAGATGAGTACTTTGTGAGACAGAGTCCTGGTTTTGACCAGGATGGGTGGATTTTCATTAGGGTATTTCATACCATGTAATGTCATACCCACCAGGCCTCGAGGCTCTCCAGCAGCACAGGGCCTGCAATGGGGGGCGGTCGCTGCAGTTGGTAAGCCACTGCTGCATTATACCCCTTTTCTTCTGAATTCACTATTGTTACTCTTGTTCTCTTGTTATATATAGTAAATTCTTTCTTGTTATTCAACCCACGAATTCTCTTCTTTTGTCTCTCCCCTATCTTACCGGAGGGGAGAGGGAGGTGAAGGGCTGGCCACCTGCAGTCTGGCTGCCAGCTGAGTTCAGACCTCCATAGACAGTTTTATTGTATCTGGTTTGTTTCTAATTTGATTTGGTGTAATTATTTCTGGTAAAAAAAAAATTCATACATTTCAAAAATATTTCATCAACACTTTTCTAATTTATATGCTCTAAAAATCAGTAAAGTGAAAACTAAAGTTGCTTTATTATTTGTGACGTTTATGTTTCCTGATGACAACAGCAAGCAAGTCTATGTTCAGCCTACACTGACATCAAAGATGCACAATACTGTGTTCCCCTACATATGAGTGCCAAAGTCAAATCAGACAAGAACATCTTTAGAGTCTTTGATATTACTGTCAGATGAGCCCTAATACTGTTGTCTTACACAATAGGTACCTTGATTTTTATGAATTACTCTAACTCATTCTTGAGATTTCAGACCTCCCTCAACTAGTCATTCTCATGTGTACAAAATGAATAATGCTATGTAAATAGAAAATTAATCAAATCCCCATTTATTTTGGAGGCAAAGACTCCTTTTAAAGGACTTCAGGCCCATCCAATATAATTGACACATTTTTCATACTCTGTGTCTGTCTGTTGAAACTTGAAATTTAAGCCTCAATGGTCAGCACCTTAAGGAAACTGGAAAAATATATCTCTTGACCCATCTTAGTTCTCACAATTCCAGTACAAGAGTCACTAGAGGGGTAGGGTTTTTTCCCTTCTTTTCACTCTACAGTAGAATTTCTTCATATATTGGTCTAATATATTACAAATGAGTGATAGAAATATATTATCATACATTAATAGTTCATCCCATCTTGAATACCTGAGGGAGAACTTCAGAAAATACAGCTAGTGAATTTGGCTCCCTACTCTGCCATATTTTGTTTAATAACTTCTTTGTTTATCTAACAAATTGTTTAATGAACTTTAAAGGATCTTAAGGAAATACTTAAGGGTTTAAAGGAAATCTTTAAGACTTCCTAAAAGCAAATGCTCTTAACTGTTTTGTAAAACACTCCATATATAATATGTGGAAACCTCTCTAGGACTAACTCATGTGCTTGTTTTCATATAATATTACACAGCTTTCACATGCTACAAACTCAAAAACAGGATTAAAACCAGGGCAATAGGAACGCAGTTGCACTCTAGTCACAACAATAAAACGATAGAAAAAAAATGTAGTGTTGCTCAAGGATTTTCTTGTGGTTGTTTTTTACCTGAGCTGTTTCTGTAGTGTTTCTCTTGCCTATTTTTACCTAGATTCCCCTAAATGTTTCATGCCTTAAATAAATAGAGAAGTACGCTGTCTAGGTGACATGAGTGAAGGTTATTATTTTGCTAGGCTGAAAAAATAACTTACTTATTTCCAAGCATATTTACTTGTGACAGCTTGGAATAACAAGGTAGGAAAGTATGAGGAATAAGCGAAGCTCAGAGACTAAGATTGAGGAAAAGGAAAGAGTCACTCTCTATAGGGTATTCCTGCCTTCTTTCTAAGTTTGTCCCACACTCAATCCAAAATACCATATTGAATTAATTTTTAATTGTTCTTCATAGAAAGAAACACTATATATTTTCAGTCAACATTGCAAGTCAGGACAATTGCCTAACAAGCTCTGTAATTTATATTCCACCAGCTTCAATACTAACAATATTACCCCTACTAATTCAAATTATCTTAATGACGTTTTTAATGCTATTTGCTTTTTGGTCAAGGACTTAATTTGTTCCCTGAAATTTATAAACAAAACAATAAAACTAGATGGTATTATGTATGTAAGCCATACCTGGTATTGCAAGTTCGACAAAGTAGGTTTCACCTAACCTCTCAGTGATGCATAAGATTATACAAATGCAGTATATAATTCAGTAAGCTACCACTTCTCTTTCTATTTTATTTTCTGGTTTTGGTTCTGTTTGGTTTGGTTTATTAGCAGAGTGGAATTGTCAATAAATTTATTTGAAAACTAGGGTTTTTAATTGAGTAGATTTTAAAAAAATAACTTCATTTGGGAACCAGAATAATTATTCTGAAAGTTGACAGTTTAACTGATCCAGTAGCAAGATTTGAATTATATTTTCAACTATTTTGTGCATGGTACTTTGTGCACAGTCATGTAAGTGGTTAGAAACACTCCTTCTGGCAGTTCAATTCACGCTCTCCTTTCATAGAATCAAAGAATCATAGATCCATTTATTTTTGAAGAGACCTTTAAAGATCATCAAGACCAACCATTAACTTAACACTGCCAAGTCCACCATCAAGCTATGTGCCTAAGCACTATATCTACAGGACTTTCAAACACCAGGAATGGTGACTCAACCACTTCCCTGAGAAGTGTGTGTTAGTCCCCAGTGCTTGACAACCCTTTTTGGTGAAGAAACTTTTCCTAATATCTACTCTAAGACTCCTCTGGCACAACTTGAAGCTATTTCTTCTCATCCTGCTGCTTACTACCTGGGAAAAGAGAATGACACCCACCTCTCTACAACTTCTTTTTAGTTAGATGTAGGGAGCAATATGGTCTCTCCTAAGCCTCCTTTTTCTCCAGACTAAACAACCCCAGTACCCTCAGCTGCTCCTCATAAGACTTGTGCTCTAGATCACAGAATCAATCAGGTTGGAAAAGACTCTTGGGATCACCGAGTCCAACCATCAGTCTTACAAGTTCTCCCCTACACCATATCCCCCAACATCTCATCTAAATAACCCTTAAACACATCCAGAGATGGTGACTCCACCACATCCCATGGCAGCCTATTCCTCTGTCTGACCACTCTTTCTGTGAATTTTTTTTTCCTAACATCCAGTCTGAACCTCCCCTGTTGCAGTTTAAAGCCGTTCCCCCTTGTTCTGTCACTAATCACCTGTGAGAAGAGACCAGCACCAACCTCTCTACAATGTCCTTTCAGGGAGCTGTAGAGAGTGATGAGGTCTCCCCTCAGCCTTCTCTTCCTCAGACTGAACAGTGCCACCTCCTTCAATCGCTCCTCATAGTACTTGTTCTCCAGGCCTTCACCAGCTTCATTGCCCTCCTCTGCACTCACTCCAGCACCTCAATATCTCTCACATATTGAGGTGCTCAAGAGCACATGCAATACTGTTTTGCCAATTATTAGGCCTAGCATAAAGATGAACCAATAATCAAATTGTATTTGATACAAAAGGGTCAGTACACGGATGAGCACTGGGGGTAGAAGTCAGTCAGATTATACATAATCAACATCAATCCCACTGACCCCAACAACAACAACACACACCCAACAATGGGTGGGATAAATGGCAAAATGCAGTCTCACAGAGAAGGGAGACAACCAAGTCAACAAGCCAAACACATAAGACCAAGGAAGCCACATACTGAATATCTACACAGCCCACACTTACAAAAGCCAGACCTGACTGGAGCCCAGTCCCAGGGAGGCAGGAGGTCCTTCCCCAACAGGGAACTCTGCACAGGACATCCACCTCACAGACAGACACTGCCCCTGCCTGCAAGGGATCCCAGCTTTTATCCCTCAGTGGGACACCTGACCTTGGGTTACTCAATGCAGGACACCTGGGGCTTTGTGAAGGGCTGTGGGAATCACCCATATGTTAACTTTAATATGGGGTTTGGGATTGAAACCCCAGCATTTCAGTACCTCAGCCTTTTATGTCTCCAGTTTTGGTCTATTGTTCCAATGCAGGCCAGAAAATACTTTTTTCAATACTGTGTATTTTCAGCAAATATAACTATCAAATACTTTACCAAAGTTTTAAAATATATGCAAATTAATATCTTTTTATAATTTTAAACTGAAAGCATTTCACTCTGTTTTCTGTATTAGCCTAAAAAAAAAAAAAAAAAAAAAGAGGCATTATGCACCTATTATTAAAACGTATAAACTATGGAACTCAGGAAGCTTTCCAAAATAAACTATACTTGAAGTAAAATGTCACTGTGATTTTGGAAAGTCTATACTTAAAAAAATCATTGCTCAGCAGAATGATTTTCTCCCTGTGTGAAAGTAGAGGATAACAGGTACATGTCATACAATTGTCATTTTTACTTTGGAGGGGAGAAGAAAGGAAAGGGGTTGGAAACCATACTCTTTTTTTTAAAGGAAATATTTCTTAAAGAATACAGAAAGTAATGGACCTATTTTATGATGATTAGACCAAGTTAATCCAGTGTAGAAATTTGTCATTTATTATTGCTATTGGTAAAATATATAATGTATATCTTGATTTAATAGGGCCACGTCTATATTGATCACTTTTCACTTTTTCAGTTCTGTTAAATTTTAAATCATGTTTACTTGCACAGAAAGTATATGACTGGATGTGTGCAAAATTTTCATCTCAGCAAATTTCTATCCTGCAATTTTGTAAATATAATCAACTACATATCTTCATCTATAGATTTACTAAATGGGTAGGAGCATAAAATTTCTCACATATGCCTTATGAAAATTAAGACTAGAAAATGGTTACTTGTTCCAGTGGCAATTTATTAACTATGTAGTCATATGATAAAACATATCCTAGTGAACTGTTGTTCACTAACGCAACATAATGGTGCTTTAAGATAATTACTTCAGAACTAAACTGGTGTATTTGAGGCAGGCAGCTATTAGGGCTCAGCTGATGCATGGTAATTCATTAAGCCATAATAACTTAATACCTTTGGCTCATTTGATAAGAAAGTATATGTAACTATTTATTGTGTTTATGCAAATTACAAGTCAGTGAGTAATTTCTTATGCTTCTACCAAAATATTCTTCAGCGTTGTTTCTGTGACAGTAAGAAGTAAAGATTCTTTTTTTTCTTTTTTCTTTTTTTTTTTTTTTTTAATTATAGAAGCAATCTAAATTTTAGTGTTAGGAATGAATTACTAGGAATCGATAAAAATCAGAGATACCTTACTTCATTTAGGTGTAAACCACTCACATTCATAGCTCTGTAATAATTGTATTGATGTCAGTGTAAACCTTGCTGGTAACTGCTGTATGCCGCGATTGAGAGACGGAGACCTTGCTAGATGGAAGATAGATCTCAGTTTATTGTCTTTTTACAAGCTTCTTTTATAGGGTTTCATATAAAATCAAAAGATAGCGTATACAAAGCTGATTGGTTATATCTAAATTATCTAATACATATTGCAAAAGCTAAGCTCACTATTGGTTGCTTATACTAAGAGCAGTCTGCATCCTGTTTGCTCCACAAGCTCCGCTCCTGCATTTTTTCACTGCATATCTCGGTCTCACATCCGCTGATAGCATTAGCTCCAGCCGGATCCACACCCTGTTGTTGTGAAATCGCAGGCCCCAAAGTCACACTGTCCTTGTGGCTTAAACTTTTACCAGACGAATTGTGTCTTGTCCTTTCTTTTCCAACCCGCGCTTCATGAGTTCCCACAGGTCTCCTTCGATTATCTGACTCTCTCTCGGAGTTCTCTCCGAATCAGGTGGATCATTCCCTTCAGCTGTATGTTGGTTTAGGATTATGGTGCCATACACCTTAGGATACCTATCTTCTACCACTTTTTTCACTAGTAGTACTAATACATTTATTAATACTTATAAAAATAATAATATTTAAAATATATAATTAACATTATAAATGAATATATTTGAAATATTGTGTGTCTCCGTTATTTCTTTCCCTAGAAAGACACCAATTGATCTAATTAATGAAGGCCAGTATATATCTATAGCTAGCAGTAGTACATTGAATTTAGTTCAGTGCTACTTGAACTATATTTGATGTTCTGTTAATATGATGTCTCAGGAGCAAAGAAATTAAGATCCAATATTATGTTTTCTAACACTTGCTTCAAAAAAATCCTCAGAAGAAAACCTTATGATTTCAACGTGCTGTCAAAGCTGGAAAAATGTGCAATTTAAAATAAAGTCTTGAATAACAGGTCATAGAAGGGTAAAACATTCTTTTGTGTTAGTTTTTTATAACTTCAGGAACAACCCATCAAAGCATATAAACATAGTAACTCCATGCCCTTAATTCCTTTTTCCACCATATAATCATTCTAACAGAGCAAAGACAACCTACTTTATTTGTTATTTACTCCATTATAACACTCCTTCAAAAAACCCCCCATGCTGATAATTTTATCTTATTCTTTCAATATCCTTCCCCTTCATGCATTTGCTTAATCCATCTTGTGTAGTTTCTTAATTAAGAAGTCCCTCCTGCAATTGCTAGTGAGGACAGTTTAAATTTTGTTGTCTTTTTACAACATTAGCACAAACAAATGACAAAATATTACTTTGTAAGACAGGGTTCATAGCAGGCAGATCATGAAAGGTCTGCATTTTCCCCAGTTATCTGAAAGAACAGTAAACTTAAGAGTGCACCTAAACCTCACAGTTAATTTGGTTCCAGCTGTTGTTGAGTTAGGACATCTTTGAACAAATGTTTGGAAAAGAGACTTCTAAAAGAGATATATAAGCAGCTGGTAAGAAGTTCCCATCAGTTTAGAGAACTCACTGGGAAAAATAGTAGCTGATATATACTAAGAAAAGGGATAAAGACAGATAGTAATAGTAACAGTTGAAATAAAGAATGCAGCATATAGATAAAGTTTGAACTAATGGAGAATTTTGCATTTGATGTTTTGCAGCTGGTATAAAGTACTCCAGAAGAAACCAACACAAGTACAGGGAAGATAGAACAAGTTATAGAAAACAATAAAAGGTTACCTTTAGATAGAAATTTTCCAATTTATTCTCTTTTAACTTTAGGTAATATTAACCTCATTTTATAAAATTGCAAACAGTATTCTTCCTAAAATTCAGCTGCAAACTATCTGTGTGTCTACTGTACCATTTTCTGAAAAATAAACCATTGCTATTTCTCCTGTAATTGCCCCTAAAACACACCAATTCAGCAGTACAGTACTACTGCTACTGGAATTCAAATATCAGTCTATGTGATATTCTCCATATTAGTCACACTGAACAGAGAGCAAATAAAGTAAGAGTTTGACATATTATCTCTAATAGGGAATCAGTGCAAGATGTTGTGTGAAAATAATGAGGAAAAGTAGTATGTTAAACTGAACAGTGCTTATATACACATTGTAAATCCAATCTTGAAAACTGTGCTTGTTCATAACAGCTATTATCTTTTGGGGGAATTTTGCATCCCTAGGTATTACAAGTTCATGTGTTGCTTTCTAAATTTATGAAAAAGAAGATGAATATGCTCAGGAAGAGTAGAAAAAAAAATATTTAAAACCATCAATAGTAAATATTGTTTACTGTTTACAACAAACAGAAGTAGTAACTTAGACCTTAAATTATGTACAAGATCAGTTTTAGGCTGGTTTGGAATCATTTATGAAGAAATGTTGGAAAAGAAAGGTGTAAGAAAGGTGGTAGAACTGACAAAGAAACAGCTGTTAGGCTGATGGTTAAGGGAAGTTTGTGAAGAAAGAACCAATTGGACAGTGTCAAATAATAGGAGAGGAGAACAAAAGAAATTGTTATGATTTTACTGGGAATGACCTTTTCTAAATTCACTTCTTTGCTGATCCAATTAGTTCTATTCATAGTATAATATAATTAGCATATTTCAGAAATAAATTTAACAATCCATTTCTTTTTGCACATGTTCACCAATCTCTACTGTGAAAAATTCATTTTATATACTGTGCACTATAATACTACATATTAAACACTATCAGGTCATAAACCTTTGATGTCTGTCTGGAGTATATATGATTTTCAGTTTAAAGAAAGGTGTCTCTCAAAGTAAAATGATGTATTTCACAGTACTTATAGAGACTATGCACAAAATAATAACAAAAATATTTTAAAATCTTATTTGTAATATTTAATAAATAAAAATAAAAAAGTGTGATGATTTTAAGCCCTGTCGGGACCGGAGACCACATTGCCGTTGTCCCTCCCCCACCCTTGGACACAAGTAGGGCACAAACCCCAGGTTAAAATACGAAGAAATTTAATAGAACAGTATGATAAGCAATCTGAACAACAACAGTAGCAATGATAACAACAATAAACAGTAATAACAGTAAACAAGACAAAAGATAGACAGAGAAATACCTCAATGGTTACAGACAGCCCCGTGCTCCCTGTCACCAAAGCCACAAAGGAAAAAGTTCCCGTGCTGCCATGCCCGGACCTGATGTCAGCATGGTATGGTTACTCTACTGATCATCCAAGAGTTTTAATAATTAATGCTGGCAATCAGAAAATACTGATATAACTTTCCTCTAGAGAGCAGGTCTCAGACTTGCTTATGAAGATATGGCATGACTCTCTGTTATCTGTTGCACATACTGATCAAAATGTGTTGTGCTAGCAGTTACTAAAAGGTAGTCTGCTATGTTAGTTTTAACCATATACACTCCTTGTCAGTCCACAATACCCTCTTCACTTATATTAAAACACCCAGCATGAAAGTTACAGGGCAGGCTAAGGTAAAGGAAATAATATAGCGACTTGGCAACATTAAAAAATGGAAAATTAATTGTCAAGTTTTATAAAAGTTAATAGTCTAGATAGAAAATTATGTTTAATCAACTTTCCTGTAGGATGTCTGAGAGATTTTATCAGAGGTTAAAATACAAGGAAAGAGACTGCAGAACCTTAAATGAAAGGCTTAATATGCAGACCATCACATTTATCCAATAGAACAGATAGAGTTTTAGAAAGGGGGATAAAAAAGTACAGATCTAGCAGTTTAGCCTTCCTGTTTAAAGTTCCCAGGCTACTAACAGAAAAGTGATCCGTATGCTCGTATACTGGTATAGGGCAACACACCATACAGGTATATAGGTGGTGTTGAATATGCCTTTTTTAATAACTGTCTCTATATTTCATACTTATGCTTGTTTTTATACTTTGATATCTGTATTTAAGGTTTAAGATAGAAATCATAAAATGCTGAGTAATTTTGATATTTTATTGTTTGGTTTCTTAAACTTACTGATAGATTTATGAGCAGTCAAATACATTAACTTATTTAATGTTTTAATACAAAATTCTCGTGTCATCTGGTAAAAGGTAGAATTGCCAGTGAATGTTTTGGATGGAACTCAGAAAATGTGTTATACAGTCTTTGCTGTAGTTGTCACAAATGGTATGAAATGGATCCTATTTGCAAACTATTGCTGTCCAAGATAGAGAGTTAAAGCTATCTGTCACTGTGTTGTCCCATCTAGGAGGACTTTCTACCCTTGACTGTAGCAGGAAAAGCCAGCTTAGTGCAAAGCCTAGTACTTGACATAAGGTTAATGTTGCTCCTTGCTCACACTTATTAGATGAAGCTTGGGTGAGAAGTTTGCATCAACAAGAAAGCTGTTTTCTACCACTAACATCATCTCTCTCTCTTTTTTTTTTTTTTTTTTTTTTTTTTTTTTTTTTTTTTCCATTTTTTTTTTTTTTAATTTTTTTTTTTTCCCCTGAAGAACTCCATGTTCTTGCACTGTATCGGAAATATTAAAGTCATAAAGATGTGGAATAACATGGTAAGGAATAAATTTGCCTATTAAAGGTTAAATTTCATCCTATTTTTTTAATTAATACAAGAAATACAGACATGTTCATTCTCATCTGCATCTAGTTACTCCTGAAATACTATTTGATTTAGGGTTTTTTAATTATTTATTTATTTTTCTCTACATTTTTCCTGCTAGTCTTTCACTGTGATCAGAATACTGCTCTTGGAGATGCAATACTGCTAACACTTCAGCAAAACATGGAAACACAGATCCTATTACACAACTGAAGTTACACTTGCAGATGTCTGTAGAATTGTGATGCTGTATACCAAACTTCATGAAGAACTATATATGAAGATTTGTCAAAGAAATTATGATTGGTCACATGAATGATGCAGAAATTTTTTCTTTGTCACTTCTTTTGCTCAGATTTGTTCAGACTTAAGTATTACGTCTTGTTTGTAGTGAACATTTTATGGGAAAGACAAAATGACATGGAAGAGAAGGCACAGAACTAAATACAGGATATTTTATTTGTTTTTCTCACCTAGATTTTTCTTTCTCTACTTTTTATTCTTTTTTTTTTTTTTTTTAGTTTTAGTCTCCTGAGTGTTTTTCCTAAACTAAAGAAAAACCTAGTATAAAGTCTCGTTTTCATAAGTGTTTAAGGAAACTCATCAATTCATAAAACTTCATTTGAGAGCCTCTAGTATTTATGTGCTTTGTTTTATTCTTTATCAAGCAAGTGCAGATGAAAGATCCCATCTGTGTTTTAGAAGGTTTCTGCACTTCAAATTTATTAGATAACATTAAAATGGACAGATGGCAGATAATTTTGCCTTCTTATACAGTCATGGCCACAATGCACACAATGTTATGGAATAAAGATGTTTCCACTTGTTGCCCATCCACACCAGGCAGTGTGGTCAAACAGAAAAGGACCAACTGTTTCTTTGGCTGCCTGATATGGATATTGTTCCTGAATGTCCTGTGGTTTTGAAGTTCACCATTTAGATTGAATTGTATACATTCTTACAAATTTCTCCAAATACACAGGTGCATAACATCCAAATCCAAATTGGTTTTATAAAAATATGATATTATAAAAATATGAAGAAAAAAAACCCCAAAACATAAAGCATTTATACATATGTTTTGTAAATATCAAAAAATCCTTGAAAATAAATTTTACTGTGTGCTCCCACCACTCTTGGTTATTAACACTTTAATTGATTTAGAATCCATGTGCAAAATATATGTATTTTACTTACTAGATTTTTTTATTAAAAAAAAATAAGTATTTTCCCATAGTTGCGGAGTGAATGAGGGGCATTGCTGGAAGAAGAAATAAAGTATATATGCAACATTATACTCCATCCATATAGACAGATTATGCATGCACCAATTACATTCCTTCAGATTCTGAATATTTTCAGGAAGTTAAGACCATATGGTATTAACTGTCTCTAGACTAAATTATGGAATTGTCTCTAGATTATCATGGGCTCATTGCTAAGTGACACAGGTCTTTCAGTGAGACAGACTACAAGAAAGGAAGAGGTATTCACACAATTACCTAAGCTTTTGTTGCAAGTTCTTCTGGCATTGGCTGGGAAAGAGTTAATTTTCTTGAGCTGGAAGAGAGCAGAGCCAGAGCCCCCGGATTTCAGCCTTGATAGAGGTAACTTTTCTTGAGCTGACGGGTGTCACAGCTGGAGTGCTAGACCCGAATTGGCCATTAGAATGTTCCATATCATGTGATGTTATGCTCAGTATATAAAGGAAGTGGGTGCTCTCTTGCTTTGGGTCTGTGACAGAGGGATTTTTGTTCTGTTGGGGTTGCTGTGGGAGCAGTCTGGGTATCGGTTGGCGGGTGTTGAGCAATTGCATTGTGCGTTACCTGTTTGGACTTTCCATTACTGTTTCATTTTATTACATACACTAAACTGTTTTTATTTCAACCCACGCGTTGTTCTTGCATTCCTGCAGTCTCCTCCCCCATTCATGGGGTGGGGAAAGGGTGAGCAGCTGGCTGTGGCTGTGTGGTCTTTGGCTGCTGGCCCAAGTTCAAACCATGACACAAGTTCAACTCCCAGGTTTTCCAGGTCTCTGTGCCCAGTGCCAAGGTTTGGGAGAGAGGAGAGTAGAGGAGCCTGAGTTGGGGCTCCTCAGGTGAGCTGGTCATTTTCAAGTTCATGGAACCAGGTTGGATGCACTGAGAGAGCTGACAGATCTCCAAAATATAATAGTGAGGCAGTAACCTATTGTGTTTGAAAAGTCCTGCTAATCAAGGGAGGTCCCTGAACACTGGAACATAGTCTCTTACACTATCCTGGTAGTCAAACTGGAGAGATATGGACTGGGTAGGTGTACTGTATGGAAAATCTAATTAGACTCTTGGGAAGTGCTTCAAAGTGAAACTAATTAATGGTTCTGAGTGGTGTTTTTAAAGGAGTTATACTGGGAACAATTATGTTTTGAACATACTTATCAACAACCTAGACGATGGGACAGAAAACAGCTCTAGCAAATTCTCTGATGACACAGATTAAGCATATTGGGCTATGTTAGCAAGAACATAGTGACTGGGGGAAGCAGTTACTCCTCTATACATGGCTGTTGTGAAGCTGCATCTGGCATTTTGGGTCCAGTTTTAGGACTCTCCATTTATAAATAAATATCGACATGGATGAAAGACTAGGCTATCGAGATGTACTTAGGGGTTTGGAATATATGAGAGACTGAATGAACCAGAAACTTAGACTGGAGAGGAAAGAAAGAGTGGAGTTTATCACTGTTCAGAAAATGTAGAGCTTGCTCTTAAATTGCAGCTTTCTTCAAGAAATTCTAAAACTATCATGGACACATTGAACTTAAATAATGAAACACACACATTGTATAAAAATATTCATGCAGGCAACATATTTAGTTTGGTGTACACTAATATTTGTATTATGTCATGGGGCTTTTTGGCCAACAGCAACTGAAGAGTACTGTAGGGAAAGTGTGTTAGACCTCCTATTTAATAAAAGACAGAAGCCTTCGGCTGCATTTATGATACCATTCATCCAACATTTCTTTCTGCTGTGCATAATGTGCGTAAAGTGGAAGTTATATAGTCTTCAACACCACAAAACTCTTTACTAGCTTCTACATCAGGTAAAAATAGACCATATGATGCTTCTGGAGAAAATGTGATACTGAAATCCCACTGCACACATGAAGAAAGTTTCAGGTGAGAAGAAATGCGGGAGAGCTGAGCACGCACACGACCAATGTGATGAAGCAATGCCTCTACTGCCCGCTGCTGACCCAGCTGCGCGACCGGCAAAGTAAACAAGTTTTTTTTCCTGAGCTAACACGACGGGAGCCGCTAGGGGCGCAGGCATCTGAGGCAAATTATCAGAACGAGATGCTGCTCCGATCGCTGCAAAAGCAGAAGCAGCCGCAGCACGCTCGCTGCTCAGCTCGTGCAAAGTCTCACGGATTTGTTTCCAGAGTGTGCTATAACTGCTCACTTCTTTTGTTGACCTTCCTCCATCACTCGAATCCCAAAGATGCTTCCCTATAGACTCCCAAGTAGATATGTCAAACGCAAGACCTACACTCGGTTTAAGTCCCTTTTCTAGGCTCCATTTTAATAAACCTTCCAGAGTAGACTTATCATATTTTATACCTCTCATAGAGAGGATATACTGGAGGAGTTTCACCACTGCCTGTTCGTCCTTGGCAAGGGCAGCCCCCATTCCTCCCCGGCCGCTGCCTCTCGCAGATCTGTTATTTTCAAACTCTCCCTCTATCTCTCCCTTTTAAGTTACAGCGCACTGATTCTCACCTTCAGACACCGGGGCAGTGTCTGGATATGTCGACCGGCTTTCTCCCCCTCAGACTGCACTCCGACGAGTCCTCCTCAGTGAAGAATTTGTGCCAATCTTGAGGGCCCCACCCAGGGACGCCACTTGCGGGAGAGCTGAGCACACTCACGACCAATGTGATCAAGCAATGCCCGTTTATTACAACTAAGAAAGCCCTTTTATAATGTTCTCCCGCACACGTGAGTAACATGCAGTACAAGTCCTCAAGACTGGACAGTTGACTTAGCCCGCGCTTTAAACCTTCTTATGATTGGATAAAAGGTGCCACATCAGCCTTGCCAGGCTTCCTGCCTTGTGGAACTTCCTCTTCCGTCCCAACCCCTTCCGGGGGTTGTTTGTCTCCTCGAGTTTCTGCCCCCTCATTCAGGGTCACATCCTTATCGCATTCTTGCTCAGGCTGAGGCTCTTATCACTCTTGTTCTCACGCAGGATTGCTCACATGGCCATTCTCTCGCAGAAAGCCCTCTAGAATCCCAACAGAGAAAAATATAATCTGTAACTTTGTATGTAAAAATTTTCAAATAAACTTTCAAATAGACATGGCTATTTCTTTTCTGTCATAAGGAACATGTAAGAGATCGTTGTGTTGTGTCAATTAATTGCACTAAGATTTTAATTTCTCTATATCTTGAGACTGTCAGAGGGCACAAGGATCGATTTCTTGGTTTCACGTTTCATGTGTTGAATGAGCAAGAGAGTAGCTTTAGTATAATTTTTTTTGAAGCAACCACTAAATCCTCTAGACAGGACAAGTAATCAATATCTATTGACACTGCAGATTGTTGTCACTGGTGTAGTCAACTATCAGGAAAGCCTTGTACTTGAGGCAGGGAGGAATAAAAAAATCTTTGGTAAATTTGTACATTTGATTTCTTTGCCTATTCCTTAAAATGTGTGGCTACTTTTCTCATCAAGCTAATCTGGGGGGTTTGTTCCTGCTCCCACACTGGTTGTGTAGCTGAGATAGTTAATATTTGATCACGCTTCTTTTAATTCTCTCTGTTGGATTCTTTATAAGAAAGGAAGTGGAGTAATAATTCTTGACCAGTGAAAGTATAGGCAAATAATAGAGACCTAGATAAACTGTATGTAGCTAGTGGTTATGGAAAGAAAGGAAATAAATTCTGCAACTTGATGTGGATTTTCTAGAAGACTTTTTTTTTTTTTTTTCTTCCAAAGATAGTACTTGTTTATACTGTGCAAACTGGTGACCAATCCAAAGGAAATTTGGGCACTTCAATAGAATTCAAGCAAAATGAGAATTCTTTGCTAAGGAAATAAGGCAATAGTTGTTATCAGTGTCTCAAGAACATTTTTCCATCGTCAGTAGAGTAAATGAGGAAGTGGAGAGTCTATGATCAATAAATTAAGGGGGGGTGGTGGGTGGGGGGGAAGTGTTCTTTAATTCTGCTTAAGAGCCAGTGAAGTAACTGTCATGTTTGGGACAAATTGAACAGAATGAAACAGAAGGCATACCTGGGATGTTGTACAGTGTTCATAAACACAAAGCAAAGTTGTGGAGGCTCTGTCGCAAGATACTTTGAATACAAAAGATGACACTGTTTCAGAAAAACAAAACAAAACAAAACAAAACAAAACAAAAAACAAAAAAAACACCAAAAAACAAACAAAAAAACGAGAAAAAAAAATCTGATGGAGAAATTCATGAAGAATTTGTTAAACACTTAGAAATATTTTTAAATTTGAGAAATTCTGGAGAAACTTAGGAAGTATTTTGGGGAAATACATATGCTTGTGCTGTTCTTATGCTCTACCACAGTCATTTATATTTTTATACTTCTAGAGATAGGACAAAAAGTTGGATAGATCTTTCATCTAACTATATGAGGTTTCTCTGTTATTCTTACTTATTTCTGATTCATACTAGTCTTTTTTGGCTTTGTTTTCAGTTTCTGGATACTGGCAGTACTACAGTACTTCAATGCTGTAATCACAATTACTCTTGGTGATAATTTTTGTGTGTGTGTAGTTTTTTTCTTAAAGTTTAATGCATTTAAGGAGATAGCTTTCCCATGACATCTAGTTACATTTGAATTATTTTTTAAAGATTAAAAAGCATCGGAACTTGTATTGATCAGATTTGGTGTTGCAGTTTTCAGTTAACACTACTGGTTTTCTTTAAAAAAAAATTATACAGAAGAGAAAAGGTGGTATTTGAACTTCTCTTAGAATGCACACCTGTAACAGAATTGGTTGATTCACACAAGAAGCAAACTGGAAACCCTGAATAAATGCATAATCACTAATTTTGGCCATGGATGATTCCAAAGATGGTACCCTGTGTACAACACTAAGCTAATTAATAAATTAACATATTGAATAAATTATTTAGAACAAAACAGACAAAAAGAAGGGCACAGTAGCCCAGATAAATGATCAACATATTGATGTAAGAGACATACAGGTAGTGCAGAAGATGCCAGTGCAATGGCCTGAAGAGTCTGCCAATGAACCAGATGCTGCTATAGGGAAAATATCTTTTTCAGCTGGCATATGAGTAGTATTTGTAATATTTGAAAGACAATCTGATTTACGATTATGTGCAGGTTTAACCCCTGCCGGGATTGGAGAGCACATTGCTGTTGCCCTTCCCCCACCTGCAGCCTGTCGGGCTGGAAGTTAAACACAGACCCCGGCTAAAATAAGAAGAAATTTAATACAACAGTGTGATAAAACAATCTGAACAGTAGCAGTGGCAATGATAACAACAATAAACAGCAATAACAGTGAACAAGACAAAAGATATACAGAGAAATACTGCTAAATGGTCAAGGAGCAAGCCCGCTGCATGTATGGCAACCCCCAAAACCAGAAGCAAAAGTAAAAGGCTCCGCCCCTGGACCTGACGCCAGCATGGTATGAATAACCCGGCTGGAGATCCCTTCCCCCTCTCTCTCTGCTGGGGAAAACTTGACCCTATGCCAGCTGAACCAGGACAGATTATAATGTGGTGGGGTAAATAGTACCATTTCATCACTGTACAGTCATCTATATTATTACTTATTTTATCTTTTGAGACAGGACAAAGATGAAATCAAACCAGTGTCCCTGATACTGAGCATTTTTTTCATAGTTGAAAAATTCTGAAAGGATACTTCACAGTCTTTTTTTTATACCTCTTTTTATAGAGATAGAACCATATAGATCTCTACAGAAAGAGATGTACTGAAATAGACAGAGCATCCCAAATGCCTTCTTACAATGTGTGAAACAACCAGACATCACCTTTCAAAGTTTTTTCCTCTAAAAGACCCTCAAAACAGAATTACCAATGATCCAAGTGGTGCTCTACTTCTCAATATATGACAGGTCTGGAATTCTTTGTACTTCAGTGGAGTCTTCATGGATTGTCAAGGGATTAAGGGATTAAAAGGGCCAGAAATGTAATTTAGTAATATATCAAATTGCTATAAGAAAAAGAATTATTTCTTTTTAATCTCAGTACAGATAGATTTAAGTTGACATTCTGTACTCTTTCACTGTAAAGAGACCCAGTGAAAAAGTGAAAAAGGCAACAGAGTGAAATGTCTGGTTTTCCTACTGGATTAAGTGTGACAAATTAATGAACAATATACAGTTAAATCTTAAAAAATGCTGTTATACAGCTAAGAATTTTTAAGAAATTAATTGCATAGTACAGAATTGACCATGGGTTTCTTTTGGGTTTTGTTTGTTTATTTGAAAGAATACCTCACATCCTTAATTAGGGTCCATCATCACTGTGTGTGTAAGTTTGTGGTTTTGTTTTAATGTGATGATACCTTTTGTATTTCCCCATTGTTGAGTTTCTGTGGAGTACTAGTAAAGCTAGAGTACCCTGTTTAACAACAGAGAATCTGTAACTGAAATAAGCAATTTCATCAATGGGCATTGCCAATACCTTGACTTAATGGAGCTTTTCCTAGCCAGCCTATTTATGTTAAATATAGAAACAGAAGACAACAGGAGACATTGCAGCCTGAGCTGCATTGGGACAACCCATTATTTAAGCAAACTTCCAGTGGTTCTAGGGATTTTATGCACTTCAAAAATAACCACAGGAGAGAATCAAGCCCACTCCCATAGAAGGCCAAATCTATATTAAGGGAAATGTAACACAATATTTTATTTTTATTTTGTAAACATATATAACACAATAATTTTACTTAGAGATTCAGTAAATCAGATCTATGTTTTACAGTGCTAATACTAAGCATGATAAAAATCCTACCTTCCAGAATAACACACAGTAAGTGAGAAGTACAGTTACCCTGGTACTAGAACATAGAATTATAGAATAGCCCTAAAAAGATCATCTGGTCCAACATTTTATGGAAAAGGGAAACTAGATGAGATTATTTAGCAGCCTGTCCAATCACAGCTTGAAAACCTCCAGTAATAATGGAGACTCCATCACATCCCTGGGAAAGTTCAGTGATTTTCAGTGATTGATCGTTCTCACTGTAAAAAATTTCTTTTTTATCAGGATGAATCTTCTTCCAGTGCAACTTGCACGTATTTCCCCTTGTTCTGTCCACATGATGATGGGCTGTAGCAGATTAGCGCAAGTCCATTGAAGTAATTGGGACTGCACCATTAGACAAAAGATTCCTTGTAGCCCTAATAACCTATACACCCAGCCTCATCTCCATCTGATAGTTATATCAGGATCTGGATTGGCTCTTTAAAGTCCTAGAATATTCTATTTGATTTAGTGGGAATTTAATGCCTCAAATAATAAAATCATTTTCATATCAGAAGCTGCTTTCAGTAGAGACTTAAATGCTGTAATATTATTTGGTATTCACTCTGTTAACAAAAAAACACTCATTGAACAGATAGCACTTCTAAGGCTCTAAGGTTGTAAGTAATGTCCTGATACAGTGCTTTCTTATGGGGATCTCAAATTCCTTTGTAAACATAGGATAATATCTTGAAATGTCATGAAAAACAAAATATAACAGCCAATGAATGTTTCAAGGAAATTAATATTGTCATTTATTGTTTTGAGTTTTGCTGTTTAGCTTGTATTTGCATGTCCTCCACAGCTAAACAGCAATTCCTAGGGCAAATAAATAAATAGTATTTTTTTTTTATATTCATAATTTCAAGGCTATCTGTTCCATTATTCCAATTTCTGAATGAAAAAATAAATTCCTTCAGTGTTCTACTTCATTTAGCCATTCTTGCAAAACATCAGTTTTCATAAGCAAGAATTCTGTTTGTTTGCATATTGGAAATCTTGTTCTCACTTATACTGTTAATGTCTTTTAATATAGTCATGAATATTGGCAATACCTCTGTCTAAGAAATTAAATGGCTATATGGCATAACTCTTACCACAGGTACCAGTAGATTTCAAGGATAAACCAGGTCAATCTCAGTTTAACCATCTGTCATATTTTAATAAAGTTAAAATAATTTCATTGATCTTGTGTTTTTCCAGTGTGTTGAGGGCAATGCTACACTTAGAAGACTGTTTTATGAACATAGTGTCTTTCAGAGAAATTTATCAGATATATTCTCTGCCTGATAAAGTATGGTTTCATTAAGAATTTCCCAACTGACAAGCATTCTATATTATTATTATTATTATTATTATTATTATTATCATCATCATCATCATTACTATTATTACTATTATTACTATTATTATTATTATTAAATAAGTCTATATCTTTATGTAGGCCGGTCCCATTAGAATATTCTGTTGTTCTAGTGTGTTAGGAAAAACACACCAGAGATTTCCAGGGTAGACTACTTGGAGTAACAGGAGGCCAGAAACAATCAAACTTGTAAATAATTTAGAGAATAATAACAAATTGTGTATGCCGTATTTCAAGAAATATAATTCAGTATTTTCCAACTACTTTGCACCAATAACCCACCAATTTCCCACTAGAATCTGCTTTAAAAATTCTCTTCAGAAACTTTTTTAAAAAATTCATATTAATGTTTACATTATTTTAAATGAAATATAAATCCATTCATTAAAATTAATAATGATAAATGTCCTTGTTTGCATGAAATGGAAATGCATAATCAGAGAAAATTGAAGTAATACGAATTAATTAGTTCACAAAATTGGGAGATGGTGGGGATGCCAAACAGATGCAAGTAAATAAATGGTTGAATGAATAGTACATTATCAATTTGTATGGAGGCTGTTCTGCAGTAGGCACAACTGTCTCTTTCAGTTCCACAGGCAATAATTGAAAAGTTAAACTAACTAACAAATTGATGTGCTGTTTTTTAAGGGAAAACAAATCTGCAAATGAACACCACAGTATCTGATATGGCAAATCAAATTCATTAAACACTTGAGAAAATAAATGAAAATGAGAATGTTATTGATCAAATACAGTTTTTGTTTAATAGATGTGGAAATTTCTAGAATTTGGGGGTCTTATTTCTGAAATACTTACCGTACATGATTACTTCACAAGGAAGTTGTTATTCAAATTTTGAAATGCATGCTGTGTGTGTTTCTATGTACTTTTTCTGTTCTCTGATGAGCTGGCTTTGTAATTAATGAACTCAGTGGGAAATCTGATTATCATAATCAAAATATATCATTCCAAATTTGCTTTCTGCAAATACAGGGCACAAGAGCTTAAAATTCCCATAAACACTCATTCTAACAATGGCTACTATATCTAACAAGACATGATTTGTCACCAATAACAATATTTTTTCCACTGCACAACCTTATTATCATTTTGCTTTATGTATCTTTCTTTTACTTATTCTGAATCCTCAAAAACTTTTCACAAGTCCAGTACTTAAAGTTTTTTGTGGAGTGCTCATCACCTCATACTGCATGAGGGATACTCTTTGCTGCTGCCCTAATGCAAAAAAAAAACCCACCAAAAAACCAACCAAAACCAACAAACAACAACAAAAAAAACACAAAAAACCTCAAACAAACAAAAAAACCCCTCTAAAATTATATTCAATTGCTTGGAGTACTTGAGGCAGATAAATACATATGTAACAATATGACCATATTTATTTATTTATTATTGTGCCATTGAGGTGCAAATGAGAATGGAGCTCCACGGTTCTAGGCACTGTACAAATAAAGACTGAATGAAGCAGTGGTATGGATGGGGTGTGTGGCCACCTTTCTGTCTCATGAGCAAGAGAAAATGCTGTGCCAGTCAATGACAGCAAGTAGAAGCAGGCTGCTCTCTCTAGACAAGAATGTAATACAACAACAAAGGAAAATCTTTACCAGGCCGGTAACTAGTCACTGGTAGAAATTGCTATATTGGAGTTTCTGTGCTATTAACCACACTGGGTTGTGTACTGTGTTCACCTTCCCAGCTGTACTTTATCACATTTGCAGCTACTGACTGTGTTGATGGGATGGAGAACAGAAAGGTTAGCTTGAGGTTCTGTTTTCAGGAACTTTTTATTCTTTGATCTTTTCATTAGCTATAAGGCAAGAATACAGATATATTTTCAAACTTGGCCACTGGCAATAAAAACCTACAGGACTAGGTGCTTACAGAAAAAAAAAAACCAGCTTGGATAATCCATTTATTCAGCGTACTAGTATTTTGCAACAGGTGTATCAGGACATTTTCTATGAGTAATTTATACCCATGGATGTTTTTATAGTCATAGTTCAGGTGACTGTAACTCATAAGTAAAACAGCTGATTATCTGTAAAGACAATAACAGAATTAAAAATATAGATCTCTTTAAAAAAAAAAAATCACTGCCTGCCAAATAATTATTATTCTGAACAAAAGTTCATTGTAATATAAACCAATAAAATCTTAGAGCTATAAGACCTATGAAAATTTTAAAAAGTAAAACCAATGTCATGGCTTAACCCATGTGTTCAACTAATCACCATGCAGCCACTTACTCAGTCTCCCCTGGTGGAATGCAGGAGAGAATTAGAAGTGTAAATGTGCAACCAGAAAGCCTTCTGTATGTTATTTCTTCCAAGCTATTTTTTATTAGACTGAAATCTATTAATGAATTTTACTTACTTAAACTTGGGATTTCTGATTTGGTACAACTTCACGGATTTTTAAAGCAGAGATGATGAGTGACCTTGTTCATATATAAAGTGAATTTAATTCATTTAATGAACATGTTTATCAGATATAAATCATAAGGAAAATATCTGCATTGTATCTAGAAAATTCTTTTTATTATTCTTTTTTTAATTTGATTCCTAATTCATGGTGTCTGCTATTTGCAAAAACTGAGAAAATTACTGAAGCAAGATTTTATTTGTGGGAAGAAAACACTTAAATGTGATCCATAGTGGCCCAACAGAGTCAATACAGTCTGATTAAGTACCTGTCTAAGCTGGGGGTGTTTGCTATAAATGGAAAAACAAAAACAAAAAAACAAAAACAAAAAAAAAAAATCAAGGGAGATGTTTATAGCCCTGGCAAGCAAGCAGAATAGCCCCAGAGTGCGAATAAACATTACAACAATGTAATCATTTATAAAAGAAAAAATATACTCGAAAATAGATTGTATTTACTTAATCCTGTCACCCCAGGCTTGCAAATGTAAAGAAAGTGACTTAGTGCTAAGTGATTTGTGTTATTCAGTGATGTACTGTAGTGAACTGGCTGATATTTAAGACAGACATTAAGAGACAGCAGCATTAACCTTGTCCCTTCATCCCAGATCATACAAGATAATTAGACTTTCTGCTTCATTAGGTGCCTAATTCCACTACTCTGGCACCTGTTACATCTTTCAAAATGTATGTTAGTTATCACTAACTCAATAGGTACTTACTTCTTTGGTGAATGTGAACCAAGCTATTTAAGGTAACAAGATGATAGAAATTTCAGCTGAGGCCTCTCTGGAGAGAAAATCTCAAGCTAAGTGCTCCCCAGGTGCTAGCCTCAGAAAAGGCCCTTTCATCTGCAGTTATCTGGTGCATGCTTTGGCTGTTTGAGGAGATATTAAAAGTATGCAGGTCTGTGTGAGCTGAAGCTGAACACAGATGTCTAGGGTGGCTATCAGGCTTCTGTCTGTTCTGAGATATCTCAGTATATTCCTCTGACAGACATGTTCTGCTCTATAATCAAAGGACTAAGGGAATTTAGGGATGAAAGAAATTGTTCATATTTTTTGCAAAAAGGTTTTGAAACTCGCTGTTTCATATCCCTTTGAGAGAATGGTATCTCAAGGTAGTGGGTCTTCAGGGGTAAAGTGTTGGCTCTGTTCCTTTAAAGATATGACAGATAGTGAGCCAAAAGCTGTGTAATGACAGCTTTTGAATACAGGACAGTTGCAATCCTTGGCCTTGTCAGCAGCAATTTCCCAGGCACAGTTTGACCAGGATATATTATCAAAAAGCACTCTTGTTATACTCAAAATTCTGTTAGGGGAAAAAAAGGAAACAACTTATACATAAACTCAGGAATTTATTGTTACTATAATGAAAATCTTAGCAGATTAATTGAAGAATCATTATGAGTCCAGGTCTAAATATCAGAAAAATAAAATAAAATCTAGAAATGAATACATGCATATATATAAAGTCTCCATAATAATAAAATTGATATACATGCACTTCCTCATTTCTGTTCTTCTGCCTAATATTACAGCCACCTTTTCATGGCTTTTCTGCGTCCTAATTTTCAAGCTAGTACTGAAGCTGTTATGGTGAATCATCAGTACCATGAGTCCTTCCAGAAGAAATATGATGTTCATGGCTTCCTTTTTCTTCTTCTAGGATCCACTTGAGGTCATGTTTATGTTTGCTAACATATTTTTACACCTTACTTTTACACTTTAATGGGTTTGCATCTCCAAATTACATCCAAATGTACTGTATATCATAGAATCATCAAAAGGTTTTGATTGGAAGGGGTCTTTAAGGATCACCTAGTTCAACCCCTCTGCCATTGGCAGGGACATCTTTCACTAGATTAGGTTGCTCAAAGCCCCATCCAACCTGACTTTGAACAATTCCAATGATTGAGGCATCCATAATTTCTCTGGGCAACATGTTCCAGTGTCTCACCACCCTCACTGTAAAAAAATGTCTTTCTTATATCCAAACTAAACCTAACATCTTTCAATTTAAAACCATTGCTGTTGTCCTGTCACTACAAGCCTTGGTAAAAAGTTCCTCTCCATCTTTCTTCTAAGTGCCATTTATGTATCAAAAAGCTGCAATAAGATCTCCCCAGAGCCTTCCCTTCTCTGGGCTAATAACCTCAACTGCCTCAGCTTTTCTTGATAGGGCAGGTGTGTTCCATCCCTCCGATCATTTCTGCAGTTGTCCTCCAAACACACTTTAACAGGTAGGTCCATGTCTTTCTTGTGCTTGGGACCCCAGAACTGGGTGCAGTACTCCAGGTGGGATCTCACAAGAGCAGAGAGGCAGAATCATCTCCTTCAACTGGCTGGCTGTGCTTCTCTTGATGCAGGCCAGGTTATGGTTGACTTTCTGGGATGCACATTTCCTGCTCATTTCAAAGCTTTTGTCTGCCAGTATCTCCAAATACTTCTCCTCAGAGCTGCTCTCATCCATTCATCCTCCAGTCTGTATTGATACTGGGGATCTTGCTGACCTGGGTGCGAGACCTTGCACTTGGCCTTGATGAACTTCATGAGGTTCACATGGTCCCACTCCTCAAGGCTGTCATCCCTCTGGATGTCATTCATTCCTTCTTATGTATCAATTGTAGCACTCAGTGTCACCTTCAAACTTGCTGAAGGTGCACTTGATCCTACTGTCTATGTCACTGACAACAATGTTATTAAATAGTATTGGTTCTAATACGTATCCTTCAGGGATACTGCTTATTGGTTTCCAGGTGGATGCTGAGCCACATATGGTAGCTTTTATGTATGTGTTGGTGTGGTGGTGCAATTCCTACCCCCCTCCTGGGCTACTTGGTGATTAGTGTGATTCCTCTCCCCATCCTGGGCCACATACCAACCTGGGGAGGTAAGTACTGCTAATGGCAGTAAACAGAGCATTAAGGCGCCCCTTTGACAAGCTTGGCTCTGCCCTATCAGTTGGGAATGGTTATAACAGCCCATCACCTTCTAACACCTGGGTACACTTGTACCTGAGATGTGGTCAAGGGAGAACATTAACAGAATTGCACACACATCAAGTTCTTGCGCAGCTGGTGGAAGACACCAGAATACTTCATTGTTTGAGCTGGGCCAGAGTGAAAATGTACCTGACAAAAGTCAATTATCTTGGACCCTATAAACAGTATGTGGCAGGTGCATCCACCCAATGAAAGCAGAGCTTCTTGGCTGAAGTGTTGCAGCTCCTGGTTGCCTTTGTTCTCAGGGCCTCGTGCTAGTTGGGACCTGTGGCCAAGGGGAGTCGCTACTGACTACATGTCATATTGGGCCTGGGTATAAATTGAGTCCCCTGAGGGGGGGCATTTTGGAGCTCATCTGGCACAGCAGCTGCGGTCGAGGACTCTCCCCTTGGGTCAGGATGCTGCCCAGGGAAACTCCTCGAGGTTCCTTGGGTTGGGACACTGCCCTGAGCAGGTCCTCCAGGTTGAGAGCCCTCACTTGTCAGGTGAGTGATAGAGCATTTTGGGTTGCCCTTAAACCCTAGGTAGCAGGGCTTTGTTCTGCATTTTGGGTTGCCGTTAAACCCTGTAGAGTTCTTTGTTATGCGTTCTGGGTTGTCGTTAAACCCTAGAAAGTTGTTCTGTTCTCCTCTCACAGACATTTGAACCTGTAATTTACAGAGTGCTAGTTAGCTGTGTTAATATTTTTTTATTATTACTTTTGGTGGTTTGTTTATTTGGGAACATTCGTAACACAGTAACCCCAAGTGAGACCCTTTGAGCTCTCCTGGACTTCAGCGGGCCTATGACCAGCATCTCCCCTGAGATGGGACACCTCTCAGGTATTAACTCCTCAAGGTACTGTCCGTTGATAGAGCCAATGGAAGGCCAGGGTGAAGCTGACCCACTCAAGTCTTAATTATTGCCCATTGAGGAATGCCAATGCATTGTGAGTATATACTCTAAACTTAAGAAGAGGGAAATTTTAACTTTGAGATAGCTTTTCTTTTACCTACTCTCTCTCTCTGCTTCCTGATGTTTTTAGGTATACACAATTATCTTCTTGAGTGTGATCTGCATCCAAATATTTTTGTCTGTCTGTGTGTTGTACATCTTGGGTTTGTGAATGTGATTGTATGTAGATTTAAGGCAACATAGAGTAATTGAGTGTGAATCTTGTAATCTTAAAATCTCTTGTTAGGTTGCTCTTTTAATTATAACATATTTTACTGAACTATTTTTAAATCTTTAAATTGGTTAATGATTAAGTGCTGCTATTCATTAATAAATACTGTGTTCTTTCATCTGCAACAGTTGGGTACTACTTCATATTCTCCTGTTCCCCCTAAAATGAGTTTGCTCCAATTCCATGTCTTCATTTCTTTAACTGGGTATGGATTAATTTTTTTATAGACATGAGGTCTCTAATGCCAAGCCTGTGTCCCATCTGTTGTCATCCTATGCCTGTACTGCTCTACATCACATCCTATGTCCCCACTTTTCAAGGCCTTTACTGTCCTACCAAGCCTGTGTTTCTCTACATCTTATCTCTCCATCATTCTTTTAGATTCGTAAGTTGGTTTTTTCCTACACAGAAAAATACTTGTCAATACTGTCTTTATAAAGCTATGGTTGTACCACACAAAGACAAAGTAAACCAAGTTTTCCATACCCACTTAGTTGGAAGAATAAATGCTGAAACGGATAAACCAAATTTAAACCAAGCTGCAAGCAGGACAAGTAAACTTCAGACAGAGAAAACCCAACGTGCTTCAGTTCTGAGACTGGGTGTCCTGGTTTTGGCTGGGATAGAGTTAACTTTTCTTAAACTGGGAGGGGGCACAGCTGGAGTGCTTGGCCCGGATTGGCCATTGGAGTATTCCAGATCATGTGATGTTATGCTCAGTATATAAAGGATGCAAGTTCTCTCTTGCTTTATGTCTGTGACTGGTATTTTTGTTCTGTCAGGATCACTGCCGGGAGCGGGCTGGGTATCGGTCGGTGGGTGGTAAGAAATTGTGTTGTGCATTATCCATTTGTACTTTCCATTATTGTCATTGCTTCATTTTATTACAATCACTAAACTGTTTTTATATCAACCCACGAGTTGTTCTTGTGTTCCTGCAGTCTTCTCCCCCATTCACAGGGCGGAGGGTGAGCGACCAGCTGTGTGGTGTTTGGCTGCTGGCCAAGTTCAAACCACGACCCTGGGCAAACTAACTACAAAGCCTGTAGCCTTTTACTAGCAATGGCACTACAGCATTACTAAACTACAGGACTACAGTTTGTCCTTCCTAACTTATGTCACAAGAAAAGAGAATCTAGTAATACGGACATGAGCCATTCTGTTCAAGTTAGTCTGAGATGTAAAAAACTCAGATACAATTTTAGATATATTCTTAGTTTCTCATGTACTCTGTAGAGTCCCTGACTAAGTAAATCTCAGTCTGATAGTGAAATTCCACTAGTAAAATGTTATTTATGGTTAGATTTTTTGATCTTACATATTTTTGAGAAAAGCTCTCAGATCTGTGTTCTTAAACATATTTCTGTACTTCATCTGATACTGCATTATATCCTATTTCAGTTCTGATACTGTTCTAAGGCCATTGGTATTAGAGAGATCAACACTGACTCAAGTCAAACCACTGAATGCTCCAAAGGAGGAATCTAGGACTAAGTGGATGAATCTCAGAATTTGAGTCTCATGCCATGGATAAACTCAGACAACGGTGTACTGATGGGCTGGAGGGTGACTCTTTCCCAGTTATGGTCCTCAGCCTTGAAACCTTTTGAAAGATTAAGTCCCTAAACTGAATTAATATTATTGTCTCCTGTTAACAAACTTCTGCACTTGCACTATATTTCTCAGTATTCCTCTTTTTCCTACGGGTGACCTGAAAAAGCTGATTCATCATGGGATTACAACTGCTAATGAGATAGGTATTTCTTTCATTACTTCAGTGATATTGCTTTTAACAAAAAAGCCTATATGACTTTCCTGTTTGTTAGCTTCCTTTAAAGCTTGGGATGGAAGTTTTTGTCACTTTGTTTCAATAATTTGTCCTGGTGCAAGCTTAGTTGTCAGTTGTGTCATGATATATTTACATGGTCGGTGTTGGAGCACTGTGGAGGCAAGCCTGGCAGCCAGAAGCTGCAAGCAGAATCTGAGTGTTGACTTACTCTTAGTAGTCTGGCCCTAGCTTTCTGTAATACTCACAGGCTACACACTGTAGAAATGATGTGACATTCACATACCATCACCATGAACTAAATCCAAAAACTATACGGAATGAAAGGCAGAGAGGTATATAATGCAAGGCTAAAACACCAGATACAGTAAACCAGGCTCACAGTCTCTCTGTTCTCAGACTTACCATAAGAATTTTTTTTTTTTTTTTCACATTCCTAGGAAAGCAATTGATATTTTATAGTCTCATTATTGGTCAGCCTGACCCTGAAATAAAACCTTTGCAATATCTAAATTGCTCTCTGTATGAAAAGCTATGACTATGATATCATAGTAAATAGGATATTGCATGTATTTTGAAATACTGAGTGCAATTTTAAACTGCAAGAAAGCTAAAAGAATTACCAAAACTTCCTGAGGGCACATCACTAAGCTTTTAGTTTGATACCTGGTACACTCTGGATTGCAGTTTTTTATGGACTTGATCAGTCTCCATCTCTGTGCATGGGTCCCATTTCCTGTGCCCTGCTTTTGCAGCGTTTTTTTTCTGCTTCAGTTACTGGAGTGTGGGATTATGTGCTAGAAGTACTGTGCTACTTTTTCTGTGCTACTGCTGAGATTATATTTATTCATGGAATTTTGCTTTTTTTGACAGGCCCTGCTATTACCTGGTGTTGTGTTGGCCACAGTGCACTTCTACAACAATCGTGTGACCAGTCTTCCTCCAGATGAGATGAATCCTTGTGAAGCCCTTGCATACATTTTCTCTAGGTGACTAACTAGATTGGATTTCCCTCACCAAACACAAAAAGTAAGCAAGAACCAACCCTTGCACTTCTAGAATACAGGGAAAGATGCTTGATGATTCTTAAAACTCCACCAAAGGAGAACAGAACTGTTTTTATGCTTCATTGTTCTACCTTTGGCTTTCCTACACAAATGACGTTGAAAATTTAGCTTCATGAGACCGATGGTTATCACAAATGAATTTGGCATATTAGTGTATGTTTAGGATGCAGTTTTCAAGATACTGCAGTTCTTTGGCTCTCACTTGTGGATTTCCAATAATATTTAACAATTTAAAGAACAAGTTCTTGTGGAAAATGTGATAATCATGACTAGTAATAGAGCTTCAACTGCATTCATATTTGGAAATAATACTGAAGCATGGAGGATTGGGGAGTTAAGACACATAGAATAAATCACACAATAGATCAATACCAAAAGAAGAAATTATTCAAGTCCAATTATATTGAAAGTTTAAAGCAGAAGGCGGCAGCTAAGAAAGTACTGTCACTTCCTACAGTTTGCAAGTTTATCTTCTGTCTTCAGCAAAATTTCCAGATCCTAGAATAAAATATGAAGAAAAAATGAGAAGAGTAATTAATCTGGGTTCTTTCCTATTAAAATCAGGTCATAAATTGTATCAGGAGAACTGTTCAAATACCACAGTTTCTCAGTCATTGAACCTGTAGCACAAGTTGAATAGCTACATGTAGAAATGTGCTAACATTTACATACAAGCCTAATTATGGATTTTTGTATATATATATATATATATATATATATATTTCTCATTTGACATGCCCCAAAGCAAAACCTTCAGGAATAAGCTCCTCCTTACATGAGAAAGAACTAACATTTTTGCATGTATGCTTCTATAGCACGTCAGACACGAACGAGCTGAGTTTACTGAACTGGATGGTGCTATCACCTTTTGGATTTCTGATCAGTGAGTAGTGATAAATTTATACAAAACGTCTGACACTCCAGACATTTGGAAGAGTATAAAATGTCAGTTAGGTCTTTTATTTATCATCATTACCTTATGATCCAGTAAGCTTTCACCAGAGAGACTGTTTGGGGTTTTTTCTCCCCACAGCGTACAGCACCTGGTCTCTCTTGGCAACAAGTTCTTTGTGATATACAGCAATTACCTCTGAAAAATAAAAAGCTCCCTGAAATCTGGAGTGGAAAGCTAACTTCATGGAGTCTTTTCACAGTCATCAGAATTATATATGGTTTTCATTGTCTATTTTACATAAATTTCCAAAAAGATTTTGCTGAATTCAGCCCTTTTAAGCTGTTATTCTTAATCTAGTTAGCATTTTTGACAGGCAGTTTTGAAGCTCAGACATGCCTGGATATCAGAAGAAGAAAAAATTGGAGTCTGGGACTTTATACATTGCATATTGACTCTTTGGATTCAATTCACTAAAATAAACTGATTAAATGTTCTTGTAGTGAAATATTTCTGGTTACTTTGTATTTTAGAAGAAAGTCCATCATTCCACTGACTCATGTGATAATAAGTATGATGAGAAACTGACATAAGAAAATATGGTGTGGAATTCAAGAACTTGTTCCCAGAGGAACAGAAGAAAAAGCCCTTGAAAATTCAGAAAAATATACTTGTCACTGCCGCAGATAAATTACTCATTTTCTGTGTCAAAAATGTAAAGAAATAGCCTTCTTTTACCTGAAATTAATATTAAAATGTTACTGAGATTGTATGTGCCTACCATTTATATGTTGTATTATTATGTACTGACAATGGCATGATGATGAGCTTAATGTGACAGTTCCTCTGCTATTTTCACCAAGAATCACTTCTAATTTCGAAGACCTACAGTTTGGATGAGCTGCCAGGGAATGAGATGCAAGGCTAGAGGGCAGGAATAATATCACAAGGGAATCTCAGTGACCTTCAGAAAGGAGTGTAACAAAGTTAGGAATGGCATAGTGTGCATCAGCCTGAATAGAGAACAGCCAGAAAGAATAGGGAACAACTGTAAAAAGCCAAGAGAATATCAAATCAAATTGAAGTCTATAGATATATCTTGGCCAAGGCTGAACCTGAGGGCAAGAGCTTTCACTACCTCTTCCATTTTCTAAGGAAAAAATCCAAACTATTTTGCGGACATACTTAAGAATCTTATAATTTATTTCTTTTATTTTTGTCATAAACTTATTAAATAGCTATGGCAGTGAGAACTGGACTTTAAATTTGTCTTAAAAGGATCAGAACACAGCAAAAACTGTCTTATAGCTGGCGTTCCAGGAGTCAGCATTTCTGTCTTGTCTTCTTGCTCAGTGCTGCCTTTAATGTGAGGTAGTTTGTCAGTTCTCCCTTTCTGGTCCATGCCTAAATTGTGGAATCAGGAAATCACTTAACCCTCTACATTTGGTCAAATATGATGTATGTATTATGTGTCTTCTGTTACTTTGCTGACTTCCTGTCATCAGGTAAGCCTGAGCGTGGTGGTGTAACAGGTAGTTTGGAATAAAGATGTCACGAACAGCAGTTTAATTTTTAAATTTGTCAAAGTTTATTCTTTAAATGAGCTAATAATTTTATCTCTAGGAATAGACAAAATTGGCAATAGGACACCCTGTGTCAACAAATCTGCTGATTTATGACTTTCTAAACCAGGCTGACTGCTTACTGCTTGAATGGCAAATTCAAATTGTAACTGCTCATCAATGGTAATTTGTGACCAAGGGATCATCTGTCATGGAACGCAAGATGGCCAACCCTCAGAAGGGGTTAAACTGGATAGATGTAGGAATGCCAATGACAAAGGGACTCCCTTTAGGGGAATCAAGTTTCCCTGGCTGATGAGACAAGAAACAGCCAGCATTATCCTGTCTTGTAGCCATCCTGGAATGTGAGTGCTCATGGTCCATATTTGGGTAGCAGAACTGGGCTGCAGTTTGAAGTCAAGGCTGAGCTCAGATGCCCCATATCAACTTTCACAGGATTGGTGCTGGTGCAAGTGTATATAAGGAATCGGTTCATGATGCATCTTTACAGAGTCCTTGTAGAAGAGTTTATGGTGGTAGGACACTGTTCAATTCATTGTTCATTTTAAAAATATATATATATTTAAGCACAAATGTGTGTTTATTTCACCTTGAGGGGTACAATAAAAATTCCCCAAAATGCTGATGTCACTTGAAAGGTGACGTTGTTTGTGTCTGTCCCTCTGCCTATTCCGTAGTGACAGTGGGAACAGCAAGTCCAACTTTTCTACTATGCTACATTGCCCCAGTCTCATAGCTCCCTACTACCTTGCTACAACAACTTGAGGGCAGCTATATTCAAATTACCTAATATGAAAGAGCTGAAAATAGGGAAAGAGCTCCCTGGTAACTATGAGCCACTTCCAAAATTGTAGAATACACAGTACACACTTTTGGGAACCACTAGCTAGGGTAGGAACCAACTGGGTAGAAACAGAAATAGTGTAAATTTTTTTTTTTTTTTTTTTTTTTTTTTTTTTTTTTTTTTTGTGTAGCAATTTCCTATGCATAGCAATCAGTGGAGAGCAGTTGGGCTTGCATGTTCCTTTCCTAAGAACACATCAGTAGTAAAATAGGGATTAAGGTTAACAAAATTACCTTATGTCTGTGTGTTAGAAAATATGTAATTATGCCATAACTCCAGGTAGAAACATGAGGTCTCCAAAAGCAATGAACACTAAATATTTTTGGAAGATACACACATATATTTATGACAAGAATAGCTCCAGAGTAGGACAAGTCCAGAAATAATGTACCATAAGAACCTGAATCTTGTTCTCATTTTTTACATACTGATGGCAAAGCAGTTCAAAATTTAAAATGGCTCTCAAGAGATGTACAGGTTCTGGAGTGCAGCTTAGTCTATTTTACATCAAAGAAATTGAAATATCATTATCACACAGAAACCATCTCTCCAAGGTACAGTAATCTATTCCACATGTCAGCCTGGTGCCCACAACGAATGCAGATTGCCCCATTTATCACTCATCATATTATTTAGGGTCTTGGAATCGAAAGTAGATATGCTACTCCTTCCTTGACTTCTCAGTAAAGTTATGGAAGAATTATATTTTATTTTTTAAAAATCCAAAACAGATAATTGCTTCATGGAAGGGATTTCATTAATGTCTTGAAGAAGCAAATACTAGAAATTAAATTTGTATATGTTTTATTAGAAATGACCATCCATTTTTATCACACAGAAGCAATAGGTCATTTTCACTAGTGCAACCACATTGTTCCTGGCCTAGGGCTAAGAGAAGGACAAAGTAAATATGTTTTTTGCATTAAGTGGCACACAGTTGCCAATAAATTTGCCTGACCTTCTAAAAGCTTAACCATGGCATCATGGGCTTACTGGATCAGTCAAGCAGTATGAAGACCTGAAAACAGAAGACATCTGGCTGTACCTCATTCACATGAAAAAAAAAAAATCTCACTATTCTGTTCAACTACATTCAATCTGCTTTGAGATGTTGAATACCGGAGATAGTCAGACTTAAACTAGCATTACATGCCAAATTGTTAATATATGTGTTTTACTTTGTGGGACTATTATAATGTGGTCATATGTATTGCACCTCTAAAATATTTATGTTATTTTCAACTCTTAAAATTACTATAGATTATGTTTAGATGGGGAGGAAGAGAAATGAAATTATTATGATATCACAAATTAAAAAGTAATGCACATATATAAAAGCTCATTAGAATTTAGATAATAAATTTAGATTTGGATGAAAATCGGTATTTACATTTATTCATATGCAAAGTAGATTTTCATCTCCCAATCTGCCAGCTGAATAACTAGCTTTAGTATGTCCACTAATCTGAAACTGAAATAAATAATTAATTTGATAGGGTAATATTTGGCTAAGACAAAGTAAGCAAACAGATAATTTTAAAATGTAGTACAACTTTATAGGAAACATTTATCTGATGTGTTGGATCGTTTTTGTTTTTTTTTTTTTTTAAATAAACTGAGATTCAGACAACTTCATTATAAACATTTGTTACAGATTTTTAATACTTTATCAAAAATGTTGACATACAATATATTGCAAAATAAAAGTATACAGCATGCAAATGAATATTAGAAAACTAAAAAAAAAAAAATCTGAACATTTCAGAAATAATGAGGAGCACTTATTGCAGACAAGTCAGACTGGATTTTTAATTGTCTTAATGCTTCAAAAGACAGTATGACCTTTTTTAACATTAAACATATGGGTGTTGAATAGTGTCTGTTTTCTGTGGTGCATGAAGGAATAAATGTGCCTGGTATTTGGGAAATTCTGCAATGCTAGACTGGAGATGGATTCTATCATTTTTTGAGATATACATGTGGACTTTTTAATCAAGTAAAGTGAATTTCTACTAAACTTGTGATTGACTTTTACAGCAAATAGTGAAATAGTCAGCCTAAGTACATTGCGGTATTCCTTATGCAGACACTGGAGAGAGTTAAGTTAGGACAGTTGAATCTACTCTGGAATCCTTCATGAGCATCCGTCTTATTCATTGGATACAGACAGCATGAACTATGTAATATATAAGATGACACAGGTGCTTCTAGACATATATTAGAAATAGTTGTGCCTTTATTGTTAGTTATGAGGATGGATTATAATTTACATTGCACTTGAAATTCAAAAGGTAATTTTATAGTTGGCTTTGCTACATATACTTTATCTGGTGATATTTTCTTTTCAGAGAAGCACAAACCCGCTGTTTCTGACTGCAGTGTTGATTAAGATATTTTAGATGCAGCTGAAATAGTTTAGTAATTTGCAGTTATCTACTCCCAAAATATTCTTCCCCTGCTTTTAATATTCCGATATATTTTTTTATAAAGCTTTTTGTTTTAAAGATTTTATTTTCTGTGTCTAAACATTCAAAGTAACATTTTTCATTCTGGATCTATGCCTGGAAATTTATTAAACTTTCATGTTGAATAATTCAGTTGCTGCTTATTTTGAGGAAAATGGGTAAATTTTATAGTTTTAGAAAGCTTTGTCTTATTTTGAATAGATACAGCATATCTATACATAGGATAGAAATTTAGAAGGTCTTGATCTGAAATGTGCTTTTTGAGGTCCTTCTGAAACCTGCCATCATCTTCTGGGACTCCCAAACTTAAAAATTTTATTTTTTCCTCAGCAGAATGTCCCACTGTTTTGCTGAAGTTTCTAGCATTTCTCAGTTGTTTTTGGGTTTTTTTTGTTTGTTTTGTTTTTCTCCCCAAATCTCTATAAATGCTATTTCCTATTCCAGTGTCACATGGCCTCTTCAAAAGTGCAAGTCTCACTAAGAAGGTGCCAAAACATAAAGACTGGATATGGAAGCTGGACACTGAGCTAAAGGCAACTGTGGGAGTTCCTGAAACTCCACCAGACTGAAAAATTAGAAAGTGATAGCAGGGAACATGACCTGGTTGTGGCTCCTTATCTCCGCTCTTTCACTAGATACCAGAAAACTTGTATGTCATTCCTACCTAGGTGTTCTCCTAACAAAACAAGGTTCCCATTACCTTATCTTGAAGGATATTAATTTTTTTCTTCTTAAGAGTGAAGCAGAGACTTCTCAGGAGATACAGGTTGGCTGGCTGATGGAAGGAGGTGAGCAAAGGTACAGTTAAGGCACTTTACCTTTTCAAAAAATTGGGCTTTTCTCTACTTGTTACTCTTCATCAAATGAAAGGGCTGTATTAATTCATGGTAGATACCTCTTAAGTATTTGTATATAAAGATTTCTCAGACACATGCACAGACAATCTGTACATGCACAATCAATGCATAAAGAAATGGTTGTTATCATTGTTATAATTGAAATCCTAAGAGTCTAACCACTATTAGTTCCTAGCAAATTGTTACAGAAAAAGAAAGAATAATAACGTGGTTCAGACTGTTACATAGTTATTTAGCTTCTATCCCTTTCCTGGTATTATGCTCACCCTTGCCCTTCTCTAGGTTGCAAGATTGGTGTTTTCATGTTGATCATCGAGGTGATGGGGTGTTAGAGTGAGTTGTCAGCTCCTGGAGACCTTCACCAAGAGGAATATGATGTGTATGTTGGTGGATTCTTCTTCCTCCTTCTAGGGTATGTTGGAAATGTTTTTTCTGTATATTTGCTAACACATTTTTCACCTTCACTCTTTCTTCACTGATCTGCAGTTCCACATTATATCCAAATTTACTGTGTGTGGTGGCTTTTACTTATGTTGAATACTACTTCATTCTTCTTATTATTCCTCTCAAAATCAGTTTTCTTGTATTTTCAATTTGGCTTCATATGAATATGATTTCATATAAACAAACAAGTGTGCATCCAATTTAGCATTATCCACCTGTGCAATGAGATCATACAACTTAGTTTGACTACTGCTATTCATATTCCAAGTGACTTACAGCCATTTTGGGACAACCACCCACAATTACTAGCATGGCTTATACTGTGTATTAGCATCACAGTGTCTGTTTGCATGCTTTTGGATCACTAGCTGAGGAAATATTTCAACTTTATTGTCAATATTTGAGAACCTTTATGATAATTTTTTTGATAACCACATATTTTAAGCCTAGTAACACTAATGTTGAGTGTTATACCCAGCTGAATAAGGATATAAGTATGATATAAAATGGCTATGTCAGAGATCTACTGACCCTCTTGCATCCTTTCACTGGATGAAAATGGAGCAACAAGAAAAACACCCACTTTTTTCTCCTCTCTCATGCCACCATTTTTAATATTTCAATTCCTATTTAAAGGCTTAATTATTTTGCAGATTACTTTTACCTTCTTCTGTTTAAAATCAAAAGTTCACACCCAAAAAAACTTTTTAAAAAATTTCTGTTGAAATTTCAAAAATTACTAAGTTACTTTTTTGTTAGAACATGACTGTTAGTCATGACCTTGTTTTTCACCCACACATTTTTACATGCCTTTTTACTTACAGGAAAGAATGTTGGTTTTTTTTCCAAACAGAATTTAAAAAAAAAAAAAAAAAAAAGTTTGAAATATAAGCATGAAGTCATTCTCTCTTCTCTAATCACTTCTGGAAGCTGAGCCATTTGGGGGGGAAAAAAAAAAAAAATACAAAATATTGGGGAACAAACTACAGTTCCATGCTGGGAGCTGGCAACATTGCAAGCAAGCACCCTCCGGGCAGGCAATTAAGATGGGTCAGAAATTAAAAAATGTAACATGTTTGAAGTGCCCTTTTCCTCAGAGCTCCATCTGCTTCCTGATGGTAGAAAAGTCAGTTTTTGGAAGAAGCTCCACCTGTACAGCTGCTTGAAGAAGAGCTCCCCCTGGCAGCACTGGATACAAAACTCAGTCAGCACAGGTTAACATCTGAAAAGCTGCAAGTATCCATTTTCATGTAAACAAAATAAAACTCTTGTTTATTTCTGCTTTGGTTATTTGAGGTGGTTTTTACTTATTTTTTTGTTTGGTTGTTTTTTTAATTAATATTTGTTTCTGCATCTCTGTGCATTCCCATAAAAATGTAATAAATGCTGATAAATATTACATTAAATATTAATTTAAATGTGTGTACTAGGTTCTTTAAAAATATTCAGGAAGGGAATACTCATATTACAAGAAATAACCATCTTGGGATAAATAAATGTAAAGATGTGGTGTAAAAAAAGGGAACAGGAGTAGGGAATTCCCAGAGGGAAAAAAAATAAAAGGAATATAAAAATAAAATAATATCTGAAGGTACAGAGCAATTTTAACTATTAGAGAAAATCAGTAAAGTGCTGGAAAACCTCATGAATTGCCATAGGGAAACATGAAATAATAACAGTGAATGCTATATATTTTCAGTGTGAAAATTCAAGCTTTTCCTTTTTTAAAATATTGCATTTTGCATCTCCCTTTTATACGAGCTATTAAAAATCTGGAAGCAAAAAGGCTTGTATCAGCACATAGCCAGGGTTCACAGAGAATTAGAGGCTGAAGCATAGACCATAGATTGAGGAAAGTGATTATCCCCCATTATTCAGCACTTATTAGACCACATCTAGAATAGTGTATTGGGCTCCCAACAGAGAGAAGATATGGAGAAACTGGAGAGATTTCAGTGAAAGGTCACCAGGATGGCTGGGTCTGGACCACCTGCCTTGTGAGCAGAGGCAGGTGGGCTTGATCAGCCTGCAGGAGGGACAGCTTTGATGGGGTGGAGGATTGGTTGAGGACGGTACCGGATGAGAACAGTGCATGGTGTGTGGACGAGAAGTGTGCATAAATTGGATTTTTTTTCCCCACTATTGGAAGAGGATTCCCAGAGAAGTGGTGTAGTCCCCATCTGGAGGTTTTCCACTCCTGGATAAGTCAGCTGGGTAAAACCCTGAGCAACCTGGACTGATCTCCCAACTGACCTTGCTGGACTAGAGACCTCCTGAGGTCCCTTCCAGCCTGAATCATCCTCCCTATCCTATCTTTAAGTGCTGCATAAATTTAAAATAATATTGTGAAACACCAGACAGTTTTTTCTGCTTATTCCAATATCACCTTCCAGTTCATTACGTAATCAACACATTTCCTTTTTAATGTGTACTGGCATGAAGTCAGTGTCATCTTTTCTGTGACTGAGATATTCTCTTTTATGCAGCAAGAAATCTCTGGCTTCCAACATTCTGCTGCAATGAACAACCAAGAGGCAAAAAGATGTACTAATAAACTGTGACTTCTAACCTTTCCCCACCGTTTTCATTAAAAATACATAAATAATAGGGCTAAAAGCCACACCATTAGAATTGTACACAGTTTTTCATCCTCAGCATATATCCTCTCCTCTGTGTGTTAATTTAGACTATATTACATATTTATCCTATTTCATTTAAAGTATATGAGACAGAATAAGATGTTCAGTTGGTCCGCTGGCAAATGATAATTCATCAGGTAAAGATAGATACAGTTTTAAGGTCAGAAAATATGTCAATCTGTAGCTCCTTTATGTTTACAATAGTGCATGGGGGTTTTGTATTCTTTTTTAGAAATTCATAAAATAGAATGAAAATTTCTGAAAAAAAATTCTTAATTTCTGCCATATTTTTAAAAATGTCATCAACCGTTTGAAATTAAATTTGATTAAAACACTAAAAAAAAAAGAGTTAATTACAAGTTAGACAATTTTTTTCTTATTAAAGACCATTAAGCTGTTTTAAATACAACAATGTATTAAATCGGTAATATTACCATTATTAAAATTTGCCATTTTAGAAAGTTGAAAAGACATTGAAAAATCAGAAGAAGAGTGCTATAGGAAAGTTGGAAATTTTCCTTCTTGTAAAATGAAAATATTTGGCCCTTCTTTATCGTCTTTTAATTTTTTGTCTATCTATCTGATTCATTACAGAATCATAGAATAGTTTGGGTTGGAGGGACCTTTAAAGTTCATCTAGTCCAACCCCCCTGCAATGGGCAGGGACATCTTCAACTAGATCAGGGTGCTCAGAGCCCCACCCAACCTGACCTTGAATGTTTCCAGGGATGGGGCATCTACCACATCTCTGGGAAACCTGTTCCAGTGTTTTACCACATTTATCATAAAAAATTTCTTCCTTATATCTAGTCTGAATCTACCTTCTTTTTGTTTAAAACCATTATACCTTGTCCTATTGTTACAGGCCCTACTAAAATTATATGTCATACTGATTGGCTATCAGTTGGACCTCAATGACCTTAGCACAAACCATGGATTAAAATTCTATCTGCTCTATATTTGTTTTTATCTTAATATCTTACAAATTCTCTTTTTTCTGTCTTTCAGATTCATCAGTGAAGCTTTCCTCTGAAATGCTCAGATTCTTGCATGCTTCGCTTTTTTTGAAAAGTTAATTCCTGGTGTTACAACTCTCCACTCGTGATAGAGTTATCACATCCAAAAAGTAAGTCCATCTTTTTCTGTGATAAATTTCATTAAATGAAGTTTGGACATTGACTTTGTTAAAATTTCTATCCACATTTACTAAATAAATGATCTATCTTTTTTTGGCAAAACTCAAAGTTCTAGTCACACATATTTTCAAAGTCAGACTGCAGATCATTCTGTGAAAGCAAAGAATTTTTAGGAGCTGTGTTTTAACAGAATGACGTATTCCCTAAGTAAAATATTTTTTGTTTTGTTTTGTTTTGTTACCACATTGAATTTCATAATCCTTTCACTGAGCTGTTGTTCCTCATATCTGGCAGTTACTCAGTCAGAGTGCCCTTATTCACAATAACCTCATCTCTGTGTGTGCCTGTGAGATGGGGGGATTGGTAACTAAGTCTGTAAGACCTGTTAATGTTTAGGAAGCTAGTACTCCTTCATGAATGGCATATTGCTGTATACTCTGTCTTAACAAATATTGAATAGGTGTTGAATGTCCTATCTGCAGCCTGAAAGGATGACTGTCACCTAAGTCCTCCTGACTTCAGCTCTGCTCGCATGCTGTCAAGTTTTCTGTAGTGAATATGAAGATATTAAAGTTGAGATACTAAGAAAAAACATGAGATGATTTTTTTTTCTTTTTTTCTTTTTCATCTAGGTTGGAAAAGACCTAGAAGATCATCTAGTCCAACTATTGACCTAACACTGACAGTTCCCAACTACACCATATCCCTAAACACTATGTTAATGCCACTCTTAAACACCTCCAGGGATGGGAACTCCACCACTGCCCTGGGCAGCCCACTCCAATGCCTAATAACCCATTCTGTAAAGAAATGCTTCCTAATATCCAGTCTAAACCTTCCCTGGTGCAACTTGAGGCCATTCCCTCTTGTCCTATCACTTGTTACTTGGTTAAAGAGACTCATCCCCAGCTCTCTGCACCCTCCTTTCAGGCAGCTGTAGAGGGCGATGAGGTCTCCCCTCAGCCTCCTCTTCTCCAGACTAAACCCCCCCAGTTCCCTCAGCCGCTCCCCGTACGACCTGTGCTCCAGACCCTGCACCAGCTCCGTTGCCCTTCTCTGGACACGCTCGAGTCATTCAATGTCCTTTTTGTAACTTCACCAGTGCCGAGTACAGGGGTTAAGATCATTTCAGATGGAATAAGTTGTGTGTTTGGGGGATATGGTCATTTTGATCATAGAGTTAACTGTGTTGAGATCTTCTCTTGACCTCTTCAAACTCTGAAGGGTGTCTACTCTGTATTGTAAAACATCATCTTTGGTAGGATTTTTACCTTATAAGGTAAACTGCAGCATATTCCATGTAGCCACTGACAGCAGCATCTGCCTGGCTTTAGGAAAGGTATTGTCTTACATTTTGCAAATAATAGAATATGCTCTTTATTGGGGAAACTGGCCCATTATGAGATATTTGATTTAACATTAAACACTCCAATATTCCCAGAAGATGTTGACTTTCCACTCTCCTGATACTAACCATCATAATCAGCCTTACACCCCAAATCATTCTTCTTGGAAATGAGTGTATAGTTCCTTCCTAATATTTAGTATATGAATATTTCATTTCTGGATCCATTTTATTCTGCTGAAGTTGTTTTATTTTTCTAATATATATATGTATTTCATGCAATTGTGGAGCTGGTAAGCATTAACTAATATTAGAATCATAGACTATCTCAAGTTGGAAGGGACCCATAAGCATCGTCAAGTCCAACTTCCTGGTCCTCAGAGGACTACCTAAAACTAAACCATATGATTAATACCATTATCCAGACTCTCCTTGAACTCTGATAGGCTTGGTGCTGTGATCACTTCTCTGGCTAGCCTTTCCCAGAGACCAACCACCCTTGCAGTGAGGAACCTTTTTTCTAATGTCCAATCTGAACTTCACCTGATGCAGCTTCTTCATTCCATTACCTCATGTCCTGTTGTTGGTCACCAGAAAGAGATTAGCACCTCCCACTCTGTGCCTGCCTTGAGGAAGTGTAGACTGTGATGAGGTCACCCCTCAGCCTTCTCTTCTCTAAGCTGAACAAACATAATGACATCAGCCACTCCTTGTAAGTGTCATTGTTGGGGCAAAATTTAGGACAAGACTATATCTGTAAATCAAACAGTTCCATGGGGTTCTGGCGCTATCTAATTTAGAAGTGTACAAATAGCCTTAGTAGGTTGATTGGCTGGGCCTGAACTTTCCAAAGAATTTCCTCTGGTGTAACTGTATACACTTGACATGCAACTGTACCCAGTTAATATCCATTTCAGATAGAGTGTGTGAGGCGAATGAAGATACAGAGGGTGAAAATACACTGTCATTACATAGACTGTAGAAGAAAGTGCGTATAATAGCGGATATCATGTGAAGAAAAATAAAAGCAGAGACTGTTCCTTTTGGAAATGAAACTCATCATCTCCCATTTCATGTCATCTGAAGGGTAAAATAAGACATTTTTGAAAAATAATGTGGGTTTTTACAAGATAAAGCCAACTTTCTTCTGCTTATATTTCATTTTTATATACTGCGATAGCTTAGGTTCATCTTTTCTGTCTTCAAGGATCTCAATACTCACCCTATCAAAGGGCATGTTTTTTTTTATTTTTTTTATTTTTTTAATGGATAGAGTGTCCTGGAGAACAATTATATGAATTATGCACAATTTCTGAAGCTAGTTAATGTGTCACACTGAACTGCCAAAGCTTTGGAAATACATATTTAAAATGCCAGTTTTCAAAAAAAGATAATTATGCTGATATGAATTACTACATTATGACAATTCTATGAAATAAAAAAAAAAAAAAAAAGGATAACGAGACAAGTGCTGAGGGCATATTTGTTTCTATCTATGAGAATCAAATAGAAATGAAATAATATGATGTCCTACCCTTACAAAGCTATATATTATCTACCTCTAGGCAAAGGAAAATAATAAAATATGTAATAAACTTTTAAACAGATCACATCAAAGTGTTCCTATTAGCTCCATGGGTTGATTTTATTTGTTCAAAGTATTTGACATACCATGTTATAGAATTTTGTATATTACTGTTGGACACTTTAACTACTTTACAAAACTTTTAAAACAGTATTATTTTGTTTCAATTGTAATGCTTTTGAACTTATTGTCTACCTTTGTGCATATGTAAATTATTAATGACTGCAGTTTCTCAGTATAACAAAGTTTCAGAAGTGAAGCTCAGTATTTGTCAAAGATCAGATACATCCTGAAGGATTTGTCACCGTCAGATGACAAAGCCTCAGAGAAAAGCTTAATGTATAAGTGAAGTATTTGGAAGAAAAGGTCATAGCAGTGCATGAGTGAAGCTGTAGCATGTTACCTCTGATTATCCAAAGGTTTCAGGTGTTGAAAGGAACTGAAGGAATTAATGCCTCAAACATTCGTCAACACAGAAAACCTCAAGAACAAGCTCTGGCCTTTGTGATTAGTCTAAGGAATTTCACCCAAGAAAGTGGGAGTGTATTGAAGGATGCACCCCCACTCACTTGCAGCTGCATTGACAAACTCCTTAGATAAGCCTCAAAGGGGGAGACATGGACTGAGTGAAACCAAATGTTTCTCATCAAGCACAAGGATCACTAATCACTGGCTCCATGGCATAAGCCCAATACTTTGTGGCT
>NW_020799095.1:136279128-136286465 GCF_003259725.1 Athene cunicularia | reverse complement strand
TTTTTAGAACCCATCTGCTTTCCAAGGACATGTCTCTTATTTTTTGCCAGACATAGTAGTTCTTGGTAAGTTTCCACAGAAAACTGCTTTGTTTTGATGAACACAGTAGTTCTCGGTAAATTTCCACAGAACAGTCAGGACAAGCAGGATGTTTAAGCAATATTCAGAAATCATTGTAAATTGCTGTAAGTTAAATAAGTTGCAAACCAGGTGATCATTTCCTTGTATCAGTACCCACCAAGCTGCTCTATCACTCCACATCCTCAGCTGGACAGAGCAGAAAAAATACAATGAAAGGCTCATAGGTTGAGATAAGGAGAGGGCTTACCACCACAGGCAAAAGAGATTTGATTTGGGGAAATTTATTTAATTTATTACCAGTCAAATCAAAGTAATGAGAAGACACCCCTAAACGTTAAAATACCTTCCCCCCAGCCCTCCTTTCTTCAGGCTCAATTTCACTCCTGATTTTCTTTACCTCCTCCTCCTCCAGTGGCACAGGGGGGTGGGGAATGGGGGTTGCAGTCAGTTCATCACACATTGTCTCTGCCATTTTGTCCTCTTCAGGAGAAGGACTCCTCATATTCTTTTCCTGCTCCTAGTGGAGTGCCTCCCATGGGAGAGAGTCCTCCACAAACTCCTCCAATGTGAAGCCTTCCCACAGCCTCAGTACTTCAAGTTCCTTTAGGAACAGAGAGCTCCAGTGTGGGTCCCTGTAAGGAACTGAAGGAATTAATGCTGCAAACATTTGTCAACACAGAAAACCTCAAGAACAAGCTCTGGCCTTTGTGATTAGTCTAAGGAATGTCACCCAAGAAAGTGGGAGTGTATTGAAGGATGCTCCCCCCACTCACTTGCAGCTGCATTGACAAACTCAAATGTTTCTCATCAAGCACAAGGATCACTAATCACTGGCTCCATCACATAAGCCCAATACTTTGTGGCTGTATTGTGTAAACCAGACCTATGCAGGCCTTGCTAACCCCTTTGCAGCTTCACCATTTAAGAGGTGATAAGGCCTCATAAGAGGTGAACATTTCTGCCCCAGAAGCTGGATGATTGCTCAAGAAGCAGGAAGTCAGCAAAAATGTGTAGGAACTGAGGAAAAACAAAGGTGGGCAGGGTGAGCGTGACCACCAACTCAACTGGACAAGAGGGTTGGCACACCTCACTCCCCCTCAGTGTATGTGCAGAACCCATGCTCCACCTTTTTCCTTGTCTCTCATGAAAATGAGTTTGTCGAATACCTGCCTCTCTCTGTCTAGTACACTAATCAGCCAACATGATGAACTTAAAAGATGACAGAAATCTTTACTGTATGTGCACCTGCCACCCAAGATTACTGGATCTAAGACAATGCTTGATCCTCCGGTAGTGATCCCAATTTCTTTGCCTCTCTTTCTTTTTCTTTTCTTTCTTTTCTTTCTTTTCTTTCTTTTCTTTCTTTTCTTTCTTTTCTTTCTTATAGATTTATAAGAAGCCATGTTGCTTACTATCTTTTTCCAAGTTTCAATTGCTTTCTACAATAAGTAAAATATTTTAACCAGTTGTTTGGTGTTGCTTTGCCTTGATTTAACCCAAGGGGATCATTCCCTATGGGCAACTCTGTGGGCTCCCAGTCTGGGTCGTGACAGTCCCCCATGGGATCACAAATCCTGCTCTAGTGTGAGCTCTTCTCTTCATAGCTTCACAGATCCTGTGGAGCCTTCTCCATCACATGCTTCCACAGGGTCACAGCCTCCTTCCAGTATATCTACCTGCTCCAACATGGGGTCTGACACGGGCTGCAGGTGGAGATCTGCTGCACCATTAACCTCCACAGGCTCAGGGCACAGCTGCCTCACCGTGGGCTGCACCACGGCTGCAGGGGAATCTCTGCTCCAGCACCTGGAGCACCTCCTCCCCCTCCTTCTTCACTGACCTTGGTGTCTGCAGGGCTGTTTCTCTCACATATTCTCACTCTTCTCTTCTGACTGCTGTTGTGCAGCAGGTTTTGGGGTTTTTTTCTTCTTCTTCTTCTTACATATGTTATCGCAGAGGTGCTACCATTATTGTTGATTGGCTCAGCCTTGTCCAGTAGCTCCATCGGACAGAGGGGAAGCTTCTAACAGCTTCTCACAGAATCCATTCCTGTAGCCCTCCTGCTACCAAAACTATGTGATGTAAATTCTATACAGCCATATACACAGAATAGTCTATGTTTTGCATTGCACTGAGAGGTATTAAATTCAGATTTCTCCCTAATATTGCTGATCTGAAATGACTGCTTGTGTGTTATTCTACTTACCTGATGCGTGAAAGGCAGAAGGGTGAGAATCTCATGCAAAAATCAAACAAATATAAAAGTAGGTTGAAACAGAGCATAAGACTGATCAGTGTTTCATAGAGGTATAGCAAGGAATAATGACAGAAAGACAAAAGAAAGTATAGCTATGCCTGGAAATACTACTTAAATATAATCCATCTACATATATCCAGCAAACAGAATGCTGGATAACCAGTCACTGGATCAGCTGAAACTGGACTGGTCAAAACGCTTGTGAATATAGAACATCCAGCAATTCTTCATTTGTGAGTGAGGGAGTAAATGACCTACCACAGTTTGATGTTTTTTTCCTCATCACCAATTTATACTGAAGAGTGATCACTTATTGAAGCTGTTACCAGTTTCATTAACAGGACAAATTCTGTAACCAAATGTGCATGCTAGATAAAAAGCCCCACAACTTTCCATTCACACTAAATAATTCACATAAACCTAATCAAATCAATCCTAGGTTTCTTGTAATAATATTTTCTGTATGAGAAAGATGTTAGTAAAAAAAAATCAGCATTAAAACAGAAAAGTACATCATAATGTACTTCACTGCCAAAATATGATTTCATTTTGCATGTTCAGTAAAAGTCAAATACATAAAAGAGATACAAAGTGTAATCAAATCTGCTCTATATCTTAGAAAAGACAAAGTTTTCAACCTGAAGTCCATATTTTTTTTATTTTTTTTTTTTTGGAAGGTGTTATTTTCTTCTCCTTCTTCAGTTCAGAGAGATAAATACATCAAATAAATACAGAGTAAGATAAGATGTACCTAATCAGCACTACACCTGAGGACTTTCTAGCTATGGGGAGGGGAAAAAAGTGTTGTCTAGCTGGACTAATCCAGCAAGGAAATAAGAGAGTTTAGAGAATCTGAGAAGGGAGTATTAAATATTCTGTTTTCTCATGTCCAAGGATATTGCCAGATTACAGTTTGATTGGGAGACTTTAAAGCCTGGGAAAGGGCTTATTTCTATCAGACACATTTTTTGACAGGTGATCTGAGTTACACTACAATATTTTTATTTCCTTGAATGAAATCCTTTGAATTCAACCTTCCCTTTGAATCTAGCTGAGAAAAGTCTTGTTCCTAATTCTCTGTTAGTTAGCCAAAACACATAAGAACAGTATTCAGAAGGAAATTACAGATAATCAGCAATCAAAGGACACTTTCCACAATCCTTTTCTCTCATTTCTGTTGGCTGTCCAGCTACCGTCCTACACATAACTGAGAAATAAGTGATAAATTGCCATGATACTACAGCAAGCATTACAGGCTGAATCTTTTTGGGAGAAGAGGCATCACTGTGGACCTGGCTCTAGAACTACATTTTTCTATAGCAAGATGAGAATTTAAAAAAAGGCAAAAAATGGGACGCTATTAACTGATGGAAAAAGGTAATTTCATCTACCTACATGACACTGACAAGAGCAATACTTGAAAGGTGGATACAGTTAGGCATTCAAAATATAAGGGAGTACCAAGGTCACTGAGCCCACAATTTTGCAATTCATCATGCTGTGTAACAGAAATTTTGTCCTGAAGAGATGAAAGAAAAATCAGTTTGCTACATTCATACACTATAAAACATAAGGTGTTCCCCAGCCCTCTATCACAATGCTAAGACCTTTTCTACTTGAAACACAAATACTGTAAAGCGCTGGAGAGAGGAAGAAGGAGAGATCAAAGGCAACATTACAAAAATTGTGATCTCATTAATACACTTCCTAAAAAGAAACATAAGGAAATCACTATATAGTTCATTGCAAAGAAGATTAAGGAACTCGATCACAATCCCATGAGATCCTATTCTATAAATGGGTTATTTAATTCAGTAAACAAAAGCATAAGAAAATCAAACTGTTATGAATTAGAAAATTCTAACTTGAAATACACTTCATATTTTAACACTGTGTTAATCATGAATAGTTAAAAACAAAAGTAAGTCTTCTAAAAGAAAAAAAAAAAAAACAGAACCTCAGTGTAATCCACACTTCAGCTCACTGCCAAAGTTACGAACAAAACTGTGCAGCAGAGTTAACATAACAGCTCAGTAAAACCAATATGATTCTTCTGACCTTAAAATGCCCAAGGTAACCACAATGTCTGTGTACAGTGCACAATGTCCTAATCACTTCTAAACACTAACAACTAATCACTTATCTCCAAATGTACCACTGTCGCTACTAGACTTCCAACTCATTTCGTATGCTGATTTTCAAATATAATTCTCTTAATCTGAAATTGTAACTTTAACAGGTCTTCCAGATGTTGGGCTAATTCAAGAAATTAAGTTACATAAGTAAAGACCTTCATAAGTCTAGTATCAACAAATTGGTCTTTACCTAGTGACTCCAATAACACTGAATACCTTTTCTGGATATAGATATAGATATAGATATAGATATAAATATAGATATAGATATAGATATAGATATAGATGTAGATATAGATATAGATATAGATTAGATATAGATATAAACAACATTTTCTCTAGCAAAAAATAGGTTCTGAAATAATGAGAACTTTAAAGAACAGAGGACATGAAGCAGCTTTGAAGAGAAAATAAAAGTGATAATTATTTTTTGAGACAAAGAAATAATTCATGTCAGTTAAATATATGATAACGAAATAACCATGTAAACTTAATTTCTCCCTTCCTTTTAACTGAATATGATATTCACATTTAATCCCTAAGGTGCAGCACACATAACCCAAATTTGTTTCATATCAACACAAAGTATACTTAGTATTATACTGAGCTCTGAGTTGGCAAAATATGAACTAGCTCTGATCCAAATGCCATATAACCGTGTGAGCATGGCATTGTGTCTACATTAATACTGCCTTTTGAGAACTCCATTGCAGGTGCTCGTAAACAGCGATAAAAATAACTGACTTGACAACTGGGTTATGCTCTAAAAACCTCATCTGTCACATATTCAGTAATTTATAACCACTGTTTTCACCACCTCTCTGTTCATCACCTTCTCTTCCCTTTCATAAACCTCTACCTTTCCAGGATGTTCAAGATATAAACATTACACTTTTTTGTCCAAGTGGAGTTTACAGAGGACATGTTGATGATACTACCCTTTCTTAACCAAAGCATTCCAAAAGCAGTTCTTGAGTTGCTAAGGTTTAAAGGCATGCTATTATCTGTAAATGTCATCCAAGTGAAAAAAATGTTTGCCTTGAAGAACACCTACCTAAACAAGATATTATCCAGAGCCCATTAAAAATATGCCAGATATTTGTGTAATATTTTTAAAACAAAAAGTAGAACTTAAGCCATGTAATTCACTTCAGTCTTTATGAAGATATATGCAATGTCTTACAGAAATGTTGTCCTGTTTTTAAAAAACAGAAACTTCTAAGAACTGAAGACTTTCACAGGAAGTAAAAAAACAGAAGTGGAGACCTGTTGGAAGATACATTTGGGTTTAGCAGATTAGCATGGACTGCTATGAAAAAGTCTGGACATATACTTCAATGGCAGACTAGCAGAGATAGGCTAGCCTCATGCTGTAATTCCCGATCAATACTGGACTATGGGTGGAACTTTTATCCATACCGAGTCAAAGGGAAATGAACTGTACACATGAGAGCTCAGCAGAGCAGTTCAAGATAAAAAGCAGAGATGACAAGGATAACAGAGAAATAAAATGAAATCATTTGGAGTAGAGGAATAGACAAGGATGGCGATTAAAAACAGAATGGAGACACATTGAGTCTTTGTTGTGAATAGTAAGGGAGGAGAGTGATTACCAGAGGGCAGAATAGACAGTACTGGATGGCAGAATATCTTTTACAATATATTCAGGAAAAGAGCACTGTTGGTAGGATAGAAGAATAACACAATGGATTCCCACTGAGTGTGGATGGAGTCACCTAACAGCCCAGATGAAGTGTGGCTAAAGAACAGTGGGAATGAGGATAGCCATCAACCCTCAAAAGACAATATTCAAGGAGAAAATGACCTTAAGTTTCAGACCAGTAGAGAGCTGTGTAAGACTTCAAAAGTTAGTATCTTGAAGGAACTTAAAACAAGGGATTACAAAAAAAGACCATGATCTTTGACTTTGTCAGATTTCAAACATTTCAGGTGTCCTACTAAAATACATCAGCAGACTGTGGTTTGAACTTGAGGAGCTCAATGTAAGTTTTGTGTCTACAAGAATCAAATTCCCAATTAAGTAATTTCTTCCAGAATCAGCAAATCACACATTTCTCAAAAGTTTTTTTTTTTTTTCTTCTTTCTTTTCATTGGTCTTTTACCTCACAAGACCTGAATCTTATTACTCTAGTTGGGAAATTCTTAGCAAGGAAAAATACATTAACTGAGGTTTGAAGTGATTTAACATCACGCTATCAATGTGCATTGATAATCTCCTTTTTTCATTGTCTTTTACATGACTGCTAAATGCTAAGAAAAAAAAAAAACTTTATATATTTATGTAGTTTTTTTAAAAAAATAATTAATTATATGGCATTTCCTGGCCACTGCAGTCATCCTGCAAGTGTTTATAAATGGACTTTACAGAAATAACTAATTTGTCACTATTTAGGTATTCATAAGTCCTTCTTTTCCTAGCTACCAGAATATGCCTATAGCTTTCTATTAGGGGCTACATCAAACTTGAATGGGATATTATTTTCTCCACTGTTTCTGAACAATAATTTTCTATTCCAGTTGTTGAAAAACTAAGAGATACAGTTTTATCAACTAATATTTACCTCAACATTTAGGAATTTAAATACTTATATTGAGTGTCAAAATATTTAAACTGAAAGACAACCATTTAAATAATATATTCATCCTCTTAGTACTATTATATTTTTTAAAGTAAGAAACATATGCACTTATACAAAAAAGAAAAAATAAATTGTATCAAAACAACAAAAACCAATAGTGCTAGAAGGACTATAAAAATATTATTTTATTCTGCTAATTATAAGTTCTTTGTTCTTCCTGAATATCTTCTTTTTTTTTTCTTTTTTTTTTTTTTTTTTTTTTTT
>NW_020799095.1:136274556-136279078 GCF_003259725.1 Athene cunicularia | reverse complement strand
AAAAAAAAAAAAAAAAAAAAAAAGATTCCATCACTCTGTTCTGTTAAGTCTGAGTTGAAACAGATCATATCTGTTTACTTACTTTATATTACTGATGTATTGATTAGAGTGGCCTAAATTATTTTTTTTTTCTGTAGAATACCTATTCTCAGAAAAAGGATGTTTATGTAATGTGATACTATTCACATATTAAGGAATAGGTGTCATGAATTTTTGCCCTCCCCAAAAAAAAGAAGAAAGAAAATAAAATGTCATCATGGTTTCTCTCTATCCTTTTAGATAAAAAAAACTACATTTTTTTTTCAAGATAAATTCACAAGAGTAATTTAATCATTCCTCACAAAATACAGAAAGTTGTAGCACTGTCTTCATCACACAGATTTACTACTTACAGCATTAATATAGGAGATGTAATATCAAATCTGGTTCGTAAGGCTAAGCTGAACTTTCATTTGCTATTTTGTTAGTGCTTACAGTAACTACTGCATAATGTTATATTAATAATTTCTCTTTCGTTTTTTTCCCCTCATCCAAATAATCTTTGACTATTTATCCAAATTAGTAAAGTTCAAGTAAGATAAAATAAAGAAGCACACACTGGTGTATATTTTATAACTTCTGGTACCTTCATGAGGGTTAATTTCTTTCACATAAGAAGAAAATTGATAGTAGATTTTGGACCTCCTGAATAAGTGTTATGACACTCTTTCTTTGGAGTAACAAGGTCCCTGGCCTTGTAGGAGGGTGTAGTTCTCTCTTCTCATTGCAGGAAGATGCTTCTTTGAAGTTCAGAGTGAGTCAGGCACTGCAATGGCAGAGGCTGATCAGCTGTCACACCCTTTTCCTTGGTGTTTCCTCTTGACTAGTTTAAGCAATGCTCAGTTTACTGGCTGGCTTTAATGAACCCATTCTCAGCATATGCCATATAAAATATCTATTGCTATACTAATAAAGTAGACAGGGATGCATGTTTTAAACACCATTTCAAAATAGTTCATGCTATTTAATTGCTACTGTGCTTCTGGAAATAGTTTTGCCTTTATCAACTAGTGCTCTTCATCTCTAGATGATGTTCAGGCAGTTTGGGGGAGTTTGTACTCCAGGGTTTGTTCCTCCCAGGCAGCATGGGTGACAAATCTCTAGTTGCAGCAAGGTGAGAGTTTAGCTAAATAACTACAAGCAGCTGCAGCTCCTACCCTCAAGTTTAGAGAATGATCCCAAGCCCATTTTATTTTCTAGGAGAGATCATATCTGTCTAAGGATATTGGATTCCAGCATGCTGTTTGCCTGAGCACCATGTACTTTGTCTTTTTCCAGAGCTATTCCTTAGTGATTTTCAAGATGTTATGATTATTTTTCAGGCCAAATACATACCCTTTGAAGAATTCTGGGCCAGACTCCAGGAATAGTACAGAAGAGAAAGCAAGACTTACTCTCATATCCTCAGACTTCATGGCAACACTTGAAATTTTACAGTCCTCAAATTCACCTGATTACATAGTCCTCTATGACAATAATAAACAATTCACTCCTGCCCAAATAGAGAAACTGAAGTAAAGAGGTGATGGATGAAATAATTAAAATTTAGAGCAAAGAAACAGATGTTGTCCTTTGTAGGACAATTCAGAAAAACACTTAATAATATGCTTAACATTAAGCACGTATTTCAGTTTCAGAGTCACTTGGACTTATGCATATATTAACATTAGATTAATAAAGGTAGATCTATAGACTGATTCAGACTGTGTGAGCTCAAGTGACACTAAACAGATGCACCATATTCACGACATCTTGAAGAACAAAACTTCTGTGTATTTAGTAAAAGTGTTAAATATTTTGTTCCATAAAAATAAAATGAGAATATATTTCCTTGGGAGGCAAAAGAAAACTATAATAAGTAACTGAGCTAGTTAAAGTAAAATGTATCTAAATTTGTTTAGTAGTAGATGACTACTTCTAAAGTCAGCTCACTGTCTAATCTTTTACTATATTAATATTTTTTTAAAAAATAAAATACAATATCACTTTTTTTCTCCTCTTTATTTTCTTTAATGCACTCTGTTTTCAATAAATAACCTGTTCACATTTTTTCACATTCAATATAAACTATAAATATTTTTAAAATATTTGTTAAATATATTAGGTCTACAATTTTTTTTTAGTTTTGAAAATATGGCCTATTTTTACCCTGACAACTTAGAAACCAAGAGATAAACACAAACAAATAACTAAAAATGCCACACTTCAAAAATAATGAAAAGATATTTTATGCTCAGTTACCTTCAGATCTCAAGATTTTGATGAACAGAGTTGATTAATTCATCATTTTTAGCCCTTCAGAATGACAATGGCAATGCTTTTCTTAAAATTACTGTAAAAATACTGTTTATTACATTAATACAGTAGACCTAAAGAAAGTTTTTGCTACGATTGAGAGAAAAATTAACACTAAATACAGGTAGAAATTACACATTTATAAAGCATGAGTTCTGCATTTTAACTGTAAAACTGCATAATCTAGCAATTGAATCTATCCTTCAGACAACACCGGTAAAGAGGTGACACTGTAGAAGAGATCAGTTACAGAAGCATGACTAGAAATTATTTCTCTTGCTCCCAATTCAACATCTTGCTGAACTATAGGACTGTAAGGCTTTCCTTAAGGTGAAATAGTGGTACTGGTTTTGCTGTAATCTGTTCAATCACTCTTGAGTGATTCTGGTGCCACTGGAAGTGAAGTTTGGCTCTAAGGTTTTAATAAAATTCTAATTCAATTTAGGTCAAAGAACAGATGCCTTTCATTAATTTTTATTTTAAAAATGACAAACACCCACAATTGGAGGACTGGTATGCACATTGTGTTATGTCAGGGTACTTTGTGTTGGTCTGTTTGTACTGCCAACGTATTCATTTTAATAGAAGGTCCATCTTGGCACTGCATTATTTTATTAGTCAGAGAGGAGATTAGCACCAGATGGTGTTTTGCTACTCCTATCAAGCTGGGGAAAAAAAAAAAAAAAAAATCAACCAAAACCCAGTGTTTTTTGTGAGATTGTGTGACTATAAAGAAGCAGGCAATGATACTGACATTACAAAATAGTGACATAAAAGTAGAGCTATATTTACCTGAAGATTGTGAGAGACACCACTCACAACCCAGACTGGGAGCCCAGAGATTTGCAAAGGTTCTGTGATCCCCTCAGCTCCTGCCAGAGCAGGTGGATGTACTGGAAGGAGGCTGTGACCCTGTGGAAGCCTGTGATGGAGAAGGCTCCACAGGATCTGTGAACCGATGAAGAGAAGAGCTCACACTAGAGCAGGACTTGTGATCCCATGGGGGACTGTCACGACCCAGACTGGGAGCCCACAGAGTTGCCCATAGGGAATGATCCCCTTGGGTTAAATCAAGGCAAAGCAACACCAAACAACTGGTTAAAATGTTTAACTTATGGTAGAAAACAATTTAAACTTGGAAAAGGATAATAAGCAACGTGGCCTCTTATAAATCTATAAGAAGGAAAGGGGAAGGGCAAGGCAAGGCAAGGCAAAGTTTTCTATCATCTTTTAAGTTCATCTTGTTGGCTGATTAGTGTACTAGACAAAGAGAGGCAGGTATTCCACAAACTCATTTTCATGAGAGACAAGGAAAAAGGTGGAGCATGGGTTCTGCACATACACTGAGGGGGAGTGAGGTGTGCCAACCCTCTTGTCCAGTTGAGTTGGTGGTCACGCTCACCCTGCCCACCTTTGTTTTTCCTCAGTTCCTACACATTTTTGCTGACTTCCTGCTTCTTGAGCAATCATCCAGCTTCTGGGGCAGAAATGTTCACCTCTTATGAGGCCTTATCACCTCTGAAACGGTGAAGCTGCAAAGGGGTTAGCAAGGCCTGCATAGCGTCTGGTTTACACAATACAGCCACAAAGTATTGGGCTTATGCCATGGAGCCAGTGATTAGTGATCCTTGTGCTTGATGAGAAACATTTGGTTTCACTCAGTCCATGTCTCCCCCTTTGAGGCTTATCTAAGGAGTTTGTCAATGCAGCTGCAAGTGAGTGGGGGTGCATCCTTCAATACACTCCCACTTTCTTGGGTGAAATTCCTTAGACTAATCACAAAGGCCAGAGCTTGTTCTTGAGGTTTTCTGTGTTGACGAATGTTTGAGGCATTAATTCCTTCAGTTCCTTTCAACACCTGAAACCTTTGGATAATCAGAGGTAACATGCTACAGCTTCACTCATGCACTGCTATGACCTTTTCTTCCAAATACTTCACTTATACATTAAGCTTTTCTCTGAGGCTTTGTCATCTGACGGTGACAAATCCTTCAGGATGTATCTGATCTTTGACAAATACTGAGCTTCACTTCTGAAACTTTGTTATACTGAGAAACTGCAGTCATTAATAATTTACATATGCACAAAGGTAGACAATAAGTTCAAAAGCATTACAATTGAAACAAAATAATACTGTTTTAAAAGTTTTGTAAAGTAGTTAAAGTGTCCAACAGTAATATACAAAATT
>NW_020799095.1:136252794-136274506 GCF_003259725.1 Athene cunicularia | reverse complement strand
TGTTGGCTGATTAGTGTACTAGACAAAGAGAGGCAGGTATTCGACAAACTCATTTTCATGAGAGACAAGGAAAAAGGTGGAGCATGGGTTCTGCACATACACTGAGGGGGAGTGAGGTGTGCCAACCCTCTTGTCCAGTTGAGTTGGTGGTCACGCTCACCCTGCCCACCTTTGTTTTTCCTCAGTTCCTACACATTTTTGCTGACTTCCTGCTTCTTGAGCAATCATCCAGCTTCTGGGGCAGAAATGTTCACCTCTTATGAGGCCTTATCACCTCTTAAATGGTGAAGCTGCAAAGGGGTTAGCAAGGCCTGCATAGGTCTGGTTTACACAATACAGCCACAAAGTATTGGGCTTATGTGATGGAGCCAGTGATTAGTGATCCTTGTGCTTGATGAGAAACATTTGAGTTTGTCAATGCAGCTGCAAGTGAGTGGGGGGAGCATCCTTCAATACACTCCCACTTTCTTGGGTGACATTCCTTAGACTAATCACAAAGGCCAGAGCTTGTTCTTGAGGTTTTCTGTGTTGACGAATGTTTGAGGCATTAATTCCTTCAGTTCCTTACAGGGACCCACACTGGAGCTCTCTGTTCCTAAAGGAACTTGAAGTACTGAGGCTGTGGGAAGGCTTCACATTGGAGGAGTTTGTGGAGGACTCTCTCCCATGGGAGGCACTCCACTAGGAGCAGGAAAAGAATATGAGGAGTCCTTCTCCTGAAGAGGACAAAATGGCAGAGACAATGTGTGATGAACTGACTGCAACCCCCATTCCCCACCCCCCTGTGCCACTGGAGGAGGAGGAGGTAAAGAAAATCAGGAGTGAAATTGAGCCTGAAGAAAGGAGGGCTGGGGGGAAGGTATTTTAACGTTTAGGGGTGTCTTCTCATTACTTTGATTTGACTGGTAATAAATTAAATAAATTTCCCCAAATCAAATCTCTTTTGCCTGTGGTGGTAAGCCCTCTCCTTATCTCAACCTATGAGCCTTTCATTGTATTTTTTCTCCTCTGTCCAGCTGAGGATGTGGAGTGATAGAGCAGCTTGGTGGGTACTGATACAAGAAAATGATCACCTGGTTTGCAACTTATTTAACTTACAGCAATTTACAATGATTTCTGAATATTGCTTAAACATCCTGCTTGTCCTGACTGTTCTGTGGAAATTTACCGAGAACTACTGTGTTCATCAAAACAAAGCAGTTTTCTGTGGAAACTTACCAAGAACTACTATGTCTGGCAAAAAATAAGAGACATGTCCTTGGAAAGCAGATGGGTTCTAAAAAGTTGAATCTTTGTAGTGGATAGATAGCCATGTATGGGTGGTATAAACTGATATACTGGTGCTTTTAGATAAGATAGAGGTGGTAAACCAGCGGGAACCACTCTTGTTATTCAAGAAATTGGCTAAGAGATTCTGCGCATGCTCTGAGGAAAAGTACAAGGTGAGAAAGACTACGAGCCTTCCTTCAAGAGACCCCCGAAGATGACCACCAGGAGGCAATGCCCAGGCACAAAGATAACATAAACTGCTGACACCAGCCTTTTGAACTAACCCAGCCTTACTTATACGTATGGATATTTGTATTGTGTAATCCAATGAATATGTATATCCACACCCTTAAGTTTCTGGTAAGATGTGTTGTAGGTGTGCAGGCTTTGTGGAGAAATCCCCTTGCACGCTGGCACCAGAATAAACATACCTGCTTTATAACTCTCTCCGAGTTGTAGAGTCTGTGTCCGCAAATCAGCACCTGGTGTGCAGCTGAGGTCAAACCCACCACAATGGCCTTTTAAAAATCAGATACTTCAGATCTTTTGGGTGTTAACAGTTAAGTTCTACACCCAGATCACCTTCATGGTGTTCACATTTTGTCTAGCCAGACTACCACAGCTTAATCCCAGTGCTACATTAGCGTATATTAATGGAGTTATACGGGCATAAAACTCGAGATACACAGTGGTGACACAGCCCACACTGTTATTGGTAGATTCTGAAGTTCCAACATATTTAAAATTTAAGCAAAGAAAGAATGAAAAGGAAAAAAAAGAGAGAGGGGAAAAAAGACAAGATGTAAAGAGGTATTCTTCTATTTTCCAAAACACATTTGCTTCTTTACTTATTACTAGAGATTTTAAGTCATTACTTAGACAACTGTATTTTACAGTTCTGCATGTGTATATCTGCTCTAGCCCTGTGTCTGATCTAGGGAGGAATTGATCCTGATATTATAGAATCATAGAATGTCAAGTTGGAAGGGACCCATAATGATTATCCTCTGCTCCTCAGAGGATTAGCTAAAACTAAACCATATGACTAAAACTGTCATCCAAATGCTTCCTGAACTCTTGACAGTCTTGGTGCCATGACCACTTCCCTGGGGAGCCTTTTCCAGTGACTGACCACCCTCTCAGTCAAGAATGTTTTTGTAATGTCCAGTCTGAACTTCCCCTGATGCAGCTTCATCCCCTTTCTTCCTGTCCTATTGCTGGTCACCAGAGAGAGATCAGCACCTCCTGCTCTGTTGGCCCCCCTTGAGGAAGTTGTAGACTGCAATGAGGTCACTCCTCAGCCTTCTCTTATGACTTATTGACAATAGGATTCAGTTCATGTCATAATTTCAGAAGCAAATAAGTGATTTCAGTAATGTTTGAATTCAAGTTGAGAATCATGACACTTTCACTGGGAATTCTGCCAAAATAAGAACCACAGACACCTACTAAAGAATGTATGATAGAAGAAAGTGTTAAAATTCATCAGTGGAAGGCAACAGGTAAAAAGACACATTAAATCAAGTTTCCAGAAGCACAAAGAATGCAGTAGAACAAGATTGTTATTGGAAGAGGATCATAAAAAGGAAAACACAAAGGAAAATAAGAAATTATAATGGGTTTATAAGGAACACAAATCTTTATGAAAGTATCATTACTTAGAAAAGAAGGAAAAGAGAAAAAGAAAATATCAACAGTATGTTGTAATGTAACATGTTTAGGAAAAATACACAGGAAATTTTTAATATGAAAGGTGAGGAAAATATCTGTAATAATTTATTTTGAAAATTATTATTATCCTTCAAGGAGCAGGGAGTTGGACTTGATGGTCCTTATGGGTCCCTTCCATTTTGAGATGTCCTATGGTTCTATGATATTTTTATATAATTACACTATTAGATGTATGCTACTAGATGTAGATTTTTCTAAGATGCTATTTTCAATATCTCTTAATAATATTGAAAATTAAAAAGAAGCAAGAATGACAAGAATTAATGCTATAAAGAATACTAGAATAAAAATTGTGAAAGAGTTCAGTTTACATGGATAACATATCTAGCTAGAAAGGACAAATTAAGCAACAAACCATGTTCATAAGAAAGCACTGGAAATCTTGAGAACACTGTATGATATACGCAAATAAGCTACTTATCTTTCAACACAATAAAAAACTTGATGTGTCAGGAACTCCTGAAGTGTTCAGTATTCTGTACATTATTGTGTACATTCTAGTTCTAGTACAACAAAGTCCTAAGAGGGGAAAGAATGCTTGAATATTAAAGACAGGAGGAACAAACAGCATATATTTAGAGAAAAGATTTTTTTTAAAAAAAAATCCAACTCTCTTATTCCACAGCTTTTGCAAGAAGCATCATAAGAGATAGCATACAGGTAATATGTTTAAATTTTCATATTTGTGACAACACTAGGAGTTATTGGAGGAAACAACCTCTGAATACTGCAACAAATGATTATTTGGTATGATAAAGAAACACTAAGGAATGGAAAGGAAATAACAAGAGAGGATTTTATAGTCGATAATAGCTACTGTTGTACTTTAAAGAATAATGATCTGGAAGAAGGGAGCAAACAGCCTGCTATTGAAAATCACTGATTATCTCGCAGAAGAGCTAACAGAAAGAGCATCAGCAAGGTTAAAAATTGGGATAGAAAAAAAGTAGTATGTCCCTTTGGGGGTGTGTGTAGGGGTGTATGGGGACAAAAACCAAAGCAAATCCAAAACTAACCAAAGAAAAGAAAAATCAACAACCTCCTCAAACCCCCAAACTCCAAACAAAATCTGTTTCATCTTGGAAACAGCAAGCTAAGATACTCAGTGACACTAAGGAGTCATGAATTGGATTCATACAGTGGTGGAAAAATTAAGAAAATAAGATTCAAGAAATTTATCTCAGAATTTCACTGACTGATTTTCCATTGTGTAAAATGGAAGGTTGACCTTCCAGTCTCCACTTAGAGTAGACAAATGAAACAAATGATGTGGGAAAATACAAATTCTTCAGATCTTGGACTTGCTGACAGGCCTACTTACTCTCCCCACCTCCCTTTTCCATTCCATTATTAACTTCTCTAATGAACTCCAGCTTCTCAGGAACAGGATGGTAGTGCCAGAACTTCAAGACTTGAAGGAAAGAAGAAAATAGATACTGTAGAGACGACCGTGGAGGGATCCAAAATTTGTACAAATAGTGGAGCTGTTTCAGGCCTGGTATATTCCTTTGAGAACAGATCACAAGGTATAATTTGACTCTTGGTTTTGGGAAGATATAATATCAAGACATTAAAGTAATGAAAGTGAGCATCACTTGTGGAACTGGTAATGCCAAATTAAACAATGCTCTGCTAAACAGTGTTTGGATAAAACAGGTCCAAACGATTTTAGCATTAGCAGACATACTAATCTGAAGCTCCTTTAAAAATACTGCATTGACAAATTGAGTAAAACAGAAAACATAAGATAACTTTAAGAGAAATTTTTCTTTCCCTCAGTGACATGCTCTTTAAGTCTCTGTAAAGATGATACCACAAATGCTCTATATCATTAAGAACAGAACTTCCTTATAATACAATCAAGGAAAATTGTTTTTTCCTTAATTTTTTCCTTTCCTCCAGCTGTTTCCCTGAGCACTTTCTACTTTCTTTTCTCTGACATATTGAAAGGTGTTACACAGCATCTTCCATGGTGGACTCTGCTTGCCTTCCTTTCCATTTCTTCTTTTTGTTTTGCTTCTCACTGACAGAGCTCATTAGTTAATCGAGATACTTAGGTGATGTGTTTTTCACTGAAACAGTATAAGCGTAACAATCGATTATAACATAATGAGTCTCAGTTTGAAAATATTGGAAGAAGAAATCTGAATTAACTGTGGACAAGAACTGTCCTTCACCATGGGTGATTAGGATATAACTATGATTTACTATGTTTGGCAGTAGGATTTATATGCCAAGCTGCCATTAAAATCTTATGATGTGAGATCTCAGGAGTCAGCACATTAGTCTTACTACTATTATAACTTTAGAAAGCATACAATGAAGACAAGGTCTTGAAGTTCAAGTAAAAGCTTTTTCTAAGGTACTTAAAACTTAAAATTTAAGAAAAAAAAAATAGTCTAATCTTTTCTGAAAGTTTTATTTACCACTGGAAAAAGTCTAATTATCTTAGATATATAGCCTTTTGGCTTTGATCAGGTTTTATGGAGTACAGATTAAACTACAAATTAATCTAGAAGGTGCTTCTGAGTCTATATTCCTAGAGGTCCAAATTTCAATGTTAAAATTTTTTTCTACTCATTTATTTGAGGATTTTTCTACATTTCTAGAATGGTTAACCTTTGGTTGTCACTGTAGTCTCTGGAAGACAATCGAATTTACTGAGGAAGTAGAAGAGCAGTCACTAAAGCGAAACATGAGGATAAGCAATGCATTCCTTAATGTGTTTTGTATATGCATGAAGTATGTGTGAGGGAAAGAGAAATGAAGACAGAAAAAGCTGAATAAGATCCTGGTTGTTCCGTTCTGTCATAGAAAATAAAACCAAGCCAAAAAGCCCTACACTGACACTATGAATGGATTTGACAAATCAGATGCTTGTGTATCTTCCTTCTGATAAAAAAAAAAAAAAAAAAAAAAAAAAACAAAAACAACCAACCAAACAAACAAAACAACATTTATTGCTGCTAGAGACAAAGTCAATTGACAAAGCTGAAAGCATTTTGAAAGAGTAAAGCTCAAAATCCAGTCACCTCAGTGTGATTCAGAATGAATAGCTGCAACACAGAAACGAAAGCTAATGTCTCCTTCACTTGGCCTGAAGGATTTTTGTGCCTGGAATAAATTTGTATTTGTTTAAAAACACCCCCATAGCTTTCAAAAGTCTAGGCACTCCTCTGAAAGGAAGCCTCATACATACATTTTCAATGCAAATTTTCACCCAGCTAAGTGAACTTCAGCATGTGTCTAGTTTCCAGTATTTTCTCATATTTGCTTGTATTTGGTTCACAGCAAAGAACAGAAAGGCAGATAGCCAGAAAGATCTTTGAAAATGATGAGATCTCTGATGAGACTTCAAACATACGACATGTGAGGCTCTGTCCTGAAAAATGCTGAGTTATTAAAAGATTACAAGTGATCCATGTAGCTTCCAAAGGAAATTCCAGGTTTTGGTAAATATCTGAACAGTGAAAATGAAGCTGTAGGATGAGAAGATTCAAAAATCTAAAAGTGGTTAAAATATAGTTCTAAACCAGATTGCATTGAATTATTGAATGAAAAATGTAACATCATGGACATATTTAACACAAATTCAATGCAGGAACCGTGCTCCTGCATTTAAACAGTGCAAGGTCATCAATAGTCCAATACCACCATAAACAATCGGATAGCGCTTTATAAATTTAATCCCAAATTGTGAATGCCCTCAGTAATCAACATCAGGCTATTTAATCATTACACTGCTGGCACAAATAAAATATCAAAAGGCAGAGCAAGGTTAAGCATAGACTGGTGCTTGGGTCCTCAAAAAGCTCAGTAAATCAGCTCAAATGATGTTGAGACTTTGACTGACCAGGTAAACATTACAAAAAATACTGCTTTTCAGTTATGTGTGAGCAGCATTTCTTGTTAAGACTTAAATATTACAAAGTGTTTCATTGATTATATTACTTGAGATTTTTTTCTTTTTTCCCCTGGAGAAATTTTGTTTTCTCTTATTTTACAGATTCTAACAGTTACTCACTGCAACAGTGCAAGCAACCCTTCCCCTGACAATTATTTTCTTTACCGCCTGGGCTGTTTTCAAATCAAAAAAGTTCCTGTTAACACTGGGTTTACTACTGTAATACATTCTCTGCCCTGTCACCCTTTCTGTATATGTTATATTTAACCTAAGAATCATGCATATTCATAGCATTCTTATTTAAATATTAGTAATTTAAATTATTTTTTCAAGTGTCAGTTTGGCAGATTTATTCCAAACTCTTTTCATGTGCTCTTTTCCAAAGGAGTCTAACAAACTTCAAACAATTTGGTAGAACATCATTTGTCTTTGGCCTCCAGAATAAGAGGCTCAGTCAGGCACTCTGAAAATTTCAGTTTGTGCTTCTGCTCTGTAACAGACAAGGTAGAATCCTTTTCTCTGTCAGTTCCTGGTACAGCAATTTCACTGTAACTAAGAGAGGAATCATCCAACTACAGATACATAGCACAGAATTAAATGGGGCATAAAAACATAACCAAAAGAGCTTTTGGTTTCTTCCTACAAAGGAAATAATGAGGCCTGTAAGGCACCTCCAAAGATGTGTGTGTGCTTCAATAACAAATGAGTGGACGGGCACCTTCTGGCAAAGTGTAAAGATGTCACGTTATTTCAATTAAAAGATGATCAAAGACACATTATCACCCAGGAGGTGCTTATTTGTAACCATAGGATTCATAGGCCTTAACCATGTCACATTGTCAGATTGCATCATTTAGAAGTTTATATGTTCTGGATTTGTCTGTTTGTGAGGTTTGGATTTTTTGTATTGGTTGGTTTGTTTGTTCGAGCTTTTTAGATTACCCTGTTTTGGGGGCAGGAAACTTTCCTAATTACATACATAGAGGAATCCAAGATTAAGCAATGATTATATCTGAGGAGATTGGAACACACCCAACCCCTTAAAAAAATTATTTCTATAAAATGAATAATTATATAAAAGAACTTTCATGTGTACGTTAATTCTGTATTTCTATGTATGTCTTATGTATTACTGTACATCCTATGACAGCATTATATAGTGTGGTGTTTTGTTTCTCATATTACTCATAATAAAACATGAAACACACAATTTTAACATGATACTGTCTCTGGGCACAAATGATATACAGGTTGGGCTAAATTTCAGATCCATGTTTTCTCACTGCATTATGGAAAATGCTACTTTTACTTTTTTAAATTTAAAATTACGTGTCTGTCAGGATATGCCATACAACAGATATTAGTGAAAAAAACAAACAAAACATAACCAACTTTCACTAGGTAATCAGAAAAAATGTAAAACATATTCCTCCAGGATGTTATTTTTTGGAAATGTGCAGAATATTGGGGAAAAAAATCAACTGAATGAATCACTGCTTTCTGAAAACTGTATCTTTTCTTACACAGCTGTAACCTAGCACCTGTTAGCCTGGTGCTCACAAAGAGTCCTATTATATGCCTTTCTATTTTTATCATTGTGTTTAATTCTAAATGCCTGTCCTTGAATAGTGCTATATTTTGTGTCTTGGCTGTCCTGAAAAATAAAGGAAAATATTAAAGCCTAAATTTGGATTTTGCATAAATAATAAAATCAGAATATTAAGGGAGTTTTGTCTGGAATTTCCTGGTATTTGATGTTTGCATAATTCCACATAATCTTTCATACCATATTTATTGACAGAAAAACTTGACATATGATAACAAACTAGATTTTCAAAAGTATATCAGGGAAATTTTTTCATCCTTATTTTGAGAAACAAGTTCTTAATTTCTGATACAACAGATATACATAAATTGATATGCTGGAAGCAGGACTAATTTGTACAGAACAGTTCATAACATGAGAGAGGTGGGCTTTTTTAAAAGAACCAAGGGTAAGGTCTTGTTTTTCTGATTACTGGATTTTGTTTTGCCCATGATCCACGATCTGTAGATTTTGCCAAGCTCCATGGTAAAGCACAATCTCAGTAGGCATCATGAGAGTCTGTGGTGCCTTTGCATAGGTGAAGCGTTGCCATCAGCCTGGACTCAGCTTGGCAGTGCCTTTCTCTTTTATTTGCTTCCTGATCCATAAATGGCTGTCATCTTCCTCTTGGTTCTCCATACATAAAGTCACTTGTGATGAAAATACTACTTCTTTGTTAATGTGAAGTAGTAAAATACTTTTGAACTGTTTCATGTGAGAAACACACTTGCTACATGCAATTTTTCTCTAATTAAATGGTGCCCAGCTACTGGCCATGGGAGAGATCAAATGGCTGCCAAACGCCACAGTTATGCATTTACCAATGTACGCCTGATTAAGTACCTGAAATAGATTGAAGAGTTAAACACAAACAGTCAAACTTAAGTAAGAAATAAAGAATACTTTTCTAATGCAAGAGGCTATTAGTCATTAGAACAGACTAGCAGACAAACAAATGCATTCTTAAATATTCTTTCATCAGAAAGACTTTTTAATTAATCTTTTATTTTGGGTTCCAAGATAGAGGTAACAGGACAACACTTTATGGCCTGGACAAACCAGAAAACAGAACTATAGCCCTTAATCTGTGTTACCATCAAGGGTAATTTCATAAATAGTTTGTATCTTTCGAAGACTGCTGGTCAGCCTTACAAAGATAGATCCATGGAATGAAAAAAAAACAAAAAACCTGAGAAGTATGACTGCTCAGGGGTCCCCAGGGGTATCAGCAGCACAGGGCATCACAGCCAGCCCCACCACTCCAGCCAGGGAGCAGGGCAGCGTGGGGCAGCCAGAGGCAGACCCAACTCTGGACATCAGGCGCCTCTGTAGGGACAGGGCAGGCCTTGGCCAGTCCAGGACACTGGCCTGCTGGGGCCCTGATCAGGCCTGATGAGAGGAATGGGGGTCAGACATGGCCCTGGGGTCACCGGGCAGAGCTGTGGGGATGGGCTGAAACCAGGGCAGGATGTCAGTGGGTGAGCAGGGCTTGTGGTCAGGATCAGATGGCCCCATGGCTGGGCAGACCCGGGCTGCAATGTGGCAGGAGCTGTAGCTTGGAACCGATGATAGAGCCTCATCTTAAAAGCAGCCCCCCTGGGCAGGAGGAACAGGCCGTCAGTGAGTTCTCTTTTGGCTCTTTCTTAACAGTTGGCCAAATCCTTCGCCCTGAGCCCAGCAGTCAAAGCCCCAGGTGGAGGAGCCCCCATGCCCAGGACCCTGACAGGATACATACTGTGGAAGGCAATGCCTTCTACCTACTGCAACCAAACTAGTGACAAGTGTCTTTCATTTTCACTTGCTAAACAAGTAGTAAATGTTTATTTTAATGCCTGAGGCATGGCCCACACCTGGTCATGCTGTGACCTGGATTAGAGTGACCTAACAGAAAAAGCTGAGGAAAACAGATGCCAAAATCAGGACACATAATTATCTTCTTACCAAGTTAGCTATAGAATCACGGGGTGATACTACATGAATCCTCTGAATGACTGCATTTGCCATCTGCTATTTACTTGCAATACATGCTTCTGCTTAGCACTCCTCAACTCACGCAAGCAGTATCCAGCTACCTTCAACCATAAACAGGAGTAGTGTGAGCCATGCCTCTATAAGAGCAGCTCTATCTGGTAATGTGGCACCAGCATGTCATTGTAATGAGCAGTTAATGTTAACATTGGTAAAAAAGATCTGTTCTGACTCCAGTTTCTGAGTGTACAAAAATCTCTGGAGTTTTGTTGTCAACGGGAGGTTCTTGTTTGTACATTTAAGCTGGTGAGAGAAATTACATTCATCAATGTTCATGATTTTAACCTTTCTTTGGAATGGGTATTAATTAGTCTGCTTAAGGTTTCTGTGCAGTCAGCCTTTATGAACAAAGAAACCTGGAGTTTGCAGACTGTTGTGATCTGAAAACTGAATACAGCAAAAGAAGAAACTCTGTTCCCTTGACAAGACTTGGGTGGGATCAGTTTACTGAAGCACAGATCAGTGTTCTGTCTATTCAGAATGTATTAAAAAGGAATCAAACCTCAGGGCAATTATAAGCATGGAACAGTAGTTCCCTGCTGCCTTTCAAAGTATAATTTCCTAGTCAAGAAAAAAAAACTAACCTACATAGAAAATATTTTTAGTACTTTTAAAGATGTTTTCTATACAGAATAATATGGATAACTTTTAAAATAAAAAATATTTTTAGTAAGTCTGCTAACATTCATCTTATACACTACCCAGCCTTCTTCTGATGCATATTGTAATGTAGGATTTAAAATTAAAATTTATATTTTAAAACATGCTTCTTTTGCTTTTTCCCCAGGGCTGATTTCTTAATCTATTATTTCTCCTCCCAGAAATGTTGCTTACACATTCAGATGTTAAAAATAACTTCATAGCAACTGACTTCTCTTCACATCCTGTGCAAGGCCACTCTGGAAACTATTACTGTCAGAAATCCAGCCCTCTTGTCAACAACTGATTGCTCTCAGTTGCTGAAGAAACCATCTAGACAAGTTCAGTTATAAAGTCTGTATGAAATAATGTTAATACCATGGATTTTTAGAAATAGAAATAGGAAGATAACTTAAAAAATATGTTTTCCAGAGTAGAGGATGCTGTAATTGATCATTTAATTTTGAACCATAAGAAATATTTTTTTGGGAATAGATGAAGCAAAATTTTCCTGACAGTTTTATAATCAAATCTATAAGACTCCAAATGTTTTGTAATAAGGGTATTCTGTGACAATAAATACATTGACACTAGTTTTCTTTGTAGTTAATAACTACATTAACAAAAGTAAGTATATCTTAGTATATGAATAGAGATAATTTTGCATTAAGTTCCTTGTTTTTTTAAATGGAAGAGACATTTGAGATATGACTTTAGTAGATTCTTGCTTCGGCTTAGAATCCTCACTTTATGAAATTCAAATATATAAAGCTCTTTTGTGATTAATTATCTTCCTACCTCTATCCTGCGTCAGCATTCTTCACTTCATCTGATTTACCGCTAGATTTTAATAGGAGTGTCCAGATGTAAATGAATAATTTAATAGCATTAAAGGCTATAATTAAATAAATGAAGCAAATATACTATTAATTACAACAAAATAAAGTTAACAATATTGTTCGCAACACTTGATGACATGTAATTTTGACAGCATTTTTTTTTTTTGGCTTTGTATATTCATATTATTAAACAAAAGGATCATCTTCTGTCACATAGGCTGCAAGTCACCTTGAGTCACGTTCTTGTTTTAGTTGTTTTTCTGATGGCCACACTGGAAATACTAGGAAAAATAAGAAGATTTGCACATATACTGTACTAGCTACAAATTAAATTTGCCTTCAAAACTAGATGCCCAGTTATACTGGAAATTAGATTCATGACAAGTAATTATGATCTTTCTTGTTCTGGTAGTTTGTCTGAGTCAAAATTTAGTAATTACCTCTTAGGATTCTAGGAATGAATTGTAAACTTCTTCTGCCTCTACTACTGCAAAATGGTTGACTAGTTATATATTCCTTCATATAAAAAAAGTCCAACACAACATTCGTTTTTCCTGCTAATTATATTTTTGTATGATGCAGATATGCATAACTTCTTATTTTTCCACCCTTAAATAGGTAGAATTCCCTAGGAATTAGGGAAAACTAAGATCTGAGTCTACTGAATAACTGAGCACATAATCAGCAAAAAGTGAGTTTGTGGCTTTGATTATACAGACTATGCAGTTTTCAGTGAAATGTGATTCAGAAAAATCTTTCTACCTTGCACATCTTCAGTTTAAATAGTAGTTGCTGGAAATTTCTACTTGCATAATAGAATGGAAAATTTATTTTTCTTCCTACTTAGATACTGAAGTTATCACTTGACAGTTTTTCCTGACTGACCAGCTCGGTGACTAAAGGACAGCAAGCTTTGTTGTAAGAAAACACACCTTTACATTTAAACATATGATCCGAGTATTTTTATTATCCGCTTGGTTTCTTATAGAGTTAATATTTGAATCTGACGTAGACTCAAGTCCGTTCTGAATATACCTGAAGGTCATATACATCTGAAAATGAAACTAATAGACAATCTAAGTATGCTTGTGGTTAATGTTAGGGATAAACTGGTAGAGTTGCATAGCTATTATATAAATAGCAAAAGAAAACATGCTTAGAAAGGATATGTTCAGTACACAATAATGTTGAATTACCAAAGTGGGATCTGAAAATCATTCTGCATTGAGCTAGTTGGCTATATAGTTTCCAGAGAGAGATGATTAAACAAAGTATAATTATAATGCTTTAGGATGAAGTGTCATATCGGCCTAAAAAAGTGAATGTATATTTGAAGAGTAGGTGTATATTAATAACTCCATTTGGAAAACTGGACTTAACAAATCAAGTTTCTCAGGGAAAATTTTATGCAAAAAGCCAAATCCAGCAACTGATCTACTGGCCTCTGAGTTGTGGCAATTGGGTCAATTTGTAGAAGATAAAAGGAGTCTATAATTAGAATCAGTTACTTCAGTACCTTGCCTTGCTGTTATACTAAGCTTTTCAACATGCTATTGGGTCTGAACATTTTGAAGTATTTTCCTACAAACAACTCATGGGGATGCAGTCTATGTACTGTGAAAACCCATGTTATCATGTCTATTTAGAGTCCATAACAATGATGGGAAACTTTCTGTACATCCCTATGTACCAAACAGTTAAGACACAACCAAAGTGTCAAACTTGATCTGGATAAGAGGGGGCATAGCTTATACATGGAGATAATAATATATTATTAGTCTACTTATAGTGTTAATAACCTTATCAAATATAAAAGTTAATAATATTAAAAATGCAGGTAATTTCCAGTTACAACACTCTTAGTTCAAATGGATTCAGGAAAAAATGCTTTAATAACCCAGGTAAAACTGTAAAAAAGTCAAAAACCCCAATCTTATTAGTTTAATTTCTTTTATTCTGGTGTTACTTTCAACTATCCAATGTCCTTCTGAATCATTATGTGAACAGTATATTTTAAGCAGAAACTTGTCTGTTTACAAACAGATTAAAATAACTCAGGGCAAGACAAATGCAGAGTTCACTCAACAACTCAACACAGGCAGGTCAGTACAATGTCTGGGGCCTTCTTTTAGGGGTGAGACAAAAATCACATTATTTGACTATGCTGCGAAAAATCTGTGGAGTCTGAGTATCCCAATGTAGCCAAATGATCAAGAGATATTTCAGGTGAGAATCGAAGAAAGACCAAGGAATTGTAATAGTCTGTGGGTAGGGATGTGGAATATCAGTAGTTGTTTCAAAAATTGGTTAAAATTTATTTATAATTTAACTAATCTGGATGAAAAATTCGGTTGATCCTTTTATACAATCTTATTCAGGAGTGACCTACTCTACATCCTGACCCCAAATCCCAGACCATTTATTCATGCAAACTATCTCCTAGAGTCTGAAGATCTACATCTTCCACAAAATCTACATGCCACTTTTGGAAATTATAATCTATATTTTTATGTTTAAACCCACATCACACATCAAGTAAATGTGTGTGTGTGTGTGTGTGTGTGTGTGTGTGTGTGTGCGCGCGCTCATATGTGTGTTCTAGTTCCTGTTATGGTAATTTCCATTAATATTGCTGTTTGCCAGTTGCAAACTTAAAATGTAATGTTCGATTACAGTCTTGAGCTGCATGTATTTTGACATCACGGTTGTTCTTAATGGGTTTCCCATGTGCCCAGGTGGAATAAATTCTGCCTTACTGGCAGCCACATGTATATGTAAAATCCATCTTTTTGCCTCTGTTCTATCAGGTTATTTTTTTTGGCTCATGCAAATAAAATATTGTCCAAAAGAGATGCACTTGAAATAATGAGGCAATGAAGTCTCAGAGAGATCTTCTGCAGAACAGGAGGGAAGATTTTGAAGTAATTTGTTCATTAACCATCTAACTGCGCAATGTCTTGGCAGATATCTGGCACTGAAGTGAAAAAAAACCCAAAAATCTGTTACAGGCACAATGTCACTGGAAAGATGGACAGGAGTGTAGACAGACAGAAGATGAACAATGAGTGTGTTATACATTTACTAAACATAGGAGAATCTTGCCAGACCTTCACTGTTCACCCAGAGGATATGCTTTATGAAGGATATGCTATCTCTAATCAAGCTCTTGGATGCACTGAATTTGTTGCCTCCAAATATAATTTGCCACCAGTGTTATATAAAGTATTTCTGACTCTGTCAAGATGTGTTTATTTCTGAGTCATGGTTGTATGCTATGGTGTAAAGTTGTCATTTAATAGATTGTACCTTGTTATGCCTCATGACTCAAGTATTCATTCAGTTGTGTGACCACATTTAGGTTATCTCTCTGACAAATACTATCAATTTACAAAGTCAATAGGAAAGGTTTATATGCAGTGGGTTTTATCAAACCCTTGGAAAGGACTGCAACATTCAGTCAAGCCAAGTTCTGTGGATATTTAATTTAGGTGAAGTTAGCATAGGCTACCTTCATATATAATCAATGGAAAGATTCAATGGAAGGGTAATTCAGAACAGAAGTCTGACAGTCTGCCCCCCTCTGCTAACTGTAAAAGGAACATAATGAGCTGAAAATTTTCTATTCCGGTAACAGCACTGCAGGAGAGCTACTCCTAATTTACACCACTTTAAGAAAAATAAATTTATTTTCATGTTTTTCTTACATAACTGATATTTCTCAACATGCATCGTTTCTGACACAAAGAAGCAGGACTCGTCTGGAAAGAAGACCATGATAAGCCACTGCCAGACAGTACAGAAATGTGATACATATAGCCATGAAGTTCACTGAGGAGTAAAAATTCCTTCTAAGATATATTATGGTGAGGACTGTAAAAGCTGAGAAATTTTTTTTTATATTGGTGATTGTCTTATTTGTATTGAGGGCTTAAACACTAAGTTAATGACAAAGGTCAGCTAATGATAATGCATGTCCCCAAACACCTTATTTTCTAAGATTAGTTAATGGAAAAGAGTTAAGTAGTTTGAAAGCACAACATAAGAATATCAGTATGAAGATAGGAAGGTCATGTGGTAAATCGCATACCCACAGCATAGGTTTGGAAGACCAGAAGAGTTTCCCTGGGATTTAAAAAAGACATTGAAAGCTGATGAAGACATTGTGAAGGAAAAGGTGTCTCTTTGACTAAGAGACAAAATGGTTATATTAAATTGATCTTGCCCCTCTGATTCAGTGTGTGCAGGTGTCTCTGTTTAATGAGCTGCTGTGCTCCATTTTATTATTTTTGCAATATATTAAACATGGTGCTAAACAGATGACTGGAAACTTATTATTAAGCTTATTTTCATCAAAAATGTGTGTGTGCATATATAAGTTTCTGTGTGGTGTGTAAGGGTGTGGGAGGAAATTTCCATGTCAAGAGCTAAAGATCATGTCACAAAGGCTTCAGCATAAGACAGGGTATTAAGTTTATGGAAAATTCAATTTTTCACAATATGACTTTGATCAAAATTAGATCAATTTAATTAAAAAACAATTTTGTGAACAAGAAGATTCTCAGTATCTGCTTAGTAAAACTGACCTTCTTGTCAATGTTGTTGCTGCTAAAAGCATTAGTGGACCTGATGAGTATGTTGTTTTCATTTAGCTTAATAGCTGATTCCCACATTTATGGCTGATTCTGTGACTTTAAAGGAAGTCACAGAATCTGATCTTCAGTGAGAGGCTTAGTAATTTTGGCAGTGATAGCTCCAGATGGGTGTTCCTCCAGTATTTAGGGATGAGCCAAACTCCAAATAGAACATGAAGTCTCAGAGCTTTCAGATGTCAAACATCAAGGGAAACAGTTTAGGTTACAGACACTAGGTTCTCCAGGCTTAGAAGTAGCCAGCAATGTAGAAGGCTAAGGAAGTTCTTGCAAACATTTTAAAATCTGAAAATAAGAATGGATTGGACTGAGTAAGAGTGAGACAAAGAAAGCCTTTATATATAAAAACTACTTTTGGCAAGATAATTGAGCATATTATTGCATATAAGAACATTATGATTTCAGATAGATCGTTCCTTGGCTATAGATCCAAAGTAGCTAAAATCCCTGATGGTAAAGCAGATCTGTTGAACTCTGTTGGGTATATTTTTTTATTACAGAGCTGGCCTAAGGATCATCATTGCAGTATGCTTCAGGATTTGAAAAAAAAGATCTGGGTCTTGCTGTAGGACAGATCCAAAAAGTGACCTAAAGAAATTAATTAATGCTACATGTAGTTAGGTTTCAAAGAAGTCCATTTTTCATACAAATGTCTGAGATTGAGATCTAATGAGTTCTCTAAGAAGCTTAACCAGAAAAAAAAATAGGAAGTGAAATTTTCAGTTGCTCCAGAAGTAAAATACCCACTGGTGGCTTTCTTATTTAATCTGAGAGTTTTCTAAGCACTTGAAAGTCAACATGTTTGCAGAAATGTCTAAAAATATAGATACATAGTTCTCGATAAGCTTCATTATGACCTAAGCTATTTTAGATATATCTACCTTTATTTTTTTTTCCTTAGTTCTGAGATGTGTCTAATCCACTAGACATATTCAAAGCATACCTGAAAAGAGTTAAACCTCTTTCAATTTATCTCTATTTATTTCATACAATTACTGTCTGATAGATATTGAAACAACCCTGCAATCAATGACGACCAAAAACTCCTCCACTTTCTTCTTCAGTGGCACATACCCTACTTGTAAGGTATCTACTTGCAGAAGATGTGTAAGGGCAGTGGGTCAGCACTGTACACATGAAGTCTGCAGTCAAATGTCTTAACTCTACAGAATAGTGGTGTTTGACTTGCCCTTCTTGTATCCAGTTCTTGGCTAGTACTTGGTAGCTCCACTCTTCATGTACAATTTCTCAGTCCGTTTTCAGGGATTCTTTAGATCTTTCGCTGCCTGAATAGAAAATTTGAGCATGAAGTTCATAATGCTCTAAACATCACACTAGAGTCAGGAACCTAATTTTTTTAAGCATTCCAATATCTTTCGTAAGGGTACCTCTATAAATAATGAGATCCATACCCAACAGAACTTTATAACATTCATTAAAATCTTGTGAGTTTTAGTTCCTTTCTGCACAAAGCATGAAGGTAACACATGATAGCAAGACACCTAACAAGACAATACACAGGAACAGGAAGTTCACAGTGGAAGAGAATATGAAGCACACTGCTCCTACTCCTGCACATTAGCTCTCAGTGGAGATTTCCGTGGCTATACCCAGAGTCACAAAAATGAGCATGTGAGAGCTCAGACTGAGTGCGCCTTCTGTTTATGACATGAGAATAGAGAATTATTGTATAATATATCTGTGTACTTTGACCGTCCCATTAACAATGAAGGTGCATCGAGTGGATTTTATTTTTTTTTAAAAAAAAAGGTTAGTAAATGCATTACAGAGTTTTGCATGTTCATGTCCTTGCAAAATAGACCTTCATGAGGATTTGACTGATTACCAGTCTCTAAGTTCAGACAGAAACAGGGGGCAACTCAGGATATATGGGATGTGATGTAAGATGAATTAATGTTACATGGTTATTTACACAATAATGGTCTTTAGTTATCATTCTAACAAATAAGAACTAAATATTGATATCTTGTTAGCATTGTCCTGATAATAGACAACCTATACTATTTTGTTTCATACTATATTGCTCTCATAAACTGCTGACATGTTATATATAAATTGTTGAATCATAGGATTGCTGAGGTTGGGAGGGACCTCTGGAGGTCATCTGGTCCAAGCCCCCTGCTCAAGCAGGGCCACCAACAGCCAGGTACTCAGGAGCATGTCCTGAGAGCTTTTGGATATCTCCAAGGAGGGAGACTCCACCATGTCCCTGTCAACCTGTGCCAGTGCTCAGTCACCCTCACTGTAAAAAAGTGTTTCCTGATGTTCAGATGGAACCTCCTGTGTTTCAGTTTGTGCCATTGTCTCTTGTCCTGACACTACAAAGGAACATGTCTCTCTTCTTTAGACCGCTCCTTCAGTTATTTATATACAATGATAAGATCCTCCCCTCTTCTCCAGGCTGAACAGTAACAATTCTTTCAGCCTTTCCTACTATGAAAGATGTTCCAGTCCCTTAATACTCTTCATGGCCTTTTGTTGGACTCTCTCCAGTATGTTCATGGCTGGTTTGTACTGGAGCCCAGAACTGGGCATAGTACTTCATATGTGGCCTCACTAGTGCTGATAGAGGGTAAGGATCACCTCCCTCGACCTCCTGGCAACACCTCTCCCAATGCAGCCCAGAATACCTGCACATATACATACACATACACTTGGGCACATACACAAATCTACTATAAAACTTTCATGTTGAGATATCTCACCATGCGAATGTATTGGTCTCAGCTGCTTTCCTTGGATTTAAGATTGTCCAATTGCAGAATACTTCACAGATCTTTATAGTGCTCATAAGTAAACTCGGCCATTGAAACCATAAATACGTAATTTGTGTTCTTTTATCAAAAGCCCATACTTTGCCCCATGTGGAATGGTCTGTTTTAACACTGAAATCATAGACATAAATTTGTGATTCCTAGGCTATATGAGGGTTTAAATATTATATCTCTCGGCAGATTTCTTTTTTTTTATTGTTACAAGTATAGACATAATTTTTAATCTATTAGAAAGAAATGCAAAAGAGATTTTTTTTTTTCCTCTTATATAGGACATTTTTCTATTTTATTCTGCTGTAGAAGTAATGGGCTATTTCAATATCAAATATAAATATAATACTGTGTTCTTTTCATGTTCACAAATTCTGTTTCCTGTTAGTACTATGCAAGACCTTCTCTTCTGAGACTATGCTTGGAGAAGAGCATTTGAAATTTCCTTTTACATTAAATGACTTGGTCTGTTCTAAGAGAGCAAAATGTGTTACCGTAATTCTTCTCTGACTAAAGAAAATAAAACATTTGGGTTTGAATGAAGAATATCCTTAACTTTTTCTATAGAAAAGTAGCTTTCTTTCCACTTGTCCTTTCATTAGTACCTAATGTACTGAATGCCTTGAATAATCACATTTTCATCAGAATGTTTCAGCTAAATACATGCGATGACCATCTGGGCTTAGAAGGAGTACCTATCAAGCTTCAAATTTACTACCTAGTATGTTATTATATCATCATACTGTGGTTCATAGGTTTTCCTGAGGTCAAGGACTGAAAGAGGCTGATTTTTTTATTTTTTCTTTTTCAGTGAGTACTTCAGGTATATACATTGAACAAATATTTATCTAGTCTTAGGAAAGCAGAAAGCCTTGACACATATGCATATTAGCTAGAAAGGGTTATTACAGATGAGAATTTTTGAAAGGAAATCATTAATTAGAGAATGGTAGTAATAAATCAGACTATTTCAGAAGAGAAGTGCTTATTATTGTGAGGATTTCTTTTCATGGATTTTTTTTTTTTTTCAATTCTTCTGCGTTTTAGACCTCTTTTGGAAGTTCTAAAATTTCAAATCTCATAGAATCTTCTAGCAGAAATCCATTTTATATATTGCAGAAAACAGTTCATATTTGTGTCACTGTCATGACCTGGATTAGAAGCCCAGAGAGTTGCAAGGGTTCTGTGATCCCCTTGGGTGAAATTAAGGTCAAACGACACCGAGTGACTGCTTAAAATGTTTTAGTTGCTGTAGAATAAAAAATTAAACTTGGAAAAAGATAAGAAGTTATGTGGTCTCTTATAAAACTGAAGGGAAGGGAAGGGAAGGGAAGGGAAGGGAAGGGAAGGGAAGGGAAGGGAAGGGAAGGGAAGGGAAGGGAAGGGAAGGGAAGGGAAGGGAAGGGAAGGGAAGGGAAGGGAAGGGAAGGGAAGGGAAGGGAAGGGAAGGGAAGGGAAGGGAAGGGAAGGGAAGGGAAGGGAAGGGAAGGGAAGGGAAGGGAAGGGAAGGGAAGGGAAGGGAAGGGAAGGGAAGGGAAGGGAAGGGAAGGGAAGGGAAGGGAAGGGAAGGGAAGGGAAGGGAAGGGAAGGGAAGGGAAGGGAAGGGAAGGGAAGGGAAGGGAAGGGAAGGGAAGGGAAGGGAAGGGAAGGGAAGGGAAGGGAAGGGAAGGGAAGGGAAGGGAAGGGAAGGGAAGGGAAGGGAAGGGAAGGGAAGGGAAGGGAAGGGAAGGGAAGGGAAGGGAAGGGAAGGGAAGGGAAGGGAAGGGAAGGGAAGGGAAGGGAAGGGAAGGGAAGGGAAGGGAAGGGAAGGGAAGGGAAGGGAAGGGAAGGGAAGGGAAGGGAAGGGAAGGGAAGGGAAGGGAAGGGAAGGGAAGGGAAGGGAAGGGAAGGGAAGGGAAGGGAAGGGAAGGGAAGGGAAGGGAAGGGAAGGGAAGGGAAGGGAAGGGAAGGGAAGGGAAGGGAAGGGAAGGGAAGGGAAGGGAAGGGAAGGGAAGGGAAGGGAAGGGAAGGGAAGGGAAGGGAAGGGAAGGGAAGGGAAGGGAAGGGAAGGGAAGGGAAGGGAAGGGAAGGGAAGGGAAGGGAAGGGAAGGGAAGGGAAGGGAAGGGAAGGGAAGGGAAGGGAAGGGAAGGGAAGGGAAGGGAAGGGAAGGGAAGGGAAGGGAAGGGAAGGGAAGGGAAGGGAAGGGAAGGGAAGGGAAGGGAAGGGAAGGGAAGGGAAGGGAAGGGAAGGGAAGGGAAGGGAAGGGAAGGGAAGGGAAGGGAAGGGAAGGGAAGGGAAGGGA
>NW_020799095.1:136243383-136252744 GCF_003259725.1 Athene cunicularia | reverse complement strand
AAGAAGAAGAAGAAGAAGAAGAAGAAGAAGAAGAAGAAGAAGAAGAAGAAAAGGAAAAAATAAAAATAAAAATAAAAATAAAAATAAAAAATAAAATTAAAAATAAAAATAAAAATAAAAATAAAAATAAAAATAAAAATAAAAATAAAATTAAAAATAAAATGTCAAATAAATCCAGATCATCAACACAGTTCTAGGGTTGTATGAGGCATGGCAATGTTGGGTGGTGGGTGCACCACCCAGCAAAGTTTCTGTCACCTTTTAAATTCATTTTTATCAGCTCATTAGCATAATTGGGGGGGTGGGGGGTGTTTCTCATTTCCCAGAATTTTGCTGACTTGATGTTTCCTGAGCAGTCATCGGTCTTCTGTGTCAGAAATGCTCATCTCATATCATCTCTTGTCACCTCTTCAATGGTGAAGGCATGAAGTCATTAGCAAGTCCTGCACGGTGTCTGGTTTACACAATACAGACACAAAGTGTCCTGCTTACACAATGGAGCCAGTGTTCAGTGATCCCTGTGCTTGAGGGGAAACATTTGGTTTCACTCAGTCTACGTTTACCCCCTTTGAGGCTTATCTAAGGGGTTTGTCAGTACAACTGCAAGGGAGTGGGGGGTGCATCTTTCTTTATACTCCTGCTTGCTTGGGTGACTAATCACAAAGGCCAGAGCTTGTCCCTGAGGTTTTCTTTGTCAATGAATGTTTGAGGCATTTCTTCCTTCAGATCCTTGCACTCGCATAAAGATTCACTACCTTAAAATACACATTGTCTTTATTCATATGATAATATTTCATTTAGGAAAGAAAATTAACAAATAAGAACCCTATAACTGAGAAAATACTATCTCTTCTTCCCTATAGGTGAAAAATGCTAAACACACAATGAAGGAATCCAAACAGAACCTAGATGTTCCCACTTGAACCTAAACTAAATTTACAGTGACACACAAGCAACATTCTTTGGAGAGAGGAGGAGAGGAAAAAGTATTTTCACATAATTAACCCACCTAAAAGTAAGGTGTCAAAATTAATCATTTTCAAAGTATTTTCAAGCTTTTATGGAGGCATGTAATTATAAAGTGCATCAACAGAGATAAAGAATATACCTCTGTCTTTATCAGCTTGCTCATAAATAATAGAATCTAGGTAAATCAGCACAACTCTTTGTGGGTTTCACCATGTACCGTTTCATTTAAACTTACTATACTTTAGTAATCTCTCTATAGTCTGTGGTTATTCCTTCATTTTTCAAATATGGCTTACATCCAGCACTCTAACTAAAGAATTCAAGTAAATGGCTCTATCTAAAGTGACTCTTCTTTGTCAAGATCTTAAATTAGATGTGCAGAATAAAACATGTTTGGCAAATGACAGGCTGCATTTGTAAATTCTTAAACTTTCATTAATGCCATTATTGTGGATAATCAATAAAACCATTAAATTATAGAAGCCTGTCATTTTTATCGGCTAACAGTGTGTCTTGAGTGATTCAGAGAAAATATAGAGAAAAATAAAGCACCTTTGTGCACCTCTTTTTTTTTTTTTTTTTTTTTTTTTTTTTTTTTTCTGGGCTCATGCAGTAAGTTACTTAAAGTATAGTGAAATTTTAAACAGTTTCTGGATTGTTCTAACAATTTCTGTTCAGGAAAGACTGCATTAAGATTATTCCTGAAGCCATATTCTGAAGATCCTGTTCTACCTCCATCTCCAGAGTTTGAATGTAGAGGAGGGTGTGGCTGTGCCTTGGATTCTGTTTTTGCCTAAAAAATATTGTCAGAGTCTATTTTAAGCGGATCTTTCTTTTGTTTGTTTATTTGTCTCTTTTTATAAGATACCTTCATCTTCAAAGAATGTGAAAGGGTCTTGGTGAAAATAGAAATACATATATTTTTATGCCAAAGACAGGTAAGAATATTTTAGAATTTATTTTAAATTTTTTCATATTGGCAAAATACCAAATGTGGAGATTTTATTGTGTACAGAAGCAATGATAAAGATCTTACTGTACAAAACTTCACAAGCAAGGTATGGATAAAAATGTTCTTTGATGTATCTGCCCATAACATTTGAGCTGGTCATCTTCAGAGACAGCTCCATACATTCTATAATTAACACTGTCACTCTATTTCATTGACATTTAAGCAGAATAATGCAGGACTCTTCTACTTTTTTTCTTCTTAAATCTGAAGCAAGGACATACTTCATACATTGAAGTTCAGTTCATACTGAGAAAAGGTCTAGCTTTGTTTCTTCTTTCACTTTGAGATTTATGATTAAAAGTAAATCTAGAACCTCAAAAGTAACTGGTTTTTTTGTTTTTTTGTTTTTTTTTAAAAAAGTTTCTCCCATTGCCCCTCCTCCAAAATAAAGCTTAACTGAAGATAGATTTTTCTAAAACCCATACTGAACACTGTAACATGAGTGTCACTTAATTGTCCATATGTGATTAATGATAGCAGTAGATGCAAAAAAGATGGGGCAACAAATCCTTAGGTAACTGGAGAGCATGGGCAATGTTATAACTGCAAGTCAAGTGGTCTGAAAACTTTTATTGAAAAGGTCTTGCCTTGTTTTTCTTGCCAAAATTGCAAGGAAATGTCAAACGCTATGATTTTTTTTATCTGAGTTCTGTCCATTTAATTAATTATGGTATCATCTTTCAAGAATAGCTAGCTTCCTTTGTTGTATAGTATATTTAAAAAGAAAAGAAACACCAGAATCTTATTCTGAGCCCTGCTCAGTAATTTCAGCCAAGGCACAAATTTCATAGTTACCTATATTATCAAATCTTTTTAATAATTTAATGTTACCAAAAATTTTAAATACCTCCAAATACTTTACACCAGCATTAGATATTTCTAAGTTGCTTAAGTTATCCAATTAACAAAGATGAACAATTTACTTATATCCTCATATGCATATATTTATACTAGATGTTGTAGTTTATACAGTATACTGTATATCTTATCCGTTTGTCTTAATAAATACCACAAAATATTAGTTTCATAATATGAGTATTTGCCCCTTCTTTTTTTTGTCAGTGGAACAGATCATAGACAAATAAAAATAACAATAATTGTATTAAAATTTCCTTTGGTGGTGCAGCAGTCCCACTGGGAATTTCTATGATAGCTCAGTTCCTATACAGTTGTCTTTCACAGGCCATGATTTATTTTTCAGTCCCTGAGTGAAAGTGCCTGAGTAGCACTGTTGGAAACTGATTTATTTATTTATTTATTTATTTAAATACATGAAACAAAACAGTAAAGAGAAAATGCAGTGCAAGATTATTACTGCAAATATGTTTCAAACCTGGACTGTTCCTCTCTACTATTAGGATAAAATTCATCCTAACTGCATACTATTGAGTCATTTAATGCTTTCTATGGGTTGCCACTAAAGGAGGAAAAGTGCAACTGTTTTTTTTTTTCCCAACCTGGTGAATAGCTCTTCACTGGAAACTGGATTATGATGAATCAACTCACCTTGTGTAGGTCAGGAGATAGCCATCAGTATTAATTTCAGGGTTTTAGTTGGAAGGGAAATACTGGCAATTTTTAGAAGTCCAACCCCACTCACAAATGTGTCCAATTTGAGACAGAGAGTATCTATGCTCTGCTAGTCTCCTGTGGAATTTCTAGTCGTGTGTAGCAGATGTGAATTCTGGCAAAAGGGCCGATCATTTCCCTACCTTGCTACACTAGTCAGATTTGGTGCTGTTTTTTATGATTCTGTGCTTCTTTTCTTCTTTTTATTGTGTTATAAATAATCTTGAGTTTATCCACTGTAATTTTTATTATTTTGTTGTCTTAATTTTCCTTTAGCTCAAATAATTCCCTCTTCCTTCTATTTGCATCCCTGGTTTAATTATAGGAAAAAAAAAAACCAAACCTGCACTCCATTCTAACTTTACCTTTCACGGAAGAAATGAATCCCAGACTTCCTTTTTCTTCTTTGAAGAAAACCTTTATTCTGCTCTTTTTAACGATCTTTCTCTGCATTTATTCTAGCTTATGGAATCTATGTTTCCTGAATATTGATTAAACAGCAGTCCATACTATTTAGATGAGTTGTAATCAATGCTTTGTACATTGACAGTAACATGACTTTATGTTTATATTGTGTTTGTTATATCTTGATATTACATCTGTTTATTTTCCTGTCTTCATCGGGTAGTTAACAACCACCTTATTTTCAGCTAATATATCCTGGTCTTACTTCTGTTCTGCTTTTATTCAGTGAATGCCAGTTTCTTATTAGCATCAAGTAAATGGCTAGGCATTGTTCCACTGAATTTCATTCTTCCTTTTCCATCCCTAAAGATTATCCATTCCTTCATGAATGATATTCCAAATCTCTCATGTCTTGCTCATGCCTTTTAGTTTCATGTTATAAATTAAGTAGATTATCATACTTCTTACATCAAGAAGGCTAACAAAAATTTAATATTAATATGATCAATCCCAAGACAGATTCTTTAGGAATCTGTTAATTCTCCAATGTGATAATACCATACCTAAATCAATAGATTTATTATTATCCTGCTCCTTGGTAGCTTTGTAATAAATTTATTTTAGTTTTATGGGAAGGAGATTAAGCTACACTCTCTGAACCATAGTCAAACGTAATACAGTTCCGTAAGTGTACTTCTATTTCCATTAGCCATTCTACTTTTGCCATGTGTTCAAAATTATATCTGATATAAAGAATTTATGTAGTTTTTAAGAAATATCTAGATTATCTGCAATCTCAGTGCTGTCTCTATAGTATAATGGCATACATCTCTCATTACTTTTAAGTTTGAAAAATAGTATTTCTCTTGCTTTAATTAATCTTTGTAAGATCTATTTTGGAAGAATTTATGAATCTCTTAAATGGTAGTCTAATTTCTCACATGGTTTGATAAAATGCGAAATAATTCATTTTGATAAGTAAAGAAACTGGTCTGAATTTTTGCAAAGCTCAAGCTGACACTGTTATGCCTTTTTTCTTGATTCTTCTTTGTTTCATACATATTGAAGGATGCCTGTATGTCTTCTGTGCTCACAAAGATGAAATAGACTTCCTTTTCATTAGGCTGCAGAACACAGAGATGTGACGACCTATGTATGGTGCTCTGACATTTGAAGTGAAAGATGTTAAATTCTGTTAGGAACACATTACTCTCTTCCATTCAGGGAAGAAAAAAATAATATCAATAAAAATAAATAGCTTTTGTACTCATTCTAACATAGGAACAGCAGGAATACAATGATCAGTATACATTTAAGCACAAGCCTTAATCTTCATTTGTTATATCATCTCTGACTGTATATCTCAAAAATAAGTCTAAGAAATAAGTAAAAGGAAATAAATATTTTTGAGAAAAAGCAAACAAAAATAAAACAAAATACTCCCCCTTCAACATTTCATTATTTATACAAAGACTAAAAACATGTTCTTACATGTTACACATTAACCAATATATTAGGTGCCGTGGTAATACATGTAATGGTCACATCATTCTATTTACCACTCTGTACTCTAATATTTCATTTTACACTTATCTGGGTCAGAAAACTGTCAGTGAAGTGCTTGTTATTGTCTCGATGTGTGATTGATGGCTCATTTTAAATATGCCAACAGCACGATTCAGCAGTGGCATAAGTTATAGCAGAATATTTTAATATTATATATTCTGGTATTTTTTTCTGCTTTGAAAAAAAAAAAAAAAAGCTAATGTTCATTTTATTTTTAACACAGAGCAGAGCAGCATAAGGAGTTCTAAATTCTGCCATGTCATTGGTGTCTTTAACACCTAAAATATTAGTAAATAGCAACCTATGTAAGCAAACCACTGAACACCACACATCAAGTATGTGACTTAAACTTAAAATGGGAGAAATGTCTTCCTGCAGTTTAAATAAATACAAACAATTGACCAAATTAAATTAAAAGGAAAAGAAGAATACCCAGGAATATTGATTTAATTTTGTTTATTTTCTTATCAAATATATGGTAATAAAATTTGAAGAACTGGAAATATTATGTTTTATTTTCTTTTAAAGAGCCTCAAACACTTAAAAAAAGACATTCACAGACATCATAAATATAAAATATTTGTAACTTTTCAGTCCATCTTACTGAAATTTCTATATATTTTATATTATTAATTATCCATCCGTACCACTTTGCAGTCTAGCTGCTGTATTTTGAAACCCTCTCAAATGTTTGATGTGTAAATACTTTCTCACATATGTATGTGTGGGTTTTTATGCTTATCATTTTGAAATGTTAGTTTAGGAGCCTTATGCAGCATTCAGTTCAGAATTCCAAGGAAGGGATTTCATCCAGTCCTTTCAGTTCTTCAGGAAGGCAATCATAGAAACACAGAGCCTGAAGCCTGGTTGTCTACTGAAGCCTTTTTATGTAACTTTCATGTTTCAGGAGGTGATAAAACACCTTTCATAAAGAATTAGACTTCCTTGTTCCCTTTACCTGGCTTGACTATGAAACTGCACTCTTTTTTTTCCCCTTGTAATTCCCCCCTTCCTATTTCACTACATACTTCACTACAAAAAAGTAATGTCAGTTCCTACAGACAATAGTTTTCTTCAATGCAAAACTGTAACATGTTTGAAGTCCAAATTCACTGAAGTCAAGAGTCCTGAACCAGGAAGAGTATGATGTTCGTAGTCAGTCTTTCTTCCTCATTAGTCTGAGGCCACTTGGGTCTATTTTAATGCTTTCTTAATGCAGTCTGTGTATGTTTTTTTCCTTTTCGTTGCTTCCTAAATAGTTGTTTGTTTGTTTGTTTGTTTGTTTGTTTGTTTGTTTTCTGTTCTCTTTGTTACCAATAAACCTGGTTTTACCTGACCCCCAATACTGCACTTCTGCAGTGACCAGAAATTGACCACAGTGATATGTGGAACCATTTAAGACCTCTGATATCATCTCATTTTTCTGCTCACCCATGCCACATTTGTTCTAGTGTCACAAATAGTTCATTCCACAATGGATAACTACTCTTCCTATAAACTAAAATAAATTGAAAGCAATTAAGGAAGAAGCTTCCTGACGGCCACACAATTTCTACCAATCACAGCTAAAACAAGTCCAGATCAGCTCAAGTCACAACAGCCTCAGACAAGATGTCATGCATTATGCTATCAGGTCAATATAAAATCTGTAGCCTTGAAGTGCTAAGGCTTGGACAATAGGCCCAAGCCAGAGTTGACCTATAAATTAATCCTGTATATTTAATAACTGGTAACCATTATGCTAACAGGTATTATACTAAGTTATAACAAACCACCTATCCTGATGTAAAAGTGGAAGTGTTGAAGCCTGAGCACCAGGCCCTGAACAGAAACTGTTAACTCAGAATGTAATCCTTAATGAAATATGCATGGAGGATGTAGCTACCTTGAAAGTATCTTTCCCTTCCTATGTATGTGAATAGAACAAGAGTCATGGAGGCTGGTGTCTGTCCCCAAGACGAGATGTGATGTGAGACCTTGTGCATAATCCCATCAGATAAGCAGAGAAATTCCCTTAGCTTCTTCCTTGAGCCCTGGCCAGGCTCTGGGGGGAACCTAATGTGGTATTGAAACCAGGTATTTCCGCTTAAAACAAAGGTGCCAGCTATTCTGGCCTGTCGATCTCTGGTACATAAGGCTGGACCCGCTCACAGTGACTTTGGGTGCCTCACCTACGGGTGGACGCACCGCGTAGGATTTCCCCCTTGCCGGGACAGGCTCTGCAAACCCTCGCTGTAACCGGGGCTGCCCAGCCACTGCGGGTCTGGGTGATGGTCACATGTGCAAGTGGTGATGGATCTTTCTTCATCACTGTTCTCTCTCTCTCAGCTAGTAATGATTTGATGCATTACCCTGTATTTTCCTATTTAAGTGCACTATTCTGTCTTTTCTTACTGTACGTTTTCTGTATTATTCTGTAATATTATTTAGTTATTTCTAGTAAAGTACACCTACTCTTTTCACTCTGGTGTCTGAGTTTAATTGGTATCCCTAATCAGCAAAACAAGCCTTCTACTAGCAAATTATACTTAGCTAAAACTGATGGTTTTTTTCAATCACTTTGAAAAGTAGGAAGTCTTATTTGTTATATTACATTCATCTCTCAATGAGTTTCCTAGGAGAAATTTTAGTTTAATGGAGTAAATGGTACTAGATTTTCCTTTTTAAGTGGAAATATACCAGAAGGTTAATTTTGCCTGTTTGTTTCACAGATACTTGCTGAAAACAGAAGAGTACTGAGGCCCAAGGATTTTGGCTGTCACATCAAATTTTAGAGTCACTAGGTATTATAGATTCATGATTCTATTCATCAACAGCATACCCAAGTTAATTTACATTTTCATGAGCTCTATCCAACACCCTTTATTAATACCTGTTCTGACCACCTTACATTTTTTTCTTTGTGATTTGAACCTGTGAATTAGTCATGTGCAATGGCAATGCTACTAGGACAGAAAAAAAAAAAAAACCAAACAAACAAAACCAACCAACAAACAAACAAAAAACCATTATTACCACAGTGGCTATTACTATCTAAATTCTGCCCAAGGTCTTATATTCTTTGATCTCTGGTAATTCCTTGTGTCTCTGGAGATTCATCCTTTCTCATTTGATGTTCAGTGTACCTATATACTTCTCTTATACTTTAGTCTAAAGATTCACTGCCTAACATTTGATTTGCTGGATTAGTCACTTTATGTGTGAATTGAATCCTGTAATATGTCCTTATTTGGCAGCAATGTGCAAGCTATTGAATTAAGAAAGGGGTTGATAGAATCAAAGACTTCAAACATAAACTAGAAAATATTGGAATCCAAATCTGTGCTGTTCTGAGTCATCTACTTCTTATGAAATTTGCAGTAAGTCTTCAAAACTTCTTGTCAGTTGGCTGGAAATTTCCACTAATTAAAATCTTACTTGGGGGATGTGCCAGGAGAACACTTGGACTCAGAGACAGACTGAGCTGTATAAACTGCCTTTTCATAGGAGTCTTGGCTAAATACACATAAATTGACTATAAAACACCCCTCAATAAAAAACCCACAAATATCTGAATCTTTATGTGGCTGAAGGCATGAAAAACTGCATTGGGGCTTTTTCCTTTCTGAGTAATTACTTTTCTGATCTATAGCAATATTAATTTAGGAATTTCCTGTTCTTCTCTTGTCCCTGTTGCTCTTTCTCACCTTTGTAACAGGTTGAAACTGTCCTGCTTTGCCAATACTGTTTTCCCATGAAAATAAAAAACCAACACCCACTTCTTTTCACCCAGGTTTTATTCATATATATATATATATATGTGTATATCTGTCTCTTATACACATGCCAAGTTCTAAAATT
>NW_020799095.1:136222718-136243333 GCF_003259725.1 Athene cunicularia | reverse complement strand
AGTATATATATATATATATGTGTATATATATATATATATATATATGTACATATCCATGCATATATAGTATTCTCATTCATTAATCTAACTCATGACCAATTGTTCCCAGTGTTTGAAAAAGCAGGTAAGTACAGTAAGAGATTTCTTAAGCAGATATTAATGTCAGAGTCCTCATACCAAATATTTCCTCTCATTTACACCCAGTTTGTATTGCTGTTACCATTATTTATTTATATTATAGAAATTCAGAGCAGTTGTACACATGAAATATACACATATGTAAAAATTCTAATTCATACAATATGATGAAAGACAAAATAGTGTATAAAAGTATGCTAGCAAGAGAACCAGTGATGTAAACCATCAATAATTCTGTATTTTCTCATTTGAATTTGTGATTGCCTCTCGAACAAGTTAAGAAGACAGTGTATCCCTTATCTGGAATTTTAGGATATATAACTTTTTCTTTCTTTACATGATTGAAGTAAAGCAAGATGATTTATACTGACTTCACGTAAACAGAGGCTAGAATCATTAAAAAATGTATTTTAGATTTTATGACCTAAAGATTAGCCATCAGCCGTTAATGAGATATGTCAACATTGTTCTCTTTACTTACAGAAAACATAGTTGTCTGCATGTTCAAAGTGAACTAGTTTTTCACACCTTCATAAGAAATAGTCTCATCTAATAGTTAAATGGGGATATTGAAAAAAAACAAAATAACATAGGAGGCAAGTTAACAACAACAGAATTAACAATGTGAGAAGGAAAGCTATTTGGCCCTCTCTCTTTTTTTTTTTTTTAATTTTTTTTATCAAGGCCAGATATGTTTGCCTGGACACTGATCCTTGAATATTTATTCAGTTATTTTCTTTCTGCTGTGCAGGTGGTTAAGAATTCATTTTTTGTTCTGTCAAGCAGCATTCATGATTTGAACTTCTCATCAAAATTTCACTTACTACAGTCACTCAATTCTAAATTTTGATGTGCTGTCATTTTTCTGAGCTTGAAATAATTAAGTACATAATAGTATCTTCCTGCAGTATAAAATAAATAGAGGTATTTAGAAGGAACTATGTATAACAGTGAACATTTTTCCTTTGGCTTGTCATATCCTAAACACCATTTCTGGCTTTTAAATAATCTTGCAGATTATCTCCACCTTGGTAGTAACTTCCAACTGGCACTAGGCAACAATACATACAAAAAAAAATAAATAAAAGTTTCTACTCTCTTGCTCTTTGTCTTTGATTTTTCTACAACCTTATCTAATGCTCTATTTGCCAAGTTCTAAAATTTTTACTAGCATTTAACAGAAAACTCAGAATTAATAATTTATTGATAGCATCCATGTCTTTTATGTTGGTTAAGCATAAGCAAAGGTTTTGGGATTTGTCTGTTTAATTATCATTGCCAGTTTTCCAGTGATTCTTTAGCCTATACAAATTTTAGTAAATGCAGTACAGAATAAGTATTTTTTGATGGCTCTAATTGGAGAACTGAGATTTCAAATAATTTTATTGGGACTACAATATTAGTCACTTGCATTATATTGTTTGTGTTGCCTTACATAATCCTTATGTAAATGACTCTGAAAACTCTAATTGTAATCAAAGTAGTGAACTTGAGAGACATATAACATGAGATAAGACAATTAGAGTATTCAGGATTGGCATTTTTCAGTGAGAGTGCAGATTTTGTTTTAATTCTATCAATCACAATATAAAATTTTCATGTTTGGATACCATTCTGGGAATTGCAGTTGCTGGAAGAAAAGAAAATCCTCATTGGAAACTGAAGAAAAAGCAGGTGTTCTGACTTGGTATGCTTTTGTTAATATACAGCCTTGAAAATTTTATTGTCCTAGCACAAATAACATGCCTTTCATTTCTCCCATTTTTCAGTAGTCATGACTAATGCTGAGATCTGGTATTTTATCTGAAGTTTAGCAGGCAGATCCTGCCCATGCAGAGGTGATATAAATGTGCAAGACAGAAAAAAAAGGAAAAAAAAAAAAAAAAAAGGAAAAGAAAGATGAAATTTCACACAATGATAAGGAATCAGGGGTCTGGACTAGGTGATACTGTATCTTAAATAAACCCACAGCAAAACTAAATAAAATTAACAGTGACATTCAGTGGTGTATGAGATTAATTTACTGAGGCGAATATAGACAATTTACTCTAAATAACTCATGAAGCACTATACACTTTAATGTTATTCCTGATGCCCTGGGTGGGAAATATGGAAAATAAAGATGGTTTGTCCTGCCTTCCACCATCTGCTGCTGACAGTGGAGACCACAGGGCAAGCAGCTTCTGCAGTCAGTAAGTGGTCCTTACTAGAGAAGCAAATAAATGAGGCTATTTGGGGAACAGTTAATAGATTTCAGTGGGAACTTTCCAATATTTCTAATTTTCCAACATTTCATGAGTAAATAGATAAGTGTACGTAAATAAAGAAACCTCTCAGAAGATAGGAACAATGAGGAAAGAAATCACATGGAGAAATCAAATCAGCATCCAAAGAGATTGCAAGGAATGATTCAAGATATCAAAATTTCTCGGTATAGTAAAAAAAACAGCAGAAAAATAAGAGAAGAAAAATAAAACACAAAACCATTACAAATGTACCCAAGATGGCCTCAGGAGAATCACATCTTGTTGCAAAACATACTGAAAAGGGCAAACAGGCTCATATACTTCTGCAGTGTTAATTTTGCCTCAGGCTATAGATACATGCTGAGATCTGTTTGGGCATTCTTTCTCAAAAACGACAACAACTCCTCTTCAAATGACACCACAAGGAATAGAATCACTGAAATTTCAGGAGACATAAAGTAACAAATAATTGAATGTATGAAATGAGTGAAATATACCTCAGTAGATCTGCTACATACTGAGATGAAAGTACTGCAGCAAATTAGTTGTGATGATTCAGGAAGGATATTTTTGCAATGTTTATTTATAAGAAATCACAGTAATGAAACAGGGTCAGTCTTAAGAAGATAGTAATTCATCTTATAAATGAGAGTAGGATCAGATCTGCCTCTTGTGACTGTTCATCACAAATTCTTGAGGGTATTTCTCACACTATTCTTGTCTGATATTTCAGCACTTTGGCCTTATCTCATTAATATCATCCTTTTTTTCATGCAATTGTGTTGGGGAAGGCAGCTGATCTGCCGATAACCTGATTCAGTTGATTGTTTTCTATTTCATAACACTTCAAATACAGTAATTTAAAGTATTTAAATGAGGTGCGGTGTATCCTTGGTAAAACTTCAAATCTCCTACAAAATTTGGCCGGATTATAAAAATCTGAAGTATAGGCTCAACTTCTAGAGATAGAACATTGCTACAGTTATTTATCAACTCTGGGAACAAGAGTACAGTCTGCTTTGTGGGCTTTAAAATGTTGCCATGGTTCTCAACTTGCAATTAAGAAACTATCTGTCCATAAAGATCCTGAGGATCAAGGAGTTTAACTGCAAGAAGAAGACATCAAATTTACTGAAAAAATATATAATTTATTTAGAAAAGATAAAAACATAATGTCTAACAAGAAAAGAGGAAATTTGAATCTGTTGTAAATAAGCATACCACATCGAACATAAGTCTGATTTTTTTTTTACACATAATTTAATGCGTGTGCTATGAGTGAAAGCTGTGGGAGATTCCTCCCCATGGCAGACAGAGGGCCACACTGACTAACCTGCTTGACTAACTCAGACGGAGGGTAATCTAGACTGATGATTCTTGTCCAGCCCTCAGACTATTACCCATTGCTCCTCTTCCATGTGAGTGCTGACACTGCCATGGCAAAACCTGGAGAGTATCAAGTTGGACTACATGCCTCTGGAGGTGAGAGTGAAGGGCATATTGACCCAGGTGGTTTTCTCCTTGATATGAGGGGAGAAGGCTTGAGGTACAACTGGATCCTGTAGGTCAACACTTGTTTGCACAGTTGGTGTTGACCAGAGGGTTTAAGAATAGGAGAAATGTCAGAACATCAATTTCTTTAAGTTATCTGTTTAAGGACTATTCAGTACAAAAGAAATGACAAACAACAAGGAAACAGATTAATTAAGCACACAGACCCTCAAACAATAATTCAGTGGCAATGGGGACACCAGAGAAGACCAGAACCCATCAGACACTGAGGGATGGGCCTTAGAGGAGAAGCTCAGGCAATGCCTTGAAGAGAGTCAGCCTGAATTTGTCACTGATACAAAAGGGGAAACAAGAGTGACACAAGTATTAAGGGATATTTGAGGTGGCTTCTGGAACTGTGTAAAGCTTACTGTCGGATATTTAAGCAGCTTTGTGAGATATTCAGGTGAAGGATCAAAAGTGGGAAAAAGGGGGAACCCAGAGGGATGAAGGAAGTACAAGTATGGGAGAAGGAGGACAAGGGCCTAAAGGAGCTAGTGCAAGTTCCATAGCTTATGTAAGGGAGGAAAGAACATGGAGTCATACATGTCACAGAATCATAGAATTGTCTAGGTTGGAAAAGATCTTGAAAATCATCTAATCCAATAGTTAACCTAATACTGATAGTTATCAACTACACCATATCCCTAAGCATTATGTCAACCCAATTCTTAAACACCTCCAGGGATGAGGACTCTACCATTCCAACGCCTAACAACCTCTTCTATAAAGAAATACTTCTTAATATCCAGTCTAAACATTCTCTGACGCAACTTCAGGCCATTCCCTCTTGTCCTATTGCTTACTATTTGGTTAGAGGCTCATCCCCAGCTCTCTGCACCCTCCTTTCAGGCAGCTGTAGAGGGCGATGAGGTCTCCCCTCAGCCTCCTCTTCTCCAGACTAAACCCCCCCAGTTCCCTCAGCCGCTTCCCGTACGACCTGTGCTCCAGACCCTGCACCAGCTCCGTTGCCCTTCTCTGGACACGCTCGAGTCATTCAATGTCCTTTTTGTAGTGAGGGGCCCAAAACTGAACACAGGAATCGAGGGGCGGCCTCACCAGTGCTGAGTCCAGGGGTCAGATCCCTTCCCTGTCCCTGCTGGCCACGCTATTGCTGACACAAGCCAGGATGCCATTGGCCTTCTTGGCCACCCGGGCACACTGCGGGCTCCTGTTCAGCCGGCTGTCAATCAACCCCCCAGGTCCCTCTCTGACTGGCAGCTCTCCAGCCACTCCTCCCCAAGCCTGTAGCGCTGCTGGGGGTTGTTGTGGCCCAAGGGCAGCCCCCGGCATTTGCCCTCAGTGAAACTCCTCCAGTTGGGCTCAGCCCATGGCTCCAGCTCTCAGTAGAGCCTCCCTACACTCAGTGGCACCCACAACAAGAGGCAATGGGCTCAAATAGAAATACATGAAATTTCACTTAGAAATATGAACATTTTTGTTGGTTGGTTTGTTATTTTTTTACTGTGTGGGTGGTCAACTCCTGGAACAGGTTGCCAAGTGAGGCTGTGGAATGTTCAGCCTTGGTCATGTTCAAAACCTCACTGGACACAACCCTGAGCTCCCTGCTGTAGTTGACTAGATTGATCGACACACATCATTCATTTTGTGATTCTGTGATCATTATTTTGTTGTTGTTGTTCTGGCCCTAAATAAAGTCTTGTGAAATATGAGCAAGATCCTTCCCCTGTCCTATGGGTGTAGAAAAGCCAATGAATATTTAAATCACAGACTGGTGACACTAGGTCCACTAACATGACAAAAAAATTATAATTAAATCAGAGATGGTAATTTAAAAGGAACATCTGCTCATAGAGGATTGTTGTTCCTTATATTTCTTTTGATGTACATTTCTAGGGCTAAGGCTGAGCAAATCTTAAATTGTTTATTAGAACAGGAGTAAATATTTGATGTACACTATTTTTATGTTTAATAAAGCAATGTTAATACAACACCAAGGGTGTGTAATTCTGTTTTCAAGCTACATATGCAACAAGAAGTAGGCCAACTATTTTAAAATCAGATTATTTTGTCAGATTATTAAGTAAAAAAAGTTGCCTAAACAAAAAGTTACTGAATTCTAAATTGTGGTGGTTAAACTCTAAAGAGTAGTTGAAACAGTTCAGTTTATTTGTATGCCTGTGTGTCTGGAATCTGGGTTTAAAAAGAAATCTCTTCTACTACTTTGAGACAGTAAAAATAAAACTGTCAGTGTCTCATGGTCTTCCTACAGTTTCTGTTAAGTTTTGTCAACCTTTTCCTATATCAAAGTACAAGCCCTTATATCTGGTTTTAAAGATCTGCCATAGAATACATCTTAAATATTGCATTTAGAAGACTAGATTTCATGGCAAATTCAAATTTATACTAATGTTAATGCCACTTAGTATGAGCTATTAGATTTGACATTTTTCAACTAAAAAGATATATTTAAAAAAATCGGGACTGAAATGTTCAATATATTTTTGCCTCATTATATGCTTTCAGTGACGAGATGATTAACATAAATGCATGTTGTGGGTGATGTAAAACTTAGGAGGTGAAGAGGAACTATTATATTTTGCAAATTAACAACCAGAATTCTCCATGGCTCACAATATATTAAAAGCCAGAAGATTCATGTAGTAACTCAGGTTCTCAGATATAGAGGAATGCTGCCTCAAGTGAATAGTTTCTTGCCCTTTTTAAAACAGTTTTTACTGTTCATATTGTTTGTAAATTAAGTTTCTATAGCGACATGAATATACAGTGTGTATTATTTCTAGTGATTCTACAGTAATTTATATAAAGCAGTAATCTACCCTGTTAAACATTTAAGGTATGAACTGTAATCTCAAACGTCAGAAATATATTTAAAGAATTATTCATGTTGAATATTTTCATATTCACAAGAACCACTGGGCTATTATTGACATTTTAACGAAAATCTTATTCTGATCATACTCTGAATAACACTGTCTTTTATCTTGATAGTAATTGTCTGTAATATCAAGTTCCAAAGTCATTGATTTAAAAATTTAGCCTTTGAAAAATTAAACTACTTGTTCCATCCCTTTCTGTTCATTATATTTGAAACATGTTGTAATTCATCAGATCTTTTTTGTAATATTTTCAGTGTTAAGTGGTAATAATTGCAAAGGCTTGAAAGGCCAACAAAAAAAGGAATTCTGGGATCAGAAACTGAATATGTAATTTTGTTTGCTTAAAATATAGCCAACTTAATAAATCATTGCAATTTATTTTTAATGTATTTAATGTTTCACCAGTTTAACCAAAACTGTTTAATTACTTATGATGGGCTAACACTCACAGTCTAAATTACTTATTAATACAAAACAGATCTCTTAACATCATTGAAGTTAAAAGTTGTATATCCTAGGATTGCTTATTTTTTCTCTGTGTTACATTCACTCTTCCACTGAGCCTGTGTATTGACAAAAGTTTTGGGAACATGGTTACGACAAGTTGTGAGCCTCCTGATGTCTTTTCCAGGAAAGCAATCATTGTCATAGTGAGCTTTTCTTCCTTCTATTTGTCTGGAGGGCTGTGTTGTTAACAGTGACTATTTCTTCTTCCTTGCTGTGGGGTTTTTTTGGATGTTGCTCTTTCTCCATTAGTCTGCAGCTCTGTTATTTTCACCTTACTACATGTATTGGGGTTTTTTGTACGTATTACATACCTACTTTTTTTTTTTTTTTTTTTTGTCGCCGCTAAAATCAGTTTTTTCCCATCTCCTGAGTTTGAACTGTTATTAATAACTTACCATGCATGAGCTGATGATAACTCTAGAACATATTTTTATCTCTAGTATCATTTGGCCCATATCTTTAAGGTCTCTGCTGTACTCTTGTCTTGTATTCCTTCAAATGTATCATGACCTGCTGAGTGGATGAGGGAAAGGCTGTGGATATTGTTTACATGGACTGTAGTAGAGCCTTTGACACCATTCCCCACAGCATTGTCCTGGAGAAACTGGCTGCTCATGGTTTGGATGGGCGCACTCTTTTCTGGTTAAAATCCCAGCAGGATGGCCAGGCCCAAACCGTGGTGGTGAATGGAGCTAAATCCAGCTGTGCCAGGGGACATTTAGACTTGATATTAGGAAAAAAAATTCCTCATAGAAAGGGTTATCAAGGACTGGAATAGGCTGCCTGGGGAAGCAATGCAGTCGCCATCCCTGAAGGTATTTAAAAGACATGTAAACGTGGTGCTTAGGGATAGAGTTTAATGGTAGACTTGATAGTATTATGTTGGTGGTTGGACTTGATGATCTTAAAGGTCTTCGTCAAACTAAATGAGTCTATGATTCTATTATTCTTGGATCATAGAAAGCTCTTTCTACACAGTGTAGCCCGTTGCTATGTATATCACAGATAAAAATAGGACATAAACTACACGGCTACACAAAGCTTTAAAAAAACATACCATTCATCACAAAACGGACTTGAGTGTCTGTTGAAGTTTTTGACCTTTTATACTTTTCTTCTATTTTTCCTCTTTATCCATCAGCAACAAGGCTAATATTTTTTCACCAAATGCTTTGACAAAATTAACTTTTCACTTCAGCCATCTTAAAGAAATGAAGGCTCATTAATACCTTTTTTAATCTGAAAGATTTGCAAGAGAATGTATTACAGGCAAATTTTAACTCTGAGTGATGGATCAGTTTTGTCTGACCTTGTTTAAATAACAAAAAATAAAAACATTAAAAATCCCCTAACCTACAGTGTAATTGCTCCACTATTTTCTATATAATGCCTATCCACTTAGTTCTAAGTGCTTTTTTTTCTGTAATGCAAGTGAACAACAAGCTTTAAAAATTGACCTAACACACCTTATCTCGGCAGTTGTATCCTACAGAGACTGTAATACTGAACAATGTCTAATATGGTGTAGATACAAAGGAAAAAAATATATAATTTAACTGGAAATATTAAAGTAGAAGAAAAAAATTAGGAAAATGTCTTGCACAAGACCATGCATGAAGTCTGTAGAACGATTAAATTAACAAAAATTTTCAGTAAATGGTAATACTACAAGCACTTTTATGTTTCTATTCTGTGTATTTTTATTTTCTCTGTTTTGACACCAAACATATCCGTTATAGTTTAGAATCACTGTTTTATTTTCCAGTTTGCTGTATGAATAAAGGATTTCCTAATATTTATTACTTCTACAATATCATAATTGTTCCAAATTCTTTGTTTTTGTTTTGTTGTGTGTGTTGTCTTTCTTGGTTTGGTTTTTTTATTTTGTTTTGTTTTGTTTTGTTACCTACAGAGTTTAATTAGATCAATGTCATTCTTCCCTTTCATTCCTTTTCATAAAATAAAAGCTTCAATTTTATTTCAAATCCTCCATCACAGCAATTGAATTCTGCTACTTTCTTTTTTCTGTCTGCATCTGCAATACTTTTCTTTTAAAAAAGAAGACATGTCAGTCTCACTCTTTTCTGTAGATACAATAAACAAAACTTAAAGTAGCATCAACTTTGTGCCAGGCTGAGTTGCAAAGAAATTTCTCTCTCTTCTGTCAGTATTCCAGTACTTAAATGGTTATCCTTGGAAGTTTTTATGAAATTAAGCTCTTAATTTTCTTTCCTATTTCATGTTTTCAGTTTTTTTTTATTAATAGTACATTTGTTGTAAGATTCATCTGTGTCAAAGATATGCTAATCTTGAGCTTTAGAATTCAGAATCCAGAGCAAAGTTGGGAGATAATGACATTGGCTAACTAGGGAAAAGCTCTCTGAATATTCAAACAAAAGTGTATAAAATCAAGTTCCTAAGAGGCAAGTTTGGAACCTAGGTTAATAGCCTGATTTTCGAAAATGGACTTATCAGTGACTCCCACTGTTTTTCTGAGTGCAAGTATAAGTTGATAAGTTGATATACTGTGAAAGTATAAGTTGAAATTCTGCCCTATGTAAAGATGATGACCCTATATGACTATAAAGTAAATAGTGCAGTCATTAAACTTTGACTCATCACATCTTTACCCCAAATCTAAAATGACACCCATAATCTGCATCTGTACTGGATCTTATGTTTTCCTGTTTATACCGTAATTGCAGAGTAGGCTTTTTGCTTGTTCAATGGACATGTCAAATAGAGTGGTTCTACAGAGACAAGTAGTGGACTCTGAACTTTTAAGACAGCCCTCATGGTAAGCAGACCAATCAGCCTTATAACTGATCTAAAAAATAGACTTATTGGTGTATCTTACTAAATATGATTTTGCTGTTGCTAGTAGAAAACCACAAGTATTTCATTGACTCCTCGGTGCAGGGACTCGGGACATGTCTGGGATTGTCTTGGTGAGAGCTCTTTTTAACTTCTTTAAAAAAATTCCTAATGGCCAATTGATTCTTGTTTAGCTTGTCTAAATTTACTCTCTGACTATCGAATATGGTAAAGTTCTAACAAATCCAGGTAGTCACCTCATAGCAAGTCATCAACTTTTATGTTATTTGGAGTTGGTGGAGGCTATTATGCAACAAATTGTACAGTTAAACTGTAGCTGGGGATGAACGAAAACAAAGCAGTCTGTGCTAAGAAAGCCCAAAACAAGAGCTCAAATCAGATTCTGAGACTGAGGAGCAAAGGACTCTCACCATGAGAATAATTTCTACAAAGTGAAAAACTCAGGACACTGAAGACTTCCTCTGACACATCATCACCTCTCTGCTTGGGAAAGACTGTTGCCAATGACCATGAAATTCAGATAAGTATCGGAAGGATGTGCATAAATACTAGAGGAAAAGGGTAGTTATTAGAAAAGTTGGTTGTGTTGGGTTTTTGGTGAGTGTTGTTTTTTTTTTTTCTTTCTATAACAATTTTGACATTATTATTGAGTCTTTTTATGCTAATTTGAACTCTGAGTGTTAGCATTACTGTCACTAGGCTATGAAGAGCTGTTTTTTTTGTGTTTTGATTCAATTGCTAAGCTTTTAATTAGTCTAACAAAATATTCCTTGCTTCATGTGTATATGGCTTGTTCACTTAGACCATTAACAATATAATGAGTGTAACAATGATTACTGGGCAAAAGTTCAGGTTTTTTGCTAATGAAAGATCTATACATAGCATGGAATGTAGAGAATTTTCCCAGGTTCAAGCTGATAATTACTTAGAAGTATGCCAGTTCTGAATATTACTTAATTCCTCTTTCTTTATGTGTATATTTATATCTGATAATTACATTCCCTTCTAAGACTTTCTAAAATAAGTCTTTCATTAAGAAATATAATTTATTTATAACTTGTTTGGATTATTTTACCTCTTAGTGATAAGATAGATCTCCATTTTTTGATACCCTGGATGAAATGGAAATTGTACAACCACCACAAACATGCCATGGCACTCACTTAACACCATCTGCATTTCAGTAAACTAAAAGTGAAAGAAAACACCAAGATGGAGAGTTACTTGCAGAGATTGAACGAGCCTGTGAGAGAGCATATAGAGTTTCTTTTATTGTTTTCTGGGGAGAAAAATAAATAAATAAAGGAGTTAGAAGAGCTGAGGAAAAAGCTAGGATGGAATTAAATCAAAGGGGAAAGAGAATGGTAAGGAATATTTAATCTTGCAGATAGAAAGATATGACAGGGAAAATAAATGGAAGTCTTCATGTCAATAAAGTACAAGAGTCACAGGTGAAGGAACTGACATATTAGATTGTGATACTTAAATTCATGAAAAAGTCAACAAATGCCATGTAACTGCAGAACAGACATCAAGGACTGGATTCTGGAGTTACACTGAGTGTAGAAATAATGGTGCTTGTTGTGGAATATAACATAAATGAATAGGAGAACAGATTGACAATGAAAGCCTAACAAGTCAACAGAGCATTACTTCACAGATCCTCCACAGTAAGTTCAAGCACAGGAAGGAAGTTCTTTTGTAGCTAGTAAAACTGAGTTTACTAAACTTTGTACAGTAATACCAAAAAAAGGACATAAATACCTAGGAGGTTTAACAGCAGAAAGAGAGAAAAAGGAAGAAATGGAAAGTTAAAAATTAAATATGGCTATCAACTAATGGACAGAACAGTTCGGAATTCATGGTTAGAGTATTAATAAGGAAGAGACTAGAAGGAGCATGTAAATAGAACTGCTGGTCAAAGAAAATCAACTTGGTAATAGAAAATCTGAGGATAAACTATGTTGAAGAGTGGAAGAGATGAGTCATGGCTAAGAATCACAAAAGAAAATAAGGGTAAGGAAAAATGAGACTAGAGGGACATTTGAGACATCAATATAAATATAAAAATTACCATTAATGAGAGTGGAAAATTAGATTCTTCATATTCATGCTTTCTCTTGAAGTAAAAGCCGTTCCACATCCCAGCTTAGTTGGATGAACTAAGTGCTTTTCCTTGCAAAACTTTGGGAAAAAAAAAAAAAAAAAAAAAAAAAAGCACCAATTTGTTATATGTAGGGCTTTTGCATGTGACTAATAGCCAAATGTACACTCAGATGGAGTGAAAAAATTAAACTGATTTGGTGAAATTAGTTCAAAAAATGTCTACAAATTTGAGATTTCTACGGCTGAGGGTAGCAAACATACAAGCTAAAGTCCAAATTCTCAATAAAATAAACACACATGCAGCTGACCATATTCATTAACTCAGTCTTGTTTGACAGAAAGTAAATTCAGGAACGTGGATGTACAGGCATATATATTTTGTTATAGTGTTCCTTAAAAGTATTTGCTGGTAAAATGAGGTTTCCACTGAGAACAAAAACCATGTCTTTTCTTAGTCCTTTGTACATTTAACAACTCTTAATTTCATCAGATAGGGGCTATAACCCCGGAAATTTCACTGACAAAGAGACCTGCCAGAATCTGAAAGATTATTAGAACTTAAAGAAATTTACAGCAAAAATGACTGTCTAAGGGTAGAAATCTGAAAACAGTAGGAAAAGAGAAGGAAAGAGTGTGAGAGAGAGTCAGAGAATGAAAGCTTCACTTTTTCTTGTGAGTGAAGTGAGGAAAATTATACCCGTCCTTAAATTTTGTGGTGAGTGAAGTTCCCTTCTCTCTCTCTTCCCCCGCCCCCTTTCAATGTGCCAATCGCATACTTATATGAAAAACTCCCATTAATTCTTATAGAATAATTTTAGATTTACATGTGTTAACCAAAAGGTGCTCTTCATTTAGAAGCTCTTTTTGGTGTGCTATTAACAGAGAATTAAAAATTGCTGTTAATCCTGGGCTGAGTCAAGGGAATGATAGATGACTTCTTGGAACAAAAAAGAAGTTCCAGAGAACCACTAATTTGGAAAACCCACCCAGATCAGGATTATCAGAAGCTAGCAGCTCTTTTCAGAGCTAACAGCCCATCCTATTTCTCTCTAGGTACTGGGAGTCGTCTGCATAAGGAAACTGTTATCATGCTAGGACACAAAATGATCATCAATATCCATCTTATGTCCATCACAGCTATTGCAGTCCCTGAACTGGCACAAGAGAGTGTCCAATTGATTCAGAAGCATTTAAGACTGACTGCTGTTCAAGCCCATTTTTTCTTCCTTATTAATAGCTCCTGTCCATTAGATAGATGCTCATCCTTAGACATGGGTAGACAGACCAGCCTTAGTGTTTGACCTTGCAACTTCAGATGTGAACTTCTGCTTCAGCCAGTATCTCTGTGAGTCAGTGGCTTTCCTGGACACAAGCTGGGAGCTCTGCTTAAGAAATTTAAACATGATTCAGTTGTTACAGATAAAAAATGTTTCCTCCAAAGAATTTATAGACTCAGTGTGAGAAAGGACATACCAATAGCCTTTGAAAGTAAGATCTGTATTTTATATACAGATATATGTAATGGACTTTCTATAACATTACAGAAGGTGTCGATCTCCCCAGTACCTGACATTTGCCCACACCAAGTTCAGTCCCTGATATGCAGTCATTAGGATGAATACACGAATCAAACAAGTTTTAAGAATATGTAGAACAGAGAAACTGAAAGTATTCTGAAATACTGCCATCTTGAGATACTTGAAAGAAAAAAAAAAAAAAAAAAAAAAAAAAAAAAAAAAAGAAGAGATTTTGCTGTCCTAGAAACCCAAGAAAGACATGCCAATATTTTATGATTCTCTTCTTAATGTATGCTTTTTAACTTTGTTAAGTTTCTGAATGCTGTTCCTAGCAAAATGAATGTGAGGAGTTTGTTTGTTTGTTTGTTTTAAATAATATACTGTCCTGTTTAATTGCTGGAATAAATTCTGGCATTAATTGAGCAAAAGAGAAAACCAGAAACTTTTAGAATATTCCCCTTTTTTTTCATTAAGATTATATTTGTAGAAGTTTTATTTGGTTTTGACACCCTTTTATTTTGTTCATTTAAAAAAAATTTTTTTCTTTACTTCTAATCATTTGAAGATGTCAGGCACATTTTTTTATAGTTTTCTCCTTTTTTTTTTTTTTTTTAAATTAAAAAAGTAAACAGGAAAACATTGCTTACCATGATATGAAACATGTTTGGCAGTAAACCACAAACCGCAATATTTCACCTTCAGGATATTTAGTCCCTTCGAGTTGATAGTCTGAGTCAGCACTTGGAAGTACAAAATATGCTCTACCATCTTACTTAAAATAATGAAAATACCAGTAATATCAACCTCAATGAAAACACTGTTTCACTCTCTTGTAATGTAATATTGATAAAAGTTAATGTTCTATTAATAATGTTAACATCCATTTTGCATTTTCAGTTTAAGCTGCTTGCAAATTTTCTGCTAAATATGTGGCAATGATTTATAAACGACCTTGTTCAAATCATAATGTACAGATGTACAATGATTACTCTTTTCACATGCTGGGACATAACCAACATTGGCTTCGAATATAGTGTCTATTCTAAACATTCTGATATGAAAGCAGACTAGTTTAGGGACACAAAATGAAGATATTTACATTATCATATGAAAATAAAGATAAAAAGATAATATAATAATGTAATTTATGAAGTTTGGGGGGATATTGGGATGCTTCTTTTGGCAGGGTTTGATCAAAATAACTAGAATATAATATGAAACCTTCATCAGTGAACTTGAAACAGCTGTCCAAAGAAGGAACAAAAATAGGACGAAGAAGCCTTCCTTTCCTTTCAAATCAATCTCAGTTAAATTGGCATTTATATTGTCTTATGAAAGAGAATCTAAATGCCTTGGGTAAGATGAAAAGAAAAAGATTTTTTAAGGGTCAATTCTTCCCTTATCTGACGCATATTAGGTGTCAGTAGGAAATGAAGCTATGCATAAATTTCATCTTACAGACAAAACTTCACTGTCATTAGTGGCACATGGGCAGGAAGTACAGAAGCTCACTCTAATCTCTTAGTGTCAAATAACTTTTACTTCTTCCATGACCTTTTGCAGTCTTGCAGGTTAACGATTAGTTGTACTCTATCAATTCAAAAAAGTCTGCACTGTCTCTTTCTGTTACAGAAAATAATCACAAATATACATATTACTCTTGAGGAGTCATGTGAATGTCTGAAGTGGCTATAACATACCTAACATACAAAAAAAAAATAGCAGTTTGCTTAAAAAAAAAAAAAAAAGGAGATGCAAACCAAATATAATCAGCTATTGACACATCACAAGCTTGCTTTCCCATACTTACAAAAATGTATTTAAAAATATTAATGCAGGGATTTTTTTTTTTTTTTTTCCTAGACAGTTTGCAACAGTTACAGACACTTTCTTTTATAGAAAATTTGCTTCAGCTTCATTTTGAAGGGAAATTACTATGGTCATGGTAGTCTCAGTAAGCATGAAGTTATCTTTTGCCCTGTTTTGTCTATTATACTTAACTTAGAGGACAGTTACACATATTTTATGTATTTAATGGGTCCTCACATATATATAAAAAATTACCTGGAAGAAAAGGGAAAAACAAGCCTGTAGTTTTAACATAATTGAACTACAAAGGAAGTTTAATATAATAATATAAGACCTACAGATTTTCATTAGAGAAATCAATGTAAAAGCATTTTCTCATTGACATCAGTATCTCACATGGGGGTCAACCTAGCCAGAAAATCTTTAATTTCTGTATTTCATATTTCCAAACTGCAGCTGATCTGGAGTGAAACCAGCCCATTCAGCACAAATCTTAGACTCCTGTGGAATTTCACTCCCTAAAGAAAATAAATAAAATTTTAATGTATTTCAGCATCAATATCATTGCAAACTAGTATTCTAGAAGATGGGTTTAGGAGAAGTTTATTTCCACTCAGTTCTTTCTGACTGAAGCTCACAAGATAATTCTAGCAGTTCAATGCCCAATGTCTTGGCAGGTCCTATGTGAAACATGAGCTCCATTCTAGCTCAAAATCAGATTTTCCACAAGGCTGCCACCCTTTTCATATATGACAGAAGGAAATGTCAAAAACTTCAAAGATGGCAGAAGCAGCATGTAGCTGGAGACTAAAAAAAAATACTTTAAAAAGACAATACAATGTCAGTAGCAGTTCTCTGATATCAAATCGTTGGCCTCACCGGAGAAATGGCTCCATATTTCTTGTATATAAGCTGCTGTGCCATTTGGGAACTATGCACAGACCTTTATTTTACCATCTCAGCTAAAGTGAACAGGGATTTCCATTATTTTTGCTTTCTCACCTTATAAAACATGGGTTCAAACAGGCCTGCTCTCCTCCATGGTTCATCTAAAATTCAGTGGTGGGACATATGACAGAAGCAAACACATATTGGTTGGCTGTGCTTTAGAGAAAAGAGTCATAAATAACATAGATCGCTATTTTCAAAGCTTTTATTACATTACAAAAGGCAATTTTCAACAAAGCTATTTTAAAAGGGCATTATGAGTAAATTCTTTTTGGAATGCTACATGGCATAAAACCTTCGGTTACAAGGACTAATATGAAGTTTTTAGATCTTCTAACCCCAATAAAACAATTTTTCTCCTCTCAGCATATTTCTTTCAGTCTATATAGTTCTTGTAAGGTAGCTTTTATAATTTGCAGTTCTACTGACTTCACATCAGATTTGCTTGCAGAGGTATAAAATTTGTGTTTGACTTTTCAGGTTAGGCTCTAAAGCTTCTTGCAGAGATGTGGTTTAGTGATTAAAGTGAACAAGGAAATACAAAGTTCAGATGGTGACTAGTAACTTGGGGCATCCCTCAGGGATCAGTACTGGGATCAATGTCTGATGTTTATAAACCTGGATGACAGGGTGGAGTGTACTATCAGCAACTTTGTGAAGGACACCAGGTTGGGGGTAGTTGTCAGTGCACAGGAGATGAGGGTTGCCAACACAGGGACCTTGTCAGGCTGGAGAAATGAGTCAACAGGAACCTCATGAAGTTTGACAAAGAAAAATGTGAAGTCCTGCACCTGCAAAGGAATAACGCCATACACTAGTACAGGCTGGGGTCTGAACTGTTGAGAAGCATCTTTACAGAAAACTGTCTGTGGGTCCTAGGGAACAAGCTGACCATGAGCCAGTGGTGTGTTCTTGCAACAGGGAAGACCATCAGACTCCTGAGTTGCATTAGGCAGAGCATTTTCATCAGGTCAAGGGATACAGTCCTTTCCCTCAGCCCTGGTGAGCCACATCTGGGTGCTGTGTCCAGTGCTGGACTCCACAGTAAAAGAGAGACAGGTATGTACTGGAGATAGTCTAGTGAAAGTTGTAAAGATGGTTGGGGCTGGAGTACAGGTTGTACAAGGAGGGATTGAAAGAGCTAGGCATGTTCCATCTGGAAAAGAGAAGACACAGGGCAGACAATATTGCTATCTTCAAGTACCTGATCACAGGGTAGAGGGAATACGAGCCACACTATTTTGGAGCTGCACAACAACAGGATAGAGGCAACAGAAATGAGTTAAAAAATGGGAAATTTCTAAGAGAAATTAGAATTTTATTTATTTACTTATTTACTCACATATTTTGTGTGAGGGTGGTCAAATACAAGACACGTTACACAGAGAGGTTGTGGACCATCAATCCTTGGAAGTGTTCAGGGCTCAACTGAACCTGTCCCTGAGCCAGATGACCTAACTAGTCCTGCTTTGAGAAGGGGGTTGGACCAGACTGACCACCATAGGTCCCTCCTGATCTAAATCTAAATAGGCTCTTAGCTATGCATTTAAATTAAAGGTATGGGAATTTTGACTTCTACTGTTGAATATGTACTTTCATGACTTAGCTTACTGAAATAAGTTACTTCTAAAAATTTCTTACCAAACCTAATATTGACAGGTGTTTGAAGAAAAGAGCTTTGCTTTAGTTTGTGCCATAAGACTGTTAACTAAACTATTAATAATTATAAGCATAAAATGTTTTCTTATTGCAATGACTAGTGGGCTTGAGTGTTCTTCTTTGTAGAAACAGAAAGCAGCAGCCTACTTCAGAATTTTTTATAGCTATAGGAAGGATGATAGATTTTTTTTTTTTAACAAAAGTAACATTTAAATGAACGAAATGAACTTTTTTTTTTTTTTTTTTAGGATAATAAGGAAATGTTAAAATGTCATCCTGAACTGTAGTGATTGCTGCCAGGCTACTAGATCAGTTTTTACTGATAAGATATAGATAAGCCTGTGTTCATTCATTAGATCTGATAAATATGTGTAGATACAGCCTCTGTCCTCTATTTCCTTTCTGTTTGTTTTGAGTCAATCTCAATTGTCTCTAGTACAATGGTACATCTGAAAATTACTACATAGTCTACTAAAAGCAATACATAGTCATACACCCGAACACCTGACACAGCTCTCATATTTTCTTACTTTTTAACATATGAACTTCAATGCCAGGGAATCACATATATAAAACAATAAGGAATGTACAAATGACACAGTGACAAAATAATTTTTTGAGTAATCTGTCTTAGCTTTTAGGAAGACTTGCAATAAATTTTGATAAATTCAGTAGGTACCAGATTATATATTATTCGTTCAGATATGGTTATAGTTACACTGATTACAGTTGCATATGTGAATGATCCATGCATATAATTTGGATTCAGCTATAATGAAAGGTTATACAGGTGTGAGAAAGTAATAAATAATGATGTATCTGATGGTGCTCATTGAAATTCTGACTGGAGGAGGTGGTATTGTAAGTTAAATATATGTATTAGAGATGTCTGCTGCTATAAAATAAAACTTGCAGAGAGGTGTTCATGAAGGTAAATTAATTTCCATTACAGTTTTTATAGATTTTTCATGACAAGAGAGTGATTTTTTTTTTCCCCAATATATTTGGAAAGTGAAAATCTTAAGAAACGCTGCAAGAATATAAGAAAATGGGAAGAAATTTGGGTACTGAATATTTACTGGGCCACATGTGAGAGGAGGAAGGTATTTGTTTTTCTTGTAATGCTTAGGAAAGTTTCAATATCTATCCTCTATACAAATAATAATACTAGTCAAAACTAAGATAATTAATAACAGAAGCATCAAAGGCAATGTCAGGATGTTGGACGACTCACAAAATAATAACAATTTTACTTGCACTTATGAACTCTCAATCAATTTCTATCAAATGAGTGTTTCCAGTAATGCCTTGTTAAGATATAAACCCAACAATTCTACAGAGAGAATATTTTTTTTTTCTTTTAAAAGATTATAAATAAAATATTTATAAAATTTAAAATATTTCTTTAAAATTTACTTAAAGGTGGTAACGTTTCAATTGTAAATATATATATAGTTTCTAATAACAATATCGATCACTATATTATCATTGTCTATTAAATGAAACAGTAAGTTTGTATCTGAAAAGGTTTGTTTCATTTTATTTTTTCAAATGAAACACCACAATATTTGTGGCTTTCTTCATATTTAACATGTTGGGATTTTTTTTTTTCCTTTTAAATTAATTTGGAAGAATAAGTTCAATTAGATCTGTGTTTTGTTTGTGAACTGCATAAGAAAAAACAAACTGTTACCATGCTGAATAGATGAGAAAATACCAACAGATTTTAAAAAATTTGCAAAGCAATAGCCATGTAATTAGTAAAACATCTGTAATGACAGGCTGGCTTGAGATCAAATGTCCAAAAAATAGAAAGGAAAATAAACATTTCTTATGGAGGTGTTACAGGAAAAGGCTTAAATTATATAAACAAAGACCTCACAGAATCACAGAATCATCTAGGTTAGAAAAGACCTTGCAGATCATCCAGTCCAACCATTGACCTCACACTGACAGTTCCCAACTACACCAGATCCCTCAGCGCTATGTCAAAGTGACTCAAACACCTCCAGGGATGGGGACTCATCACTGCCCTGGGCAGCCCATTCCAACCCCTAACAACCTGTCCTGTAAAGAAATGCTTCCTAATATCCAGTCTAAACCTTCCCTGGTGCAACTTGAGGCCATTCCCTCTTCTTCTATCACTTTCTACTTTGTTAAAGAGACTCATCCCCAGCTCTCTGCACCCTCCTATCAGGCAGCTGTAGAGGGCGATGAGGTCTCCCCTCAGCCTCCTCTTCTCCAGACTAAACACCCCCAGTTCCCTCAGCCGCTCCCCGTACGACCTGTGCTCCAGACCCTGCACCAGCTCCGTTGCCCTTCTCTGGACACGCTCGAGTCATCCAATGTCCTTCTTGTAGTGAGGGAAAGAAAGGGAAAGGGAAAGGGAAAGGGAAAGGGAAAGGGAAAGGGAAAGGGAAAGGGAAAGGGAAAGGGAA
>NW_020799095.1:136219493-136222668 GCF_003259725.1 Athene cunicularia | reverse complement strand
TTTTTTTTTTTTTTTTTTTTTTTTTTTTTTATAGAATAATTCATCTGCAACTTCAGTGCTATACACTTCAACACATAAACATTAGAATTTAGTTAGTTTGCCTTACTAACAGATCTCTCTTTCACACAGCTAGAGCACTCATCAGAGGCCCAATCCTTTTGGAATATCTGAACCAAACCAACATACTATTTTACACCTACACTGAAGCCCAAAATAAAAGGGGCTTTAATTCCAAGGTCATCTTGTGTGACAGACTGAAATGTCACATGACTGTCTCCAAGCTTGCTTGTGTCTGTGCAAACCTCCAAGAGAAGCTGTTGCAGCCTGTGAATTGGTCTGGGGATGTCTCCCGGAGAAGCGGGGGTGTATTGAAGGATGCACCCCCCGCAATTCCTTGCGGCTGCATTGTCGGACTCCTTAGACAAGCCTCAAAGGGACAGAGGTGTGCTGAGCTGGCCCCATCCTGGAGCCGTTTGTGGCCCTATTGCGTAGGCCAGACCCCATGCATTGCTAATGAACTGGCAAGAGGCAAATGCTCCTTCCCTGAAGCCAGATGCAACAAAACCTGTGGGACTAGAGGGAAAAAAAAATGAAGGCGAGCAGATATGCTAATCAGAGGATGTGATGAACTTTAAAAGGCAGCAGAAAATTTTGCTCAGTGTGCCTCTACCATCGAAGCCAGATCCGTGTGCACCCACCACCGAAGAACTGAAGGCTGAGGACCAACGGGACGGCACTGGATCCATGGTGTGACTATTCTTGCAGCCCTATCCCGTCCTTGCTTTATTTCTGTATTTTCCTTCCATTCTGTCCTATCACTATTCCACTTCTTTAATAATAAAAAACTATTTTGGGTATATGGCATTTGACCTGGTTTGTGTCTTAATCTCATTCTTAGGATCATATTGAAACCTGTCCTGACATTGGATTGGGACATTCTGGAAGTTCTTAGAATTTTAGTTATTAGGGATACTGCTTCTTATCCAAGCATACCCTGTATATCCTCAGCTTTTCTCTTACTGTTCATTCAGATACTGCAGTGATTGGTCCTTAGTGACAGACCCTTGAAGCCAAAAATGAGACACCCCAGTGTAATTTCTGGTGTGTGACAAGAAATAAGAATCTTGGAATAGACCCAAAAGAGGCATTATGTTGAACAGTCAGATGCCGACACATTGCAAATAGAAAATGATTATGAGAAAGATTTGACTGAAATTGAGTTTTTTCCCTGTGAATCAGAAACTGCAAGAAAGACTATTTACATGGGATCTGCAGTCAGAAACAACAGTTCCATCAAAGTTTCTACCTTCTTTTTCACAATGGCAAATAGGAGGTGCTTTAACTTCAGAGTAATGATGGCAATCTTTGTTTGTTTGTTTTCCAGGATTATTAAGGACTAGGAATATTTGTTCAAGAAACAGAAGACACCTACTGAATTTCTTTTCTACCTGCAAGGACTTGACTCCACTTTATTTTTTATACAGAGTGCCCTGAGCACATGCCCATAGGATATGTTGGCCAGAATGTGGGGGCAATACTCAGCTGCACCTGCTAAAATGTGCTATAAACTATTTGAGATTAACTGGCCTTGGAAGAGTGGGAAAAGGTCATGTCTTAACCGCAGTTTTAGGTTTTGGGGGGGTTTTAAACACTGACATTTTTAAAAAGGGAGTGAATCACTTATGCAGAAGTTTTAAGATAAAAATGGCAGTTACAATTTCATTTTTTGGTATAAATGTATTCTAAGAGTCTAAAAAATAAAACTCTCTCCTGATAATTTGAAAACATGTCAACTGTTTGGGAATGAAACCAGACCAGTTCAGGACTTACAAAGATATTGATAAAAGCTTTACAGCTGGTTTAGACACCTCCAGGTTAAGTGGCAGCTGAAAAGAAGTGTTAAGGTTTGTAGTTTTAAGTTTAAGAGGCCAGTGAAGAAGGTAAGTATGGAAATGTTCTGAATAACAGTTCTTTTTTAAAAAAAATAATAAATCTTATCAAATGTAATGTACGCAGTGAAATTTCTATGGTCTAGTGGATGCAAAAGATTTTGCCCTTTTAAATATCTGACCTGTAAATGTCACTGATTGGTCATTTCTTCCTTTATACATGGATACTTTTAAGGTAAAAATAATTTACAGAAATCAAACAATACTAAAAATATTTTAAATGTAATATTATTAGGGTGGTTGGGGTTTTTTTTTTGTTTGGTTGGTTGGTTGGTTGGTTTTTTTGGGGGGGTGGGGGTGGGTTACTGTCATGTCTTGCTCAGATGAGAGGCAAGTGACTTAGATTCATGAATTCCCAGTGGAGTGGACAATGGTGAGACAAGTCCATACATAGATCTTTATTATCCCACAGTGTACTAACTGGATACATGAAAATTGACTAAGTATATAATGCATTATGGCAAGCAATAAGGAAAAGGGAAAGAAAAAAAAAAAAAAAAAAGAAAATAAGAGAGATAGAGAGGTAGAAATAGAGATAACCAGTTCAGGTTCCTGTGTTGATCCCAACAGGGGTTCAAGGATGTATCCATCTTCTTTTCTTCACTTCCTTCTTTGAACTGCTCAACAGTTTATACACACACCTCTCAATTTATACACACTTCCCATGGGTCACTCCCCTAGATCAGCCTAATTATCTATTGTATCTATCATACGTATCAAATATGGGAAAGAGTAAGGTGCTCCATGGGATGTTGTAACTAACATGATCTTGTTAAACTTCATTAGCATATGCAGGAATGTCAACTTTACTATGCATTTCATGGATAATGAAGCAAAGGTCATTCACTGGACAGATGGCCCTTGAAACTTTACAAGATGCACCAGAGCAGAACTGACTTGTCTTCACAGAGCTCCCTCCTCCAGCTTTACCCTGTGCTATCCAGGCAGCCTTATCAACGCCAGACTCCACATTATCCACCCCATGACTATACTTTTGTTACTTGAAAGTGTTTGAGACATTCCTCAGATTGGAGGGCCTCCTCCTCCTACCATCCTTTATCTTTACCAAGTCTTGTTTCTTGTCCTTGTTTCCCTCAGGCTGTTTTTCTCAGTCTTTGTTTCAGTAAGTTACAAGTCATCTCTCACAGGGTAGTTACATACTGTAAATATTTTTTTTAAATTAACTTCACAACTGATATAGCAATATTCATGAGGTTTTTTTTTTT
>NW_020799095.1:136187361-136219443 GCF_003259725.1 Athene cunicularia | reverse complement strand
AATTTTTTTTTTTTTTTTTTTTTTTTTTTTTTTTTTAAAGATGCAGTATTGATGTTTTTATGTTAAGCCAACTATGGTTCAAAAATGCTTTTCCTGCACAGCCAGTCAGTCTGCGTCTGACACGTATCTATGTGGTTCAATTGTTCTATCAAGTGTCTTTGAATGATGACAAGCAACTTGAACAACTCACTGTCTGCCTATGCAATCTGTCTTCTATAGTGGCTAATCATTAATGTAGCAGACAGGTTTTGTATCTATTTTGATGATACATCTGTAGATGTTTAACAGCTTGAATGACAGGAAGGTCGGGGAACAATCCAGCTATCATCTCACAGTTTCAAATAAACACAAATATCACCTGAGATTCAATCTTAATAATTTTTCTGTCAACAAAAGCAGGCAGAAAAACTGAAAACTAACTAGATATTAAAGGTGTCCAATCAGTTGTATAATGAAGAACACTAACACAAGTAGTGCAGTAGCAGTTAGAATTACCCTTTAAATAAGAAAACAACAGAGACTTTGGATAACGGTTTATAGAGTTGTTATGGTGATTTTCCTAAAGGCAGAAAAGTCAACACACAAACAGAAAAGCTTAAATGAAAAATATAAGCCCAATGAGATAATAAATAAGTGAAACTAAATATGCCCAAACCTCACATTATGAAGCAAGAGAAATTTGACATATAAAGGTATTAATTCCAAAATAAATAACAGTATCACAGAATCACGGAATCATCTAGGTTGGAAAAGACCTTGAAGATCATCCAGTCCAACCATTCACCTAACACTGACAGTTCCCAACTACACCAGATCCCTCAGCGCTATGTCAACCCGACTCTTAAACACCTCCAGGGATGGGGACTCCACCACCTCCCTGGGCAGCCCATTCCAACATCCAACAACCCGCTCTGGAAAGAAATGCTTCCTAATATCCAGTCTAAACCTTCCTTGGCACAACCTGAGGCCATTATCTCTTGTCCTATCACTTGTTACTTGGTTAAGGAGACTCATCCCCATCTCTCTGCACCCTCCTTTCAGGCAGCTGTAGAGGGCGATGAGGTCTCCCCTCAGCCTCCTCTTCTCCAGATTAAACAACCTGCAGTTCTAAGACAAAAGTCAAGAATCACTCAGTGAAAATCTTGACAGAACATATCAAATGTTCATTGTAGAGCTGGGCAAAATTATTTCTAACTATTTAGAACACCTGCATACAGTAAAATAGACAATATTGTAGCTTCAAAGACTAATTATTCATTACTCCAGAAAAAAACAGTTTCTGGGAAACTTATAGTAATGTGCGTATTTATTCTTTCCTTTGCCTTCTTTCTCACAGCTAATAACATCTTCCTGTGTGCAAAAGGGAAAAACGGGCAAAGCAGTTTAGAATAAATGGTTGTGTCTTGGGCCCTATCTTGTAGTTTTAGTAAAGTGAATTCCATGGTGTCCTAATTTGAATTGCTGTGATTTTCATTTGTCTGCCTTAGATCTTGAAATAAGTTATATCTATATAAGATTCTAATTCTATAGAGTGAGGAGGACATTTTACACAACATCCAAAATAAATAAATATAACATGAAGGGGTTGTAATTGCATGTAGTACTTAGCTCTTAGGTGGAAAGTAATTTGCATTGGAATGATGTTTTTCACAAATATTTAGAAACAGTCATGCTTTCGATTTATATGATTGATACTAATAAATAGATAACACAGCATTTAAAATATCAATAGGCTTTTTCACACTGTGATAATATTTCCTGCAGCTATACTGTTAGTGCTGTCTAATGGATCAACAGAGGATGCTAATGCAAGATTTGCTTTAAGTACAAATTCCATTCTTATGTTATATATTATCATTATTCAAAAGAGGACATCTGGTAGGTTGTTTAGCTTCATGTTACATAAGTAGGAAGGAATTCACTTTGTTATTACAAAGCCTGAGTACCTCAGAAAATTCTGGGTGGGTTTTTTTCTCTCATATATTTATCATAGACCTGCTTGAATATATGACCAATCTCTTACTCCAACTCTCCCACAACTGTATGACATAAGATTGCCGCACACTCTGTTCCACAACAGCTAAATATATTGTTTAAGTATTTACATATTCAACCATATGCACTGAATTCAGTGGATTTTAACTATTGTAGTACTTCGTTAAATTGAGATTTATTTTTTTTTCTTTTGAAAATACTTATAAGAAATCAAGTCTTAGACCTCTTTGGACAATTTGATCTATGCATTAGTGAAACATTGCTTTCTTCCATACTATTCTCATTGGCCAACTCAGAGAGTATATAAAATATAAATCCTACCTGGAACAACCTGATCAATTCAATTTTTACCCGTTATGGCATGGTAATCCACATCAAGATTTATGAGTAAAACTATCAGTAAAAATTTATATCCAGTTTTCTTTCATTATAATGTATATTTGAGGTGAGAGTTTTTCACTTATGCATTTGAAACCTTCTCTGTGAATAACACTGAGTCCCTATAGAAGTTGAAGATATATGAAGGTCTGAATTGTTAGACACTGTAAAGCATCACAGAATCACAGGATGGCTGAGACTGGCAGGAATCACGATAGGTCATCTGGTCCAAACCCCCTGCCTAGGACCATGTCCAGACAACTTTTGCATATCTCTGAGGGGGACAATCCACAACCTTCCTGGGAAACATGTGCCAGTGCTTAGTCAGCCTCACCGTTAAAAAGTGTTTCCTGATGTTCAGACAGAACCTCCTGTGTTTCAGTTTGTCTGTCATTGGGCATCACTGAAAAGAGTCCGTCTCTGTCTTTGCACACTCCTTTCAGGTATTTATACACAGTGATAAGATCTCTCTTGAGCCTTCTCTTTGCAAGGCCGAACAGTCCCATCTCTTTCAGCCTTTCCTTATATGAGAGCTGCTTCAGTCCCTTAATAATTTTTATGACTCTTTGATGAACTCTCTCCAGTATGTTCACATCCCTTTTGTATTGAGGAGTCCAGAACTGGTCCCATTACTGAGTGTGTCCTCACCAGTGCTGAATAGAGCGGAAGGATCACTGACCTGCTGGAAACACTCCTCTTGATGCAGTCCAGGATACCATTAGCCTTCTTTGCAGCAAGGGCACATTGCTAATTCATGTTCAACCTAGTGCCCACCAAGATCCCTGGGTCCTTTTTTGCCAAGATGCTTTCCAGCTGGGTGACCCCCAGCATATACTGGAGTATGGAGTTGCTCTTCTCCAGGTGCAGACTTTGCACTTCCCCCTGTTGAACTTCCAGAGGTTCCTGTCAGCCCATTTCCCCAGCTTGTCAAGGTCCTTCTAGATGGCAGCAGAACCCTCTGGAGTATGAGCCACTGCTCCCAGTTTGGTGTCATTTACAAACTTGTTGAAGGTATACTCTGCCCTATCATCCAGATCATTAATAAAGATGATAAACAGCTCTGGATCCTGTACTGATCCTTGGGGTACGTCACTAGCTACCGGCCTCCAATTAGACTTTGCACCACTGATCACTACACTCTGACTCAGCCATTCTGTCAGTTTTCAGTTCACCTCAATGTCTGCTCATCAAGCCCATACATCAACAGCTTCTCTGTGAGGATCTTATGGGACACAGTGTCAAAGGGCTTACTGAAGTCCAAGTATACAACGTTTACTGCTCTTCCCTCATTTACCAGGCTAGTCTCTTCAACGTAGAAGTTTATCAAGTTGGTCAAGCAGATTTCTCTCTGGTAGGGGCATGTTAATTACTCCTGATTAATTTCTCATACTTAATGGGTCTGAAAATGCTTTCCAGGATTAGCTGCTCCATCATCTTTCCAGGGACTGCAGTGAGAGTGACTGGCCTGTAGTTTCCTGAGTCCTCCTCACCCTTCTTGAAGATAGGAGTGACATTTGCTTTTGTTGATTTTTCTAGCACTTTTCCCAGTCACAGTGATCAATCAAATATTATTGAGAGTGGTCTCACAATAACACCTGCCAGTTCCCTCAACACCTGTGGATGCATCCCATCAGAGCCTATGGATTTATGTATATCCATTTTGTTTAAGTGTTCCCTTTTCTGATGCTCTTCCATCAAGGGTACCTCTTCCTTGCTCCAACCTTCTTCCCAGTCCCTGGGACCTGGGCTTCCTGAAGGCTGATCTTGCTAGTAAAGACTGAGGCAAAGAATGCATTCAGTACCTACTTTCCCTGTCTCATTGTGCAATGGGCCCACATTGTTCCTAGTGTTCCTTTCGTCACCTATGCATTTATAGAAGCCCTTCTTTTTTTCATTGACATTCCTGGCCAGATGGAATGTTCCATTTGGTCTTTAGCTTTCCTAACTTCCATCTCTGAATGATCAGACAATGTTTTTGCCTTCCTCCCAGTTTACCACTGCTTGCTTGTTTCCTATCCCTGTATGCTTCCTTTTCCTGTTTGAATTTGGCGAGGAGATCCTTGTTCATCCATACAGGCCTCCTCCTATTTCTGCCTGACTTCATATTTGTTAGACTTATTTGTTAGAACTGTGTTGTGGCATGAACTCAGCTGATAGCCAATCAACATGTGGCCAGTTATTTACTCCCTCCCCCAACACACACACACACACACACACACACACACACGTGATGAAACAGGGGAGGGACAAAAGAAAAAATTAATAGGTTGAATAAAAATAATTTAGCAATGGTAACAAAACCAAAAGTTTTGGGTAAAATGGGTAAAAATGGAGCAGTGGTTTACCAAGCACAGTGTCAGGTACACAGTGCACCCCTCCACAGCAGTGATCCAATTGCACCAGAAAATCCTGCCATGCTGACCCAGAAATCAAAACAGGCGTGAGAGAGAGCCCGCATCCCCCTGTAAACTGAGCGTGACGTCACATGAAATGGAGTACTCCAGTGACTGATCTGGACCTGGCCGTCTAGCTGTGCTCCTTCCCAGCCCAAGGAAGGTTAACTCAACTCTATCCTGGCCAAAACCAGGACAAACTGTTAGACACTGTTAAGCATCGATTTCTATAAACATCCAAGCTGCAAGTGTGATTTGGACTTTATTCCTTCTAGACAACATTAATCTAGCACATTTAGACATTTTTTTTTTTCAGAAGTTCATATTTATGAGTGTTTTTTTGTTCTTTTGTTTGTGTGTTTTGGTTTGTTTTTGTTTTGTTTTGTTTTGTTTTTTTCTTTTTAATAAGGTTTTTCTGTCATAGGGAGTAAACTTCTCTTAGCTGTTTAGTCATACTTCCTTCAGCTGGTCAAAATAAGTATCTTTACAGAAGTAGAACAATGAATATCCTGTAGTGGTTGGTTCTTTATATTAAGTTAAGAAACTATGGAGAAAGGTATCAGTATTTTAAAAGCACTCATAGGCTGAGATAATAGAGTTGAGGAAGTCTTTGTACATGATTCAACTGTTTTATTATTATTATTAAATTAAATGCAGTTTGTCCTAGATGTACAATGACTCAGAGTCCTGCTTGAATTAGAGTCTATTGTGCTGTGTATTGTCACAGGCAAGAAAACCAGCAGTGAGCCTGCAGGTGCTTTTAACCATGTTTGTTCAGCATAAAAGAGGTGATACAAAATACAGTGGTTACAGTGCTGCTTGTATATGTTTGTCCTTTAGAAAAGATATATTGTATTCAATTATGATCTTTCTATGATATTCATCTTCAGACAAGGCATGAAAATTTGTAACCACAGTAGCGTCAGTGACAGACTGAATAATTTAACCTTTATATGTGAATGTTCTCTTACACCCACATCTCAGAACAACCTGCTGGGTATCAGATATCTTAATTGTCTGCTGCTACATATAAGGAGCAGTCATACTATAGAAGTGGTACAGAAGAGCCTACAGCAGCATCATCTCCAGTGAAAAAAAACCCAAAAACCTCTCAGGACTTCTCACATCTCTCTTTTTAAGGTGTAAATTTACTAGGAGACTTGGAAGAGGCAGCCTCCCTTTGCTGCCTCATGTACTAATAAAGTTTGTGAAAAAAAGCTCTCACAGTTCAGCAGGCATTTTACCCCTTTTCCCTCTCTCATATTCACATCGTGATTACATTTCTCCTACACAGAAAATAAATGTTAAACTATTGAAAATATGGGGTTTTTTTAAGAAATTGTTTTATTTGCTGCTGGAATCCTCCACATAATTTGCTTGGAAATCTTTGACAGGGAAAATGAACAGTTAGAAGAAGATTTTAAAATGAATAGACAAAAATATTTTTATATTTTAATTTTAATTATATATGCATGGCATTGATTTTGATCTGAATCCAAATCTGAAGTGTTTATGACCACCTTCCCTTTTAAAATGTATGTCATAATGACATATCATCTATGAGATATTACATAAAATTAGTATTTTCCAGAATAGGTGCTTTTGTCTGGGCTGCAACCTAGAGTCAACGTGGACATTAAAGGATGACATCACCTGGACTCATATATATATTTTGACTGGTAGGGTCCTCTCCTGGAATGTGAAAGAGATTCATTAAAATGTCCTCAGACAGAAGAGAGAATCTGAGGCAAAGTCCTTCCTTTGTATTAGGAAGATCTTAAACATAACTATATGTTTGGAGGTCTGTGGCTGTTTTCCAACACAGGGAAAGCATTCTGGGAGAAGGACCTGGCTGTGCAGCTAGCTGCAGATCTTGGTTTATATTTCCTTTCTAGCCCTATCAGGAGTGGACCAGCGGCTAATACAGAGCCAGAGGCATTTGAATTGGGTTTTCCAAGACATGCTTAGCATGTGGTTTTTTACCTTCAAAGCACCTAACACAATGAAAGAGTGATGCCTTTGATCAGAGGGCACTAGCAACATGTGTTGCCTTGGGGCACAGCATGAGAGCATGTTGACATATTTGAAGATGCAGGTCCAATGACAGGTGGGAGAAGTCATGCATGACATATTCATACTGTGCGTTTGGGACAGACTGTGGAGCAGCTATTCTGTCGAATTTGACATGATTTTGTTTTGGAAGGAAATAGTTGGCTCAATCCAGGGGGATCCAAGGGCAAATGAGCATGTATACACAGGGATGATTAAGGGACAAGGACGCTAGGGAGAAACAGGGAGCAAGACAAGCAGAGTGAAAACATAGACCATGACTATACCACTAAGTTAAACATACTAGCTCTACATACAATTACTCCACATTACCGAGTCTTCTGAGAACAAATGCCTTGTTTATGTATCTTACCGTAAAATAGAATTCTTCCATCAAAAGTTTTGGATTTCATTATAACAGTATTGTGTTGTATTCTTCATACCTTAAAATGTAGGTTCAAGGGAAATAATATACTGCAGCTCAAAATAAACAACTGATTTTGAAATCTGAACTTCACCATTATGCTGCATGATGTTTACATACAAAATAAATGGGGAGTAAAAATATATCCTTTGCACAAAATAGAGAAGAAAATATTTTTTTTTTTTTTTCCCTTGGTATGTAGGTGTTAATAATTCTACCCAGAATTATCAACTGCTTGCTTTAATAAGCTTTATTTCTTACAGGTATTTAAACAAACAAACAAGCAAAAAAAGCCAAAAAAACCCAAACAAAAACCCCCAACAACAACAACAACACCGCCAAAAAACCAACAACCCCCCCTGGATGTAACGAGGTACTACAATGGAAATATCTCACTGAATTCAGTGTGTAAGGTTGAATGTGTAAATATGTGCTAAATGCATTTAAGACAGGTTGTGTGATGAACTTATACAAGTAAAAAAAAACCCAAAAAAACAAAAAAAAACCAAAAAACTGAGAATAAAAGTAATTTTCCTATCGCTCCCACAAAGGACGTACTCCCCAAATCCCTCAACATTCTCAATAATGAATGAAAAATAAGTTCAATAGTTGGCTCATTATTCAACTGTAACAGTAATCTGTACTTCAAAGAAGGATCTCATCTAACTGCATTTGAAACAAAACTTTTTGTCTCTACAAGCCAGAAATTGTGTTTCCTCTGACTGGTCATTGTGTATCTTAAACAAGTGAAAGAATCCATTCTGACTTTTCTAACAAACTTATTAATCACAAACCCTCTCCTACATGAAAGGATGTAGTGATAGAATTAATGTTTTGTAAAAGATATAGGAAGATAAATCTTAGAAATTGATTACAGTGTTAATAATAATTTTAAAACAGTGTCTGTCTGAGAGGGTGCCAGCTATTCGAATTTTTCGTTGGTTGAGGGTTATTTAAAAATAAAATCAGTTACTAAGTGATGTTATAGGCAAAATTTTCATCTAAGCAGGGGGTGATCAAGTTGTAGTCCAAAGGAAGAATAATGCTTCTGTCTTTTCTCCAATGTAATTGCAAGTAGAATATTTTTCAGCTGTCTTTCATAGCAGCAAATTATTGACTTTTCCCAAGGCTCTAGTAGTCAAGCTTAGATAAAGAATAAAATGCTGGTTCCTTTCTACTGGTCACTTTATCTATATGGTGTGAAGGTCTCATGTAACATGCATAGTATGTGCAGGATTAAAAAATAATATTAATTACTCCCTTGATATTGGAACAATTTACCTATACATGGTTATAAAATTTAATTCATTATAATCCAGAAGTTGACCACACAGGGAAACAGAAAAGCAAGACAGCAAAATTGTGAAATTTCAGAGGTCATTGTAGATCATCTGAAGTTTCCTAAATGTAGGCGAAAGAAAAGTGTCTCTGAACTTAGCTGAAATTTGAATAAAGTTTGTTTATAGACCTGTCTTTCCTTAGTAGATATAATGGTAAACATTTTTTTCCTATTCCATATTTCATTTTCCTTTGTTATTTAAATAAAACTCCTAGTTTAGCAGGATTTTAAAAAAGTAAGCATAATCTAAATCTTTAAGTTGTGGAGTAATTCTATTTTTAAATAGGAATTTATACTGTCATATTATGATTTTTCTTTACATGAAATACATTACTGAATTGATACACATTTATTAGCTATTAAATCTAAAGAACATTCCAGGAGAATTTACCTAATCCTAAAAGCTAGAGTCTTTCACTAACCTCAGATTACTTTTTTTAGTGAAAGATATGATAATCTTTTGCTATGTTTTCTAATAAATGTGAAGGAAACGTTATAATTGCTTGAAAAAATATTATTTTAATTCTCAGTAATGAGTTCATATAGTTTGTGTATTTGTATATTAAAACTGTTTTAGCATCCTTCTGTTCAGAGCATACTTTGACCAGGCTTTATGCACTTCAAGAGAATTTCATTCTCGTTAATCAGAGTGTAATTTTGAATCCAGAAAACTCTTAATTTTTCTGTACATTCTTCCATTATTATTACTGAGAATTATGCAGTAGAAGAATAGAGAACAAACTGAAACTTATTTTATCTTCAAATTTTAATTACAAAGTAGGAACATTCCCAGCTCTACCCATCATTCTAATGCATTTTGTCATACTATGATGAAGTTATTTTACATTGCTGTGAATACGGCTTGGGTTATGGAGGTATCATGGGTCCATCTAGTCCTTTCAAATGTACTTTCAGTTTCTGTTCCAGAGAACACGCTGAAGTGAAAGACAGACATTATGGCAGAAAACATGCGTTCATAACCACAGTATATTTCAGTTTGATGTAGAAGAGACATCAGCCTTTTGTTTTGTTCTGAGTAAAAGGAGACCAAGAATCTGATTCTCCACTCAGACTCCGCTGTATTTACTTGATAGGCATAGTCTTTTTTTCCCAATGAATTGCCTAATAGGACTTCATTTATCCATATTTCCATCAGAAAAGTTCTTTAGCTTTTTCTTCTTATATTTCATCTCCTCTTTTAACAAAAATGGAGGGATCAGATGTTCATAAAAAATATCAGGATTGAGATACTTATTTGCTTGTGGGTAGAAAGATACTGCATTCATCACTATGCTTTATTTACTCGATAGTGGAGCTGTAAGTTATTGCTCTGAACTTTATGAATATGATGCAGTTTTTCTTATTATGTTGAAGTTTGCCATCCTTACAATGAGATCTGTACACAGTTATGTATGTGATTTCCTTTTTTTCAGTATTGATAAAAATAATAAAGAAGAAAAATATATTAAATATATCCAGTAGAAACATTATATGTTAGCTGTTTATGAAAAAAAAAACCTGCATTAAAATACTTTGAATAAAACTAGTTATCTTCATCTTCACTCTTTTTTTTCTCCTTTACGTATATGCAGAGAGCATTAGCCCCTTGGTTTTTTAATCTAATAAGTGCATGTATGTTGCTATTAAACCATTCTCTGATTTACAGAAAATTTATACAGAAGATTTTGTACTATAATTGAAAAGAACATTCATTTTTATTGGTCTTTTCTATCGCTTATTATTCTCTGAGTTTATTATTCTCCTATCTGTAATATCTCCATTCTCCAAAGTAGGATTCATCAACATTAATGGTTTGGAAAGTAGGCATCACAGAAGATGCTACACAGAAGAATATACATCAAAGAAATAAAATTATAATAGTAGTAACTAACACAATTATTCTCCTGTGTATTCCCAGTAACAATTTCTCACAGTCCTCCTCATCTCAAAATACTTTTGTAGCCAAGAAATTATAACAGAAGATACAAGCTAATATTATATAAACCAAAAATTGTTCTTTAATTGTGGTGAAAACATGTCTTTTTTTCTGGAACCTTACTCACCACTTTTGGGGTTACTTTTTTGTTTAGAATTTTGAAATCTTATCTTTACATGCAAAAGATGAATACAGAAATCCCATTGCACCTTACTTCCATCCTGCAGAATAAAATGTTACCTCTCATTCCGCAGTGTCTAAACTGAAATGCAGGTATTTAAGTGTGTTTCATCAATACATGACATTCAAGGTTGACCTGCCACTTATCTGGCATGGGTAAATCCTAGGTATTTGTACAGATTCCTCCATTAGAAACCTTAAGATGGTCACCAGAACTTGAAGTTAAAATAACCTTTATAGAACTTTTCCTGTTTCTAGAATTGCCATTTTGCCACTTGAGTGAGAATATAAAGGCGCCTGGACACTTCAGGCCTCTGAAATTATATAGATTAAAAAAAAAAAACAACCAACCAACAGAAAAAAAAACAAACAACAAACAAAAACAAACAAACAAAAAAAACCAAACCAAACAAACAAAAAAAAACCACAAAAACAAACCACTGAAAAATCCAACAAGTTTGAATTGTGCCCAAATCATCTGTATCACCATCTTCATCATTCTCCAACATGCATAAAATTATATATATATATATATATATATATATATATATATTCTGTCATAATGTGCACAAAGTATATGGTACCAGATGTGAGAGAGTGAAATGTCAAATGACTGTCTCAAAGCTTCCCTCTGTCTGTGCAAACCTCAAGGACAAGATGTGGCCTTTAGATTAGTGTAAGGAATGTCACCCAAGGAAGCAGGAGTGTTTTGAAGGATGCTCCCCCCACTCTCTTGCAGTTACGTTGGCCAGTTACAGTGACATAAGCCTCAAAGGGGGAGACATGGACTGAGTGAAACCAAATGTTTGTCACTGGCTCCATCGTGTAGATATTTGTGGCTCTATTGTGTAAACCAGACACCATGCATGCCTTGTTAATGAACTGATAAGAGGTGAGCATTTCTGCCCCAGAAGCCAGGTGATTGCTCAAGAAGCATGAAGTCAGCAAAAACCTGTGGGACCAGAGGAAAATCTAAAGGTGGGAAGATAGGCTAATCAGCTGATATGATGAACTTAGGCAACAAAATTTTGCTGTGTGTGCACCCACCACCAAAGCTAGATCTGTGTGCATCAGCCATCAAAGCTAGATCCGTGTGCATCCACCACTGAAGAACTGAAGACGAAGACCAGCAGGATGCTGCTGGATCCATGGTGGTGACTATTCTTGTGACTCTATCCCACATGCTTGCTTGATTTCTGTCTTTTCCTTCCTTTCTGTTCTATCGCTACCACTTTTCACTTTTAATAATAAAAACTCTTTTGGGTGTATGGCATTTAACATTATTTGTGTCTTAATCTCACTCTTGGGATCATATTGAAACTTCTCCCAACATTGGATTGGGACACAATATACTTGAAAAGCATCAACAATGAAAAAAAAATATGTCCTGATTTTCTACTTACTTGTTATCACTTCAGTATTAGCAAAATAAGCAACATGGCCTCCTACTTTAAGTGTTACCTGAAAGATCTATGGTGGTAGATTTACTAGTATCTACTAACAGTAGATGTACAGTTGCACAAAAGTTGAATTTTTTTTGTTGCTTTTCTAGCAGTGATTGTTATATGTGAGAAATATATTGGCTCTTGAAAAGGTGAAAACTGTGATTAGATGTGCCACTTTTTTATATAAAGATGTATAATAATAGGGGTTTGTAATCCAATTAATTTTGTTTGTTGTATTTGCTTACTTGGTTCAGCCCAATAATATAACAGAAATACAGTGGAAATATTTCTTAACATTGTAAGAAATTAGTGAGGTTCAAATGGGAAAAAATTGTCACATCAAGTTTAATGAACACAATTGAAATTATTTCAGATGTAAAAATATGGGGTTTGATTTCTATTGATTCCAAAAATATCATAGTTTGGGTTTTCACTTTTTAAAAATACCAAAACCAAATCAGATTCAGCAGCTATAGGCACGTAAAAATACGCACACACAAAATATTCATATCAAGTCTGAAGAAACATGTCTCTGAAAAAGCTATTCACCAGGAGGTAAATCTTGGACAAGATTTATCTCTTGGGTCAATAAATCTTAATTTCTCATCTCAGCATATGTCAAAATTTATTTATTTATTTTATTTAAAATTCTCAAGGAATGGCTGTTGTTGAAATAAAATAAAATAGAAAATATCTCGCAAAATAATAAATTAAAAATTGTAAAGCTTGCTTTTTCCTAAAATTTAATACAACTAAAATTGGAGGGATTAATTTAGAAGGCAGTAACACTTTTTAAACAATTATAGCAAAAGAATACTTTGATAAACTGAACAGAAATTCAGCATTCCCATTGCTTAGTAAGAACAATCTTGCATATGGAAACTAAAATGGGATTATATTTAAAGAAATTATTAGGGGAACATTACTGGGATTCCTGAGCTTACTAAACTGGTAGTAGAACCTTGTCTGCTTACTGTGAACGCATCATGTAACCTCAATGTGACCTCATTTAAACACCAATCCTACAATTAAATCAGCTGGGAGGAACTTATATTCAGTCAGGATTCCTCTCAGTTGCATGAAACTGCATGTGTCTTTCTGTGAAGATTAGATGTCAGGAACAAAGCTAAGGTATATCCCAGAACATATATAAAAGCTGCAAAGAAGGTCCTCTTGACCTACTTACAGCTATATATACCCTGACAGCTCTTTGTTATTAAAAAGATCCTGCTAAGCCTCATAAGCCTTCTACTCCATTCATTATATGGGGGGAAAAAAAAAAAAAAAAAGGTGAAAATCATACCAAGAATTCTTCCAGCACTAAATATGTTCTGAAATATTTATTAAATTGAAGTCTTTTTATTTTTAGCTGTTCTCTATCTATCTCAATCTACTGAGTTAATGAAAACCAAATCTAATTTACCTTAATTTTCTGTTTTTTTCTTTATTTTCCAAGGTTATTATTAAACACTGTCATTTTTTTTTTTTTTATTGCCCTAAATAAGAATATGGCAACTTTCATACACATATATGTGTATTTTAATTAGGGATTTTTAGCTTTATAAAAATGCATTTTAGAGAACAACATGTTCAAGTCATTTGTCTAGTGTAGAGAATTATTATGCAAAGCCAAACTGAATTTTGGTTGAATAGCTATGCCCTCAGCGGCAGAGTAAGGTGTTCAAATCATGAATGTAGCACAGGACCCTGATTGAGCAGGAAATTGACCTTCCTCTTCCAGACAAAGATACTGCAGATTGATTTAGCAACAGTTTACTCACATGAGCCTCATAAGACACATAAAGACCATTACTGAATGGTCTTTTATTCAGACAGAAAAAACATTCAGTTAGTAGTTTGACATAAAGATATACTTTATATAATATTTACCAGTTTAGAAAGAATAATGATAAAGTCCCATCTTAGAAATACTGTGTTGATTAGATAACCAATATTAGTAGATTTACAGAATAGCCATCCTCAGAACTGATACTTCTCATTATAAAGAAGGTCAGTCTTGCCATATGTGGTAGTGATTTTCAAGAAAAAAAAAGGTGACATAATTTGGGGATTTGGATTGTTTATTTCTTCTGACATTCCTTCATAAATATGTGTTTATTATTGAGTTCTTTTCATAATGTCTTTTGTACTAATTTTCTTGAAAACATATTCTCAAAAATGAACTTTGTATCTGATAGAAGGTGTAATATTTTAAATCCCATTTGCCATTTCCATATACTTAAATTGCTCAGAATCTATGTTAAGTACTGATAGGTGACTTGGAATGCCCTCCTATATTCTGGTTTTTGTTATTTTTACACTCTGTAGATTTCTTAACATCTGTAGAAAATTATGCATGAGCAAAAATTTATGAGCTACAGTAAAATAAGTAGCATCAAGGAAGGGCTGATCAGACTAAAGTTCAACTCTGGAGTACAGAGAATAACCATTCACAATGATAACAGGGTTGTCATAACCTTTTGTCTCTACTTATCTGCTGCCCTCCATAATAGAGAGGGTGATGCATCTTACATCTCTCAATGTTTGAAGAGCAAGAAGAGTCATACCAAATGCAAAATACTGTTAAACAAGGACCATTACCATTAATAAATGTTTATAAGATCTAAATAAAAAAGGGTAGGCCAGTATTTATTTCTTTCATCCTTCTTGCTTATATTTTCTCTGAGAGTGTATCAGAAGACAAGATGATCAACATTGTCAAAACTTTCAATGTTTCATCAGTCTCTTGTCCTTCTTTTGTAATCCTTTCTCATTTGTTTATCTTCTTAAAATCATGGAATTATAGAATGGTTTGGATTGGAAGGGACCTTTAATGGTCATCTAGTCCAATTCCCCTGCAATGAGCAGGGACATCTTCAACTAGATCAGTTTTCTTATGCTTGCTGCCCTCTGAACCAGGACCTGTTTTGTCAAAATATATAAGGCTTTTTATAGTATGAACTCTTACATACATATAAAGATATGTCCAACTCTGAAAATGGGCAGCTCTTGAAAAGAAGTGGAAAAATAGAAGCATCTCTTTTCATACACTGTCTACCTTATGGTTTAATATTTTTTTCTGTTGTGTTTGGGAGTTCTGCTTATGTCAGTGTTTGTGTTTTGTGTCCAAAGGTGCAGTTGGTCTCAGGAACTGTGTCTGGAGTCTGAAGAGACTCTTCAGTTGACGAAATACAGACATTTCTCTCCCTACAGAGAGTGTAACTTAGACCTCATGCTGGTAGTTTCATATAGCCTCAGCTAGTTGCCCTAACTAGCAGACTGTTTCAGTCTCTGTGCAAACAGAAGTCTTATAAGAACAGTTGTTTTTATACTTTTCCTAATTTTCCTCATGGATAATTGATTTTCATTGCCTTTCCATCTTCCTTTCCACAATCCATTCATTTCACTTACTTCTTCTCTGTTGACTTTCTGTCACATTTCCATTGCTTAGTATGTTAGTCCAGGGGTCTATTACTTTAATGGCCGTGATTTGATGGAATGGTATGAAAACTCATTTTGCCTTTCTAAATTATGTCTGTCATCCTGTAGAACTTGCAACTCACAGTCCTCTGTTCCTACTTTTATCTGGCACAGATACAAATTCCAATGTAAACCTTATTGTGGTTCTGCAGTTCTTCACCCACCATTTTGGATCAGTCTCAGAACTACTATTGCTAATAGTGATAATAGTAAATCAGCATTTTTACTGAGATTTACATTCCTAATATAAAGCACAGTTGTTAGGTTGTTTTCAATAACGTTCATTCTCTGTCAGATGAAGTGGGACAAAAGGCAAATCTAATTAAAATTATAAGAAAAATTCAAGTATGAGATCTGAATTAAATATCACATAAAATCCCAGTCTGCAGTAGAATGCTGATATGTTAATTAGCTCATACTTTCACTAAAAGAAAATGTTAAAAAAGATCTCCACATACTTTATAAACAGAACAGCTTGAATAATGTTTATCTTTAATCTAAGAAATCTTTTAATGAAATAATTATTTTGGGTTTATTACGCTCATTTTTATAGTAATATATTCTTATCTTCTACAAAGGTAAGTAACATTATTATTAATTTTAATATTTAATTATAAATATTTATTTTTAGTGTCTTAAAAAGAATTCATCATAGTCCTTTGGCCGAAACAAGGAGGTAGGAATATAAAAATAATTTAGACATGAGGCTGGGAATGTCACACTTTTGCATATTGAAATTAAGATACAAATCAAGTTTCAAGGGCTACCCTTTGACCCACCACTTTGAGCTGAACCAGAACATTAAACATTTGTCTGTCATTTGACATAAGAGAAAAATTAATAATGCAATCAGTTTTTGAGGTTTTTTTTTTTTTTTTAATCAATTTTCTTTCATTTAAACAGGAATTTAGGGTCTTCTTTCTTCAACTTCAGTGGGAGACAATGGTAATGGCAATGTACCCAGTTCCTGTTCCAGTCAGAAAATGGAGTTCCAAAATTATCTCAACTTGTTGTAGTTATATTTCCTATAATTGTTTTTTGTCTTTAATGTCTTTGCTTCTGATTATTGTTCCTTTTAAACTTAGTCTTGTGGCTCTTTCATAAATATTAACATTTCGACAAATAATAGTCAGTAAAATGCCTATGGCTAAGTATCGTTTATAAATTAATCTGGTTTATTGAGTCAAGCTATGTTTGAAGATTTCCTTATGCTTTTTCATACTTGACCTACTTTATAATGCCTCTGTAGGAGGCTGCAGCTACCTGGTATATAAAAAAACTAATTACTTTTTACAGTTAATTAAATAAAAGGGTGCTTAATTATCCCAAACCCACATCAGTACTTATTTATGGGTTTATTAGAAAATATGATCTACATCTTTGATTGCACAGGACCGTGTGAATGGAGCCTAACAGCCTTAGGAAGCAGTAGCCTGTTGGCTGGGAGAAGACAATCCTTCTACTGTTGCGGGAGCTGCTATGTGTACACCAACCCAGAATGTTCAAATTGCTGAACATACACTTGTGTGCCTTTACCTTATGACTATGACACTGCATTCTAGAAATCTGCGTATCTATGTCTGAATATCTCCTCCATGTGTATTAAAGTTCGTAGGGGGTGACAAAAACCAAAAAAGATTCCAACAGCTTTGATTTGACTTGTATTTTGTATGTATAAATAAACCAGTGAGAAGTGCAATATCTGTGGACTCATCTATCTCTGAAGCAAAGTGACAGTTTGACATGATGACAGTTGCTCTTGATTCTAGAAATAAATATATTTGAAAATACTTCAATATTACAATATTTTGAAATATTTCAATATCACAATACTTTTGTCTAAAGAAAGGCTGGACTTAACTGATCAAGCTTTTTTTTTTTTTTTAAGCATGACTGTCACCATGTCTTTTTCAGAAGATAACAGCAGATCTTCTGTGACTGAACTTCTACAGGCCAAACAATTAGATGTTTTATATAAAAAGATGCCTTGAACAGGTCAGTATTCAGAAAAATGGCTGAAGAGAGACAGAATTTCTCTTTTGCTATCACTTCAGTGACATAAACCCCACTTCTGTCTTTTAAAATATGCATACTTTTTTCAAGGTATGGTAAAGATCTTAATTTTTCCTTTTAAAAAATCTGTAACACAGTGAACATTACCGGCTGATCAATACACGCTTGTCTGACTGAATAACACTTATTAGAATGTAACCTTTTTTTTTTTTGTTGTTTTGTTTTGGTTTTTTTTTTTCACATGCTGCCTTGCTGCCTCCTCCTTCCCCTCCCTCTAGCCTTTTCATATTCAGTGTGTCTGGGACAGTTTTTGCCTGATTTGATTATTTTTTCAGAACTTTGACGTGTTGGTTTTTTTTTTTTTTTTCACATTTTCTGTCTCAAGTCACAGTAATTTTTAGAATAAAATACTCAAAATGGTAACTGAAATGTGTGATTTACTTCAAGATGGGTTCATAGTTTTGCTGAAATGGTACAGAGGACTAGATGATGAAGTTGAGGCACCCAAAAGTAAAAAAACAGTATGACAGCAACTTTCTTGAAAAGTTGCTTGTCTTGAGACAATAACAGGGGGCCCAAGGTGATAAATAGTTATGCATGGCTACTGATCACTAAAAGAATACAGCCCTGGGAGATGGACAAATCTGTTCTCAGGGATAGAATCAAGGAACAAGTATCCAATGTATATAAAATATCCCGTGGGTAATAAAGCTCAGATACAGCATGGAATTTGTTGAACATTGCTGACAAGGAAATAAGTAGATGGTGAAATAAGCAAGTAAAAACCTTCTTTAAATAATATTATGGATAGCCTGTTTTCAACTATCTTTGTTTGAAATTAGGGAACGCCTAGTCTCCTCATGAATTATTTTATATGAAATGAGGTCCCTATTGACTGTTTTCCAATATGCTTTGGAGAATAAAATGTTTCAGAAATGCTCAGACACCTAACCTCTCAGGTTGGACATTTTTTAGAGATTCAGAAATTTCTGAGAGGATTTTCTGTGAGACTCAGAGAAAAGGGGCATTTTACAGTTTGACAGAACACCAACATGGCTGAACTTGCTTTTATAAGTCAATGTGAACAACCAAATTAAAAACCACTGGTTTGGAGGAATCATGATTTTTTTTTGCTCTGGGGGTGGAGAGTGGGGAATAAAATAACTGTCCATTTCTCTGTACTATATGGAACAAGACAGGAATTTGCTTTTTGGTCTTACATAGAAGAGGTTCTGTGGTTTCCAGTTGCTCACAGGTTAGAATGTAAATCCATGATTATCTAAGCATTGCACTATGAATAAGCTGTGGCAATACTTGATGAGACTATGGACCATCTATCACAATTTTCATACATTCAAAAACTTGCAAGACAGATGTACAGATCAAAGGTCTGAAAAGAAAATGAGTCCTGGAGAGAGTTCACATGAAGAAGAGAACAACAGGACTTCATGACTTCATAAGGTCTTAAACATCTCTTATAATTGCTGGGTACACAACTAAGTACCAGGTGGATTTGATCTCTACTATCTTGATGTCTGATTTTCTTTTAGAGCTGGGTGTTCAGAATATCTGTCTTTCAGTGTCCTGACAGTTTAACCTGATCACACAGTGTATCCCAACCAGAAGCTCACTTCTTAGTCTTAGCAAGTCATCTTTATAACAGGTTCAGGCACATGTGATGAAACAAAATGGAAATGAATCCAGATAAAAACACCCATAGAAATGTAGAATTTGAAACAGCATGCCTGTATAACAAATCTACTCGCTTCTCATCTCCCTCTACTGTCTGTAATTGTGGATCTGACTACATTGTTTCATTTATTGGTTTTGATTGTTATGAATTAACCCATGCCTTTATTATGATTTTCAGAGCAGTATCTAAAAATGATATTTATTTATACCAATAATTTTACACCAGCATTATTATTAATGTCTGTTTTAGGGTGAATTTAGTGCTCACATTGAAGACAGAGAAATAATAGTAGTAATAATAAGTGAAATCTCAATTCATTTTTTGAAAGAGCTGCATTGTCTCTGAATGCCTCTGAAACATTCTCCATGGTGCATGTCTACTGTCAGAAACATGGGAACCTCATAACTTGGCTCTTATTGAAATGAAGGGGATAAAATCTTTACCTGCTTGTTTGCTCAGGACAAGACAAATACTTAAATCTCTGTACGCAGCTAGTCCTCATCTGTTTAGAAAAGCTTGCCTGAAATTGTTTTCCTCCTTTACTCTGGTGCTGACACTTATCATTACCATATATGACAATCATTAGTAAATTGAAAGTACTCCTTAAAAGTCTGAAAATTTTCTAAAATCATGAATAATAATATATGTAATCATAAATTCTAACTCCAAAAAGTGTGGAATTACGAGCAGTAATTAGATTGGCTTTCTGACTTGAACAAAGGAGCAGGGAATGCCAGTATTGGATATTTATGTTGCATTGGGTTTGAAATATATTCTTTTATAGAAAAAGTTAGGATTAATGCAGGCTTGTTTAAATCCATAATAAAATTCTTAATCATCATTTATATTTTGGATACAACTTTTTTTGTTTCTGTTGCAAGGAAAAAATGTAACTTCAGAAGTGTCAAAACCTAAACCTTTCCTACTTCTTAATTTTCATAATTAAATAATTAATCTTCTGACATATTTTAAATCATTAATTTGGTACTAAGAGAACTGTTAGGTGACCTCTTTTCAATCTATTTTTATACGTATATGTATATATATGTACATAAGCATTAATTAAAAAAAAAAAAAAAAAAAAAAAGTTTTCCAAGTAAACCACATCAAGATTCTTCAAGAAATGGAGTACATTATTTTCAGAGATGGTCAACAGTGCTATTTTTAAAGCACTCCCTATATATCTACATATACACTTCATGTATATCTACATATATATCTGCTATATATGCAGCACTACAGATACGTTAGTGAAGCCATTACACAGGTAAAACGGCCATCAAATGAATATGTTCAAAAGATATGTATGAAACATATTCTTACCACCTCACCATCCAACGGAAAGCAGTATTATTTCATGGGACTAGTGCAGTTCTGTTGCACTTGTCTTAATTTTTTTTCTAAAACAAAATGATTAGATTAAATTTTCTTTCATTATTATGAAATTGTTGTGGGGAGTCAAAAGATTTGGGAGCTATTCTCGGTTCTGGAAGTGATCTTCAGTATGATCCTGTCTACCAACTTTACCCAACTTAGTTTTCTTATTTCTGTCTGTCTCATATGTATTGACAGAAGGATACCTATGTCATTCACTGCCCTTATATGTTAGTACTAAGCTAACACAGATGGACTTTAAGAAGGCTATGTGGCTTGTATAAAGTACTTCAGTTAAAGGAAAAAAACAAGAACTGCCAAAATGAGTCATACCTAAAAGGGCAAAGAGACTTTATAATTTTTTAAAGATTCATATTTCTTACTTAACACAGCAACATTTCCTCCCTTTGGTCTTCAAAAAAAATCTTAGTTGCTTTAATTTCATTAAAACATAGCATAAAGTTCAGAGGAGTAAACATGCACACATACACACAGAGATAAGATAGTTACCTCTCTTTTAAAAATTAACATTAATAGTTGGTGGCTCATCATTGTCAGAAGGGCATCTGTTGGAAATGAACTCATATTGAAAATATACAAACACAGGAAATACTCCTATATTGTCTGAAGAGGATCTTTATGTCTCATTCTGATTCTTCTGATCTGTAAAACCTCACATGAAAGAATAAGCATCATAGACATTTGTAGATTATGAATAGCTAGCAGTCACATGAATAACTTCTGGAATATTGCTAATAATTTACTTTCTTAGGGTATGACAGTGGTTTTGATTTTATGCAAATCCTCTCTGGGCATTAGTATTTGAACATCATTTCATCTGTGGACATCTCAGATGGAGATCTCAGAAGCATTGGGCAAAACATAGAATATTAGAACAAATTTGACTTGTCTATTATTCTAATGAAAAATCAGGGAAATATCCATGCAAAATCCAATAAGATTAATAATATTCCATGAAAATTCATAAGACACCCACCATGGATGTGGTATCCTAACTGGTGTTTCTTTCATGTCATGTTTTTGATCTGAGTGATAGTTAATTTTACTCTTATATTTGATGTTGCTTCTAATAAACCAAGTGCTGTAAAGAGGTGTCTTCAACATACACTGTCTTCAAGGGAATCATTCAGTATCCTGCGGACTGGTATGTCTTCTTACAAACACAAAAATTACTGTCTTTTTGCTCTCTTTTCCAAATACTATGTTAGCTTTAGGACCTAGCATCTTCTACAAGAATTTTGGGACTTAATGTCTCTGTTCTTTCTAACAAAATATCCTCTTTCCTTTTTTTTATGCAATTCCCAAAGTGAAGCTGAGATATACTGGACTAAGGAGAAACTGATATTGATTGATGCATACAAGTAGATGTCCAGAGAAATCATGCTCTGGATCAAACAAGATAATGTTTTCTGTATGACCTTGGTTAGATCACTTCTGTCGGCACACAAGTCTAGCATTAAATTACAAGAAGAACACTGGTAAGCTGGAAGAAATATAGATTAAGTGGAGAAGAAAACTATTGAAAAGATTTCTATAGAGACACAAGTGGAGATGAACTTTTAAATGCTGTTGGAAAAGGTGCAAAGTTTCCTATAATAGAATAAAATGGAAACCCATCAATTTTAGGCTAAACATTAAGATTTTGTAACCATCTGTTAAACTAATTAAGGTCTTATATTGAATTGTTTTAGTAGGACTCATTAAAACCAGCTCAGAATCTGGTGTATATATATGGTAAATATATCTGCACTTGGGCCACAACAACCCCCAGCAGCACTACAGGCTTGGGGAGGAGTGGCTGGAGAGCTGCCAGTCAGAGAGGGACCTGGGGGTGTTGATTGACAGCCGGCTGAACAGGAGCCAGCAGTGTGCCCAGGGGGCCAAGAAGGCCAATGGCATCCTGGCTTGTGTCAGCAATAGCGTGGCCAGCAGGGACAGGGAAGGGATCTGACCCCTGTACTCGGCACTGGTGAGGCCGCACCTCGATTCCTGTGTTCAGTTTTGGGCCCCTCACTACAAAAAGGACATTGAATGACTCGAGCGTGTCCAGAGAAGGGCAACGGAGCTGGTGCAGGGTCTGGAGCACAGGTCGTACGGGGAGCGGCTGAGGGAACTGGGGGTGTTTAGTCTGGAGAAGAGGAGGCTGAGGGGAGACCTCATCGCCCTCTACAGCTGCCTGAAAGGAGGGTGCAGAGAGCTGGGGATGAGTCTCTTTAACCAAGTAATAAGTGATAGGACAAGAGGGAATGGCCTCAAGTTGCACCAGGGAAGGTTTAGACTGGATATTAGGAAACATTTCTTTCCAGAACGGGTTGTTAGGTGTTGGAATGGGCTGCCCAGGGAGGTAGTGGAGTCAGACTACCTCCAATCTTGACCTCTTCAGTAAGTTCTGTATTAGTTAGCAACAGGTCCAGCAGTGCCTCTCCTCTGGTCAGCCTCTCCATCACCTGTTCTAGGAAGTTGTCCTCAACACACTCCAGTAGTTTCCTGGACTGTTTGTAGTTGTTGTGCCAGTTTTCCAGCAGATGACTTGGTGATTGAAGTCCTCTGTCTTAAAAATGTCGTATAATCAATTTTTTTCTCCTCAGAAGTTCTCCTCAGATTTGGTGGTATGTGACAGACAGTCCATAATTTATTATTCTTTTTCTGTCTAGGAACTAGAACCCATTTTCATTACATGTTAAGTTGTTTAAATTATTAGTGTGTTGATTTGATTCAAAGCTCTATTTAAGATATGGTACAGTTCTTGACTAGCACAATCTGCTTTGTCTTATTTTTATATCACAATATTTGTGTTCTTTTTGCTGCTTTTCACTCTCTTCCCAGTATGTTTAATATATCAGTATCTTCCTGAAGACCCAGATGTCTCATTTCCTGTAATAATTTTTACAAATCATGTAGTAACGTGTACCAGTGTTCTTGTTCCCTTAGGATCCTGTGTAATTTGACAGCTTGTTTTCCATTTCTTATTTGATTATTTCCATCCTTTGAACTATCCTTTGCATGAAGATACTGTTAGGTTAGGCAATATAAGCTCATCTGCACATCCACAAAAGAGCACAGGGAGACAGTGGCAGGAGGAAAAGCCCAAATAATATCTTACCCAGATATTCCCAGGCCTATCACAAGAGACATCAGCCTTTCATAAATCCATCTTCACAAGCCCAGAGGAGCACAGGGGCACAATGGCAGGTGGAAACACAAATTAAGGACTTGGAGGAAGGACAAAATGTCCAGGCCCCTAACAGGGCAGTCCCAGGAGACCCTTAGCCTCCATGTCTAAGTGTGAAATCCATCCAGATGAGTTGTCCAGAGCAGCTCTGTGGATCACCTTTAATACTGAGGGTAGGATCGCAGCCTAGCAGTGGGACATATGGGATGCAGGGGAAGAACATTTTGGAATCAGACAGGAGTTATTATTGGTTGTTTACTTGAGAAACCAAAAGCAGTTAAAGATGATTTAGTTTATTCAAGGAGGGACAAGCACAGGTAAAGAGAGGCATAAGGGAATAAAAAGAGCCTGTCATGTGTAAATAATTTGCTGGTTGGTATGCTTGTCTGGCCATGCCCCATGCCTTGTCAGAGCAGCCTGTTCTGTCTTATGAAACTCCAACTATTTTCTGGTAGGGGCTTTTTATTCCTTGTGCATTGTGGGTGGTGAGAATCTGTGGTGCCATCAACTGGAGTGACTGAGTGATCACTAGCAGTGATCAAGCCGGATCAGGTGGTAAGTGGGTGAAGTTGCCTACAAGCCAAGATTGTATGTGGGTCTCTAAGGCATAACCCTAGGTGTGGGAGCACCTGTGTGTTTATAAGGGTAAGAGCACAAAGGGATTGACTATGGGACCAAATGTTCCCCAGCCAGCAATTTATGTGTACATGTCTGAGTGAGACTGTGTGTTCCAGCAAGTGGAGAGAGGCTGTGGCCTTGGAGGATCATATGTGCAAGTGACAGTAACCTATAATATACATACTTTAATAATAACAATAATAATGTGTATTTTCTATCTTGCTCAGCCAGTGAGAGAAGCAGGATGAAGCTGCTGGTGTTGTCTGCATTCATGTGAGTACTCTGTGTAGCCACACAGAGTGTGATCTGTGTGGCCAGCCATAGATAGATAGATAGATAGATAGATACACACGTATGTGTCTATGTACATGTATATATGTGTTGTGTATGTGTATTTTTTCAGCTTTTCTATTGACTGGACTTGGGGGCACAGAGCTGAAGAGGCCGCACTTATCTCAGGCTGATCTCTAACAGATCCAGAACCTAATTTCTTAATCTGTTATAGAAACATAGTCCCAAAAAGTTTGTGCTTCTGTGCTTTCCAGCTTTCTCCTCTTCTGCAGTTTAAATTCCATATATTCTCACTGCTATACTGATTAATTTTTTGCCATGTTGGGACAAAGTCTAAATTACTGCACTCTTTTAGAAGATAAAATGACAATATTGATCTTCAAAATTCAAGCTCAGAAGAATACAAGTCATAATACTTTTTTATACCTTAATGAGAAACTGTTTCTTAACAAGAAACTTTTACATATTATGTAACAGCTACACAAGCCAAATTATTATTTCAAATGGAAAATGAGTCAAATCTCATCTACAATGTTATACTCTCCAAATGCCATTCCTTGAAGGTCCATTAAAGTCCATGAAAATTCTGCATGCCATGACTGTGAACTACCAGACAAGTACAACTCTTCCCTAATGGAAGAGATGAACTCTTTAATGATTTATCTGAGTCTTGGTTTCTGCTTATCCTGTTTGAATTCAGTGAGCTAAATGGCAACTCTTACCTAATCTGATAAGGACCCTATATGGCATCAAATCTCATCATAAAATGAAAAATGGGAATTAGTCACAAAAATCTTGATACTATATGAATTTGTCTTGGACACCCAGTCTCTAAAGAAACACAAACCCTCAGATATGTGTGCTCTGCCACCAGTTACAATGGTATGAAATACTGACCAGCAAAAATTCCTCATGAGTACTGACTATATGGCAATTCTGCAAATTATGTCAGAAGGAAAAACACATAAATAACCAAACAAGATCTATAAGATATGAGATTAAAAAAAAAGTGTAGTTACTGAAGAAAGAACTTGAAGAACACTTATGTAATTTCAATTAACTGACCAATTCTTTCAAGCTCTTAAAAAAGAATTAGTGGTAATAGAACTTCAAATTGAGGAAAAAACATGACATGTATTTGGAAAAGAAAGGTTTTAAGTGAAGGGTGCATCAAAAAATATCAGCCACACCAGAGTGATTCATGAAACTAGTGGTGTTGCCAAGTTTGCAACTAAAGATAATTGCACATATATTTCTGCATTCCGCTCTGAACTCATTAAAATTGACTCAATTCCCATACTACGGTAGCAGTTATCACCTTAGCTACACCACCATAAGATGATACTAATCCATTTGAGGAACATAGAACTCTCAGCAGATAACACACTTCTGTAAATAGGACACTTGGAGGCAAAACATGTTTCCTATCTCCCAGGAGAACTTCCTTAAAGATCAGGCCATAGCAGAGTCTGGACTGGAAGGAGGATAGAAGAAACTCCCAACACCTCCTGTTTAAGCTCTGGCACTGTTTAGAAAGAAAGAGTTGTTAATTGATTCAAGAAGTGATAGAAAGTAATTTTACAGACTCTTGGTAAAGCACTTGTTTGGGAAGGTGACTGGCTTGGCCCTGACTTCAGAGCTAATTTTGAATTTTATCCATTTACTCTTACAAATAAAGAGCAAAAGTACCTGCCACCACAATGGCCATGAATTCAAAATTAAAATGGCAAGATTCACTGTGTGAAGATCTGATCATGTCTAGATATGCTAGAAAATTTAGTGAGAGACTATTGACCTGGGGCCCTACGTGTTTTCAAGTGCTGCTGTGCCATACTTCTGGAGCATAACTGGATTAGATAGAAGTCAGATATCAAGTTGCTTAGACTGGAATAATAGTTGACACTGTGGAGGTACAACCATCAAGGATTTCTATTGCAAAGTGGAACACATCTTTAAAGTTTTTGAATATTAAGATAAGCCGACAGCAGTCCTTTTTATTTTGGTAGTGATAGCAAGAGTACTTTATTGATGTGCTAATACAGCTTTTGAAACTGTGGTGCTTCAATGAAAAGTACACAAAGCAGAGAGAATGAGTAGGATGCAAAAAAAGTAGCAATAATGGCCAAATACCAAAATATGTGTTTTCCCCAGCAAAACACTATGAGAATAAAATGAAATATGCAGGTTTTGAATATTTACTGGATTTTTAACAGAAATTTGTCACGTGGAAAGAATGAACTATACTTTGATAGTGAATAATAGTCACGAACTTGTAAAAATTGAAAAGTTTAAATTATTAACACTAATCTCATAAAGTATGCTGATCTGTATAGAGCTGAAGTAGGTGGAGATGTGATGGAGGGAGCCACACAGCCCAGTTGTTGCTGCGGTAAACCCATGCCTACAAACTAAATAGAGAACTGAGAGCAGAAAGTGAACAGTATAAGTAATTGTTAGGGCACTTGTAAACAGGAAATTGTCAAATATGGGGAAATTGGGATCTGCAAGGAAATCAGAATGTGAAAAGGACCCATGGGGATGTCTACAGACCCAAATGAGTTCAATCAGTTTAATTTCAGGGTAGGACAAAGACTTACTGTGCTACTTTTTCTTTGAGTGTGTTGATTCGCAACTTTGGACAAAAGTAGCTTAAAAAAAAAAAAAAGAGACTAGAAAAATGTATAAATATTAGCTTAAAGGAAAATTTAATTAAACTTGTTTTCTAAGTTGACAGTTTTGCTTCAGGTGCTTTGGGAAGAGGAAATGAGAAGAGGATGTAATCGTTTAACCATGAAGTTTTGTTTCACAGCTTTTTTTTTTTTTTTTTTTTTTTTTTTTTTTTTTTTTTACTAACTTTAATTAACTGGGGTTTTTTCCATCTCCTCCCCTACTTTCTATCCTAATTATCTTTAACTATGCAAAAAGTCGTGATCAGGATTTGCAGAAATGCATCGTGACAATCACAATGTGATCACAACATCAACTCCTGCTTCATGATGGAAGCTTCTCCCCTTTTGACGATCATTCTCTACTGCTTTCTGAATACAAGTTTAGAAATAGATTTTTAAATCACCAGTTCAATGCCTTTATGTGAACACTGCATAATAGCAGTAGGACATCGATTTCAAAGTGATTATGATTAGTAATTATTTGACAGTTTTAATCTTAGTAAAAGAGAGACACGCTGTGGTCTAATAAAGATACAGAATCTATGGTTTCAACAATGATATTAATGTGTCTTCTGGAGAAAAATTAACAACCTAAAATTACTTCATATTAGAGGAGTTTGGTGCTGCAGTAACATGATTATATAATTAATCACTCCCACATACATTTTGGAAAAAAACTAAAATAAAACTAATCTACTGGCATGGAATTCATATTGTAAGCTAGTGTGAAACAAAGTCCTGTAGACATTAAACTTGCTTTCTTTTAGCAGTTTTTATTTTCAATTTTAAGGAAGATGTTTGAAAGAACATATGAAAAAGCAGGATAGTCAACTTTTTATAAATGTAAAGTCTATTATACCCATTATTTTCCTATCTAAACATATATAAAATTAAGAAAATAATTCCCACTGCATTTTACAGCTTACTTCATAAATATATTGTTAGCTAGCATGGCAATTCTCAAATTTACCTCAGTTGTTTTGTAGAGCCATGGGTAGATGGTTTGACCATGTAGAATGTGTCCCTGAGAAGTCATGCCTTGAAAAAGCCAAAGTTTTGGGTTCTGCCTTGTCATTGGATGGGGAAGCATCCCAAGCGAGATGCAAAGGTCAGGATTATAACTGCTTCGAAGAACTGAAAATTAGAGGGGAAACTGACAGAGTTTATGTTGGAAAAGCTGCTTATACAGCCCAGAACCTTGACTGGAAATTCAGAGACTGACCTTATAGATCTTTAATTTATAAACATGATCTTAATTCAGGCAAGCTTTTCTTTATTAGAACTACCTACTCAAGCAAAAATTGATTGATTTTTCTCTAAATGTTACTAGCTGCTATGTCTCTTTTAAAAAATATTGCTAGATGGTGTAGGGCCTGATATTTGCCTAGTGTCCACCCCCACTGTGGAGAACACTGGAAAAATTTCAACCAGCACCTGCACTTATTCTGAATAACTGACTGCATGGAGAGATAGGTTTTCAGAGAAAATGTTTCTCACTGTTTCTACTGCTAATCTTTTAGAAAATAGATTACATGTACAACGGTTCAATGTCTGTAAATTACCCAGACCAAGACAATGGATGTGAAATCTCCAGGGAGAAGCACAGGCAGGTTACACTAGCACTGGTTTCAGTTACCCATGTGATAACCATCAAATCATATAGGTTGTTAGAACACTCAAGTTCCTTTATATTTTACAAGCAATAATTGAGGTGAGCTACTGAATGGAGTTGAACTGCACACTGTAAAGAGACCAGAAATGCTTACTTTCCAGGAGGTGGTGTTTGGTTGGGTTTGATTTTAATGCCTGCTGTGCATGATCATTGAAACATTTCATAACATGTGTTTCATAAACTAATCAAACCAGGACCAGAAATGTGAAAATAATAATTTTTAAATATCTGACTTTATCTGCTTTATTCCTGCGGTGAGGTTGCAGGTATTGTGTTAACTTTTAGTAACAAACACATCTTTTCATTTGTGATGATAAACTGTCTTGATAAAATGCCTTGTTTCTACCAAAGACATGCTTTACAACATCTAACAGGAATCAGAATAATAAAATGGTCAATCCTTTCTGAACTAAGCTTAGTGACAGATGAAGTTGGCAACCCTCAGTGCTTAAATAAGTGTTTCACCAGTAATCTAAATGGAAGCAGATGGCAACTTCCTAGAGACTGTGTACGTTCCCCGGGGGAGAGGAGAAACGTTACAACACTCCACCATTGCACTGGAGCAGATAATTAGGCAATTAGATCTATTAAAAACTGACAAAGGGAAAATTATAGATGAACCTTCTCCTTAGGCTTCAATATGGCAGTACTTGTAATAGCCTGTATGAAAGTGACAGCGAACACATGATTTATGAATTTTAAGACTGATTTATTGTGATTTATGTTTGTATGAACATAAGCACACCTAATAGATACAGGGTATGTTTTACACACATATGAGTATATGCACGGCTAATATATTCTAGGTATATTTTACATACTTACATATATGTTTATATATGTATGCTACATATATCTGTGATTATGAAAAATTATGTCTTTTTTTTCAGACAATGCTGAATTTGTTAAAAAGTCCAAGGCAAAAGTAATTTATGCTCTAATTTCTTCCAGCAGACTTCATTCCACACAGATCTGTTTCAAGATGCAGAAATATAAGGATTGGGAAGTATTTTCTCCTTCATGGAGTCTAGTTATCTTCCCCAGTACCTCTGATAGAGACAGATGTTCCCAACAGTATAAGCAGACAGATTCTCCATTTCTTAGAGAATATATCTAATAGGAAATGAACTCATATTCAGTGTGGACTCTCTGTGCGTGTCTGTGTGTGTGTGTGCGCGTGTGCGTGCGTGCATCCTTCGGCACCAGCCAGATAAGTTTTTAACTAGTTTAACGACTTGTGTCATGGAATGAAAGATTGTTATGAAGTCTTCAGCAAAGATTTACAAAGTATTATTAGTTGTGGGACGTGGCATGAATCTTCTTAAAGCCTGTGTCAAGAAATAGATTTTAGGAAAAGGAATCCTTTTCAATGTTATGTAGGAAAAATTCCACAAATAAAATCTGACCTATGAGACAGTCATATCAGCATCTTTCTGTTCATATGACTTTGTAGTTATTAAATAGACTGATGGAACTGGAACTAATTTCACTCTCATTATATTTGTGGGGTAAAAACACTATGAATGCTGCAATTTTGTGCACAGGTGTAAATCATAAATTTTACAATTTGTTTCTTGTGTGTGTCTTGTGGTAGAAGGAAAAAGACATATTCAAAGACCCTTCCTAATCTTCTCTTTTATTAGTTGAAAAATTAAGATGTAACTATAAATCCCTCTGTCTCTTTCTATGTATTCAGGTGTACATAGGCAATATATCAATCATCTACATAATTAATGTAATTATATATTCAGTGGAATTTTAATATAGTATTTATTATTAATATATTAATATTAATAAATTATAATAATTATTATTCTCTTATGTCATGACTTAGGAGCCAATTGTTGTGCCAGGTAATGTACAAACACAGGAGAAAAAAGCATGTCTTAATTCACAGTTCAAAAATCTATACTACACAGTATTTAAGAAATTCATGTAATAATATTAAATTTAAAATTAATTACAGACCATATAATCAGGTAAAATCACATCAAATAAAATTTGGAAGATGCTAATTATATGGAAATCAATAGATCCTACACATAACATGACATGAAGTAGAACATACCTTTTGATCTCTGATGCAGTGTGACACAGAATAGAAAAATTAAAATACAAGAAAGAGTACAAAAGTTCAGAGTAATAAAATAAATAATATAAATATCAATCATAAAGTAATCAAGGAAGAAATAGAAGAAATAGCAAGCAGTCACTAGGAGACAAAGCTGTAGACAAGCAATATCATCAGCTTCTTAAGTGGTCAAGATGTTTCAAAACTAAATGAAATTAAAATAACTTTCTTTTATAATAGTTCTATAACCTTTATGCTGCTTGAGAATATCATTCTTGGTTTATTCTAGAACAGTATCTTCCCTCTTCTGTTGTTCCTTTGCATTGCATTCCCAAGAAAAGTGGAATCTTTCTTAGGTATTTTCTCTGAGAACAATGAGACTTTTCTTTCTAAATTACTTCCCAATTCTACTTACTTGTTCTGATCATCATGACAGTTTTAACATTTTCCTCCAGTAATTTCTGGTTAGTTTCTACTTTCTATTACTTATTTTAGAGGCCAGGAATATAAATGGCCTCTCAACACTGCATTATAATTCTAATACCCAACATTTTTGCAGGTTTCACAGAGATAGTTTGCACCCATACACACATAAATGGGTTTTATACATATGTGGTTGTCATTGAGGAAAGAAAATAGCAAGGACCACTCTCCTTGTCTTCATTGAAAAGCAATGAAAACTGTTCATTGTAGTGGCAAATGCCATCGTTAAAGTAGGAAATCTAATATCTCTATGCTCCCCCAGAGCATCTTTCAAGAGTTTGATTTCCTTTGATTCACTGGACAAGGAGACTAGCAGAATAACCTTCATCGGAAAAAAGTTAGCATCTCTGAAGTTTCCTTATAGGACTCCTGGGGGGGGGGGGGGG
>NW_020799095.1:136168332-136187311 GCF_003259725.1 Athene cunicularia | reverse complement strand
GGGGGGGGGGGGGGGGTGGTGTGGGAATCTTGAAAACTTTAAAAGTAATTGGGCTTCATACAGATTAATTAGGAGGAAAAAAAAAAAAAAAAAAAAGGTTTAGGCTACACAACCCAATGATTCCTTCTGGCATTAAATTCAATGAATATGTGACTTCTTCCTTAACCATTTCTCCCTTCTACTTAAGTAATATGAATATATTACTAAGCAATGGAAAAGGGACCAATGGAGTGAAAAGTCTGCGTTAAAAGCAAGTACCTATTAAGACACTGCTTCAGAATCATTAAGACAAAGTTCTCCTCTGAACTTGTGCCAAAGAAATAAAAGTTGTTTGTCTATTATATGTCATGCAATCTATGAAATTTTTATTAAATCATGATAAAACATAATAGAGATGGTGTAAGAGAGATAATGGATTTTGAATCAAAGTAATCAACATAAAAAGAATTTCAAGAACTTAGAAATGAAATAATGTGGCAGCTAATGTAAACTGTAATGTTAGAATTGTGATTATTTCTAGAAAGTCTTGCGGTTTTAAGTTTTACAGTAATATGAGTAGTTTAAAATACTATAAGCAATGCACTGAAGACTTTTATATTAAGTGTAAGTTTAATGTTCTTTGAATCAAAGGAAGGAGAATTCATGTTATTTTTGTCAGTTACTGCTCAATTTAAGAAGTTACATATATTAGATAAACTCTTTTCATTCATTTTATAAATAGACATGACTTATTATATAGAAACTTGATTCTGAATGGTTCTTTACTGCTACTGAACTGTTTTTATATCTATTTTTTTTACTCAATTCAGAGAATGGTTGTGTTGGAAAGGAGTTCATGAAGTTATCTAGTTCACTCCTTTTAAGTAGCTTTAAGTCATTTTTAACAGATTTTTTTTTTCTGCTCTTAACAGTGGTGGTGGAGAAGGCTCCACATCCTTCCCGGTCTAGTGCAGTACTGTTCTATCCTTACCACCATATGTCTCATATATTGAATTTCTTTATTACAACCATTATTCATGCTACATGTGCATGCATGAAAAGCAGGAAAACTGGAAAACATAGCTGGTTTGACTAGCTGTTCCCGTATTTTTTCCAGGAAGTGCAATTAACCAGGTATATCTGTATTTGCTGATTCCTCCTCTTTTATTTTATAAAAACAGGGACAATAGAGCTTTTTCCAGTCTTTCAATATCTCAACAGATTTCCCTGAGTTCTCAAGAGATAAAAGGTTTTGGCTCTGAGATTTCAGTAGCCAAGGTCTAAGTATCTTTGTATGAAAGTAACCTGTACAATGAAAAGGTGTGAATTACCTAAGTACTTTTTAAGATGTCCCTTGATATTCCTGACTCAGATTTTATCTTTCTCCTTGTAATTAATACCTAGTCTGTGTTCATCAGTTTAGTATGATATGATTGACTTGTTGACATTACTATGGTTTTCATAGTCTCTGTCTTGATACTGTTTTACAGAATAGTGGCTGCTGTATCTTTTTTCCTCAGTACATTTCATTTCTGCATTGGCTTTTCTGATATTGTTCATGTCAAATTATGCCTAGTAACTTGTCCTAGGCTTCACTTTTTCTGTGCACCTCTTATGTCTGAGATTCATAAAGAAACATTTTGATTTCGCCAAGCTGATTTTTCAAAACATGCCCAAGCTTTCTTGCAATAGTATATTTTGTATGTGTGTTTTCAATACCATTCACTAAAAATGATCAGTATTGTGAGACTTCTTTACCACTTTTGACCTACTTCTTAGGATGTCTTCCAGACTTTAAGTTTATTTTTTTCAATCTAATATGCTAGGATACAATATAAAATATTTCTACTCATATTTCTACTAAAATAATGTAATATAAACAAATATATTTAATTCCTTCATACACTGAATTTTGATGTTATTTTTGTTCCCTAGAAGAAGAATGATGAACATTCATTCTGTGACCATTCTGACCTAAATTAATTTCCTTCTTGATATTCTCAATATTCCTAGTTTCTGAATGAACTGTAGGACAACCTGTCCTGAAGGTATTACGTGTATATATATATATATATATATATATATATATATATATATATATATATATATATATATATTCAAAAGAATTCACTGGGATTCAGTTCATAAAACATTACCTCCTTGTCAATAGCTACTACACCTTCATCAATCACCTAGATTATCTTTATAATCACTAATGTAGTGTTGTGTGTGATGTTATCTAAGATAAGGTTTTATTCCCCTGAGGGTAGTTAAGCTGATAAACACTTCTGTAGCTACCCAGCATTAGGTGGGTCAAAATCCTACCATATGTGTCACGCTGTCCTACCTCTCACAGTAGATTAACAGGTAGCTGAAGTATCCCAACACCAATATTCCAACCCTTTACATGATTCTGCCAGCTTCTCAAACAAAGATGTATCTTCCTGCTCTTCTAGAAAACTCATGCCATACAGATATCTATCACTCTAAATTTTAGATTCCAGAGGATGTGTATTTGATCTTGATGTACAAGGAAAACACTACCTATTTATGAAGTCATCGAGGTCCTTGTATAACCCATTAATGGACCTCTTCATTTCCATTATCTTTTCTTTATACTTTTTCTAGGCTTTTGTTAAAATTATTATGTTAATTATAGATAAGAAAAAGTATAATTATACTCTGTATTCCCATCATTATTTAATATAAATGCTGATCTGCCATTTCCTTTTCCTCTCACATCAATAATTACAAGCATGTCCATCATAACCTCCATAACTTAATTTCTACTGTATTATATTTCTTTACTCAAAACTCCCTTTCCTATGACTTCCATGATGGCAACTTTCTTCTTCTGGCTTGCTTAGCTTTCCTACAAGTAAAATGTATAAAAATCTATTGCCTGAATGTTTTGGTATCTGTCTACATCTCATACTTTATGCTTCATATATATGCATACATATGAAGCATAAAGTGATTATATCATATTAATCATATTATATTACATCATATTATGTTATGTTATATGTTATGTTATGTTATTAATTGTATCATATATGTGTGTGCATATATATATACACACACACACAAATATTTTTTGCCTTACCTTTACCTTTTTCAGTCTTTTCTCCTGTTTTTCTAAAATTTCAATTTATGTTCATTCATTCTTTCATATCTTAAAATATGGATTTCATGAACAGGCCATTCTATGCCTCTTTTAGACACTGAAAATAGTAAGAATGATTTAGATATTGAGATTACATTTTCCCTATGCCTGTTTAGTGTTAAGTACTTGAGTGTGTCAAACTAGTTTATGAATTAAATATTTTCATGCACCTTTGAAATAAAACAGTCTAATTTCAGGCAACTGAAGCACAGTAATTCAGAAATAAGCCTACATTCTGAGGCAATACTTCAGCTCATGGTAAAAGTCAAAGTTGTTTGGTGTGATTCCACCGATGACATTACTGTATGTCATTGTTCAAAAGTCATCAGAGCTGTTACTTTAAATGGAAAAAAAACAGATACCTGAGAACTTTTCCTGCTTTAAGTGTAACTCTTTTGATTTCAAAGTTAAAAATGAAGCTCTTAAAGCTATCTTAAAACATCATTCCTGACTTAATGCTGTGTCCCCAAGGAGCTTTTGACAAAAGCTTACAAGATATATCCTCTGAAGATCTCACTGTATAATAGAAAATTAGACATTTTAAATGTATTTTCACAAATTGGTCATAAAAGGAAACAAAATGAGGTGCTGTCTTTTACAAGTACTGATTCATCTATAATGATTTTTTTTTTTTTTTTTTTTTTTGAATTACACTATTCTGAAAAACAGGAGCTTTCTCAGTTTTTAGGGCTGGGGTTTTTTTTGTTTGTTTGTGTTTGGGTTTTTTTGTTTGTTTTGTTTTTTGTTGTTTGTGGGTTTGTTTTTTTTTTTTTAGCTAATATATTTATATAACTGTCCTTTTCCTAAAGAATAAATGCATTGTGTCAGTAAAGTCTGTGTCCTAGTTCCTCATCAAAGGTAGCTTAACAAACTACTATAAATAAAGGAAATTTTAAATAGAATGTTGAAGAGTTGTTAGCCTCTATCATGCACTGGATTCAGAATGTATATGAAGTACATGATAAAATCTTCACATTAGCATGTTCTTCAAATGTCTGTTAGCAGCTTTACAACAGGTAACACTTTTATCCATACAGCATGAAAGTGATTCATTTTCCCCAACTAATCACAGTACATTAATTGGCTCGATTATAATTTTCTGATGTAATTTCTTAGTTCCTGACATTTAACGCTAAGAATTTTTAGCAGAGAATACTATATTAATCCAAAATTTTTCTACTGTATACCTTGATATTTGAATTTGATAATGTAATTCAATTGCTCATCTGGGTACACACAAATTTCCCTTGATCAAAATCTAATATAAATTTTAATCTAAAACTGTAACATCATCCTATATGTCTAGAAGCATATATATGTACATGCACATATGCTTATATGTATATACATGCTTGCTTATGATAACTTTAAACCCCAAAATTCTATTAATTTCTTAACTTTACAAATTAACCCCTCAAAGTTAGAAAATGAGAAATGAGTCGTGTATAACTTTCATTTTATTCATGTACTCTTTAAGCTTTTAGTTTGTTTATATATATTCTTTATAACACTGTCTTTATGAGACCATAAATTTCATATTTTCTACAAGATCTCTGCCTTTTTTGTGTTCAGAAATAGAATTGTTCTGTATGTGAATCTTGATAGTATATATTACCTATTATCTGGAAGAACAAAGTGTCTCTTTGTTACTGAATCTTAAAATTAAGTGTGTAGAGCCAGGAGATTATAGTGGTATAAATGATCTATTATAGTTAGCTGAATATTACCATTGGAACTGTATATTAAGCTTGCATTTGATGTATAGATTGCACATAATGTTGGACAAAGCAGTTGTAACAAGCTCAGCATTTATGCTTGGTAATTTAATGAATAATTTGCTGAAAATCTATTAAAAAGAAACAGACAAGATATTTGTTGAAATGTTATATTCACAGCTTCTCTAAAGTGAATCTTAACTGGCTGGAGAACAGCCTACATTTCTAAATTAAGTCAGGGAATACTTCTAGACACAGGAATTAGATTGTCTTTTAAGTTGGGATAATATTCCTAGTTAGACTATGGACTTAAAAGTCACCCTTTATCTTTGATTTGGCTTCACAAAACTTTCCTCAGACAATTCAGAAGCAAGGCTCAGAGGTTGGTATTGGTTAGAGATAATATCCAATAAGAAGTTAGATGTGATGAAATGTTATTCAGAGAAATAAGATGAGATAACATGAACAATGGATGCTCAGTGACAGAGAATAGTCCAAGGTGTGTGTAATTTTCTGTTGTAGACACAGCATGTAGGCCCCCTATGTTTACAATTTCGCCTTAATTATGAAGGGATCCAAAGAACATGTCAAGCTGAAAGACAGACATTTTTGTCCATGAACGAAAACGAATGCTTGTAAACACAGAATATCAATTTCTTGATCTAAAGTGGACATTTTCTTTACATTCTCTCGAATACAATAAGAGGTCAATACAATTCTCTAATGAAAGACCTCCTAATATAAATTCCTTTTTCCTGGTCTAGCCCAGCTACTTGACAGGATGTTCATTATCCGTATCAATACTCTCCTGTTTTTATCTCTCTTTTGCCCAAGAATAAAGGGATTAGGTGCTCAAAGCAGAGTTAAGACTACTTCACTACAATGGAAAAGTTTCCAGAGTAACAACCTCACAGTCAGAAAAGAGTTCCAGGTATACTGAATTTATAAATAAAGTCATAGATGCATGTTACTTATTAATGCAAAATATTATTCCCCAACAGAGGATCTTCAAGTCTTCAGATCACAAAATAAAGCATAGTTTTAGTCTTAATCACTAAGCATACAGATCCAAAAAAAGGACTTTTTCAGACCTTAAATAAAACAAAAACTGAGCGCTCTTTCTGCTCAGCAGGTCCATGCCCTGGAAACACCTAAAACTCAGTAAACACATCACTGTTTCTTATTTCTGACCATCTGATCTTCTTCAGAGCATATATATCTCAGCAGATGGCTATCTACATCCTGCTTGATTTAAAGGAAAAACTAATGAACAGCTAGTCAGAGAAAAATTCTGATCTCTCAGGAGATCAGTTTATTAAGGTGTGATTAGATGAAATCTACAGCATGCCGGAAGATTCAGAACATTTCAGAAACTAAGTCGGTACTCTATTTGCTTGAAAACACAGTTCATTGTAGAGGAGGAGAAAGACATACCATCAACTTTTTCTACTGAGCCAAAGTTTAGAGCCTCCATTCAAGAAATAGGAAAGCAGAAAACTCAGTGCCTTTCCTGGCTCCAGATCTCTCCAGCTTCTTAAACCATCTTTTTAAGCACCTCCCAGAGTATGTTTTGTTTGCTTATTGTATTTCTAAATTTAAAGGCTTTTAATCCAAAGGCAAGGGCAACTCAGGGAGTGGAAAGTCTAAATTTTGACTCCTCCGGACACAGGGATACTCTGACTACTACTACATTAAAGAGTAAATTTGCCTTTTCATTATTCAAACTTTCACCCATGAACAATTTTTTTTTTTTTTTTTTTTTCCCCAATTTTTTTTTTTTTTTTTTTTCCCCAACATAATGTCACAGCTTCAGAAAGATATGGAAGAAGAATCAGGGGGTCACTAATGAAAATGGGCTAATATTTAACATACACCTTCTGGGAACTGCACGATAAACTTTATCTCAACTAGCAGAAGTTTTAAAGCCAGTTTGTCATGGATGATTCTTCAGCTCCTAGGTTGTTATATATGAGTCCTGGAACCATCCATAGCTCCTGCAGCTCTGTTATTGTGAAAGCTGCAACAACTGAATATTTGTGTAATGTATTAAATGAACTGTCTGAAAACTTACTGGGCTGAACCACAGAAATTTCTTATATTTCCTTGAGGTTTTGAGAACACTTAACAAGAAGACAAAGGACTAACAGGGACAAAATAGACCATGTCTCAACAGAAGCCTAAACTTAGTCTATTCATCTGTCTTCTTTTGATTAAGCTTTTTAAGGGTATGCAGTTGAAAAGACATGTTTAAAAAATGTCTTCATCTGAATTAAAAAAAAACCTGACCAAACAATGGCTTGATATTGTGAGACATCATATAACATCTGTTTAAAAAGTTAATGTTTAGAAAATTATCAATCAACTGTAAACAAGACCTTACATGGGAAATTTGGGTTTACCTCACTATTATGTGATGCTGCCAACACCACAGTCAGCATGTGGGATTCTACACATAATTTGATAGCAAAAAATACACTCATAAATACTGACACAATGAATATTGCACATACACATTGGAAAAAACAGCTGAGTACAAATAAACAAAATGCTCTCCCTTGCTGAAGGGAACTGGTTAGATTGTTTTTTCATTTGTTTTAAAATATTTCATCTAAAAAATGAACAATAACTATTTTTCTTCACAATATTTTTTGTAAATTGACAATCATAAATGAAAATTAAATTTGTTCTTTAATGAACATAAGTTATTTACACTATTGAACTATAGTTTTGTCAGCTAAACTTCGTAGAACACTGTTGTTTCAGACTGTACTGAGCCACTAAATTATAATTCCATATTTACATTTTTAGTACCTCGGAGACTTCCTCACAAACACATGTTAATTACTGTGCTGTACAAACACAAAATCAAAACATGTGTTCTACTTACAATTTCCTTACAATTCTGATATGAATAAGAGACTGTAGAAGAGGCAGAAAGATAGGTGGTGGGAAGAGAAGTATGGACCCTGATCTTAGAACATCAGCACTGTCAGACTCCTTCTAGGCAATGCAGCATAGTAGATTGTTTTGAGGAGAGCAAAAAGAGAATAAAAGCTCTTTTTCCTATATCTTTCATGGCATACACTAAGAAAGAATCTTTTAAAAAAGAAAATCTTTAAAAAATACATTGCAAGTGAGGCAAAAGACTCTGGATGTATTAAGACCTCTAGTTATATGATATGCATACCTTTAAATGCCAGAGTTGCAGAGTCTGTACTGGCTTTTCATAGGTCCAGCTATGGTACTCTAAGATTGAGCCGGTGTCATTAGGCAGCTAGATCTGTGAGAAACTCAACAATGTCAGCTCTGGAATCTCCTAGTCACTTGGTTCTTCACACAGCTGGAGATGTGGGTGATTAAACCATTGGAGTGAGCTCAGGCACACTAACAGTCACATGATATAACCTTGACTCTAGGTCCATGTCAGATATTTAGGATTTTGAGATATTCAAAAGCAAATAAAAAATCATTGGTCATAGCCATCAGGATTTAACACAAGTATAGCATCATATATTTTCAAAACCTGAACCTGAGAACTGCCATCTAGCGCAAAGCTTGAAATTTATAAGAAATAAAATTAATTTGTAGTACTAAAAATTGCTGAGCAATTGTTCCTGTGCTGCTTTTGTTACCTGTCTTTGACTGGCTTCTGTCTTTCTCATTTCACACAGTTCATTTATCTCTTCCTATGTCTAGCCTTCAGTTCATACCTCACAAGTTTATGAATCCCCTATGGAAATTACTGGAAGTTTACCTATATACCATCCTAAAAGTCATGTTCGGTGTCAAAGCTTCACTTCTATTGAAGATAGCAGCAACATTTCCAAGATGAAAGGGTGTGGGTAAAAAAAAAAAAAAAAAAAAAAAAAAAAAAAAAAGAAAGTAAACATTTGAAAGAAATGGGGGGACTATGACTACTTAAAAATAGGCAAAGTGAGCATGTTATAGCCAGAGACTAAACATTTTGTGATCCCCTTGGGTTAAATTAAGGTGAAACAGCACCAAAAGACCAGTTAAAATGCTTTATTTGCAGTAGAAACACCTTAAATTTAGAAAAGGATAATAAGACTTGTGGTCTCTTACTGATAAATCTATAAGAAAGAAAAGAAAGGAAAGAAAAAAAAAAGTAAGGGAGAGAAAGGCATTCAAAGAATTTGGATGACAACTCCAGGTTCCAGCATTGTCTCAGGTCTGGTAATCATGTGTGCACACACAGCAAATTTTTCTGTCACCTTTTAAAATTCATTGTATCAGCTCATTTGCCATACTAGTGTGGTGGTGAAATTCCTTCCCCTCTCTCTCCTTGCTGGGCCACTCAATTGTTGGTGGGATTCCAAAACCCCTCCCAGGCCACATACCAGCATGGGGAGGTAAGTACTGCTAATAGCAGTAAACCAGAGTGTTAAGGCACCCCTGTGACAAGCCTGGCTCCTGCTCTCCTTATTGATTGAGAACAGTTATAACAGCCCATCACCATGACAGCCTGACACACCTGTACCTGGGATGTGGTCAAGGGAGAACAGTAATAGAATTGCACTGTCAAGCTCTTGTGCAACCAGTAGGGGACACCAGAAAAGTGTCTTCTTTGGAAGACTTGGAGCTGGGCCAGAGTGAAAAGTATAAAGTGAGACCCTTTGAGCTCTCATGGATCACAGCCAGCCTATGACCAGGATGTCCACTGAGCTGGGAGACCTCGCATGTACCGAAAAACCTTAAGGTGTCATCCACCGTTAGAGACACTGGGAGGCCAGGTTTAAGTTGACCCACCTGAGTCTCAATTATCACCTGTTGAAGAATGCCGGTGCATTGTATGTATCTACTCTAAACTTGAGAAGAGGGAAGTTTTAACTTTGAGCTAGCTTCTCTTTCACGGACTCTCTCTTTGCTTACTGATGTATACAGTTACTTTCACAAGTGTGGGTGCAAACTATTCCACTGGATCTAAATATTTTTGTCTGTGTGTACGTCTTGGGTTTGTGAAGGTGCATGCATATAGGTATATAGATTTAAGGTACTGTATAGTAAGTTAATGTGAATCTTGTAAATTTTTAATCCATAGTTAAGTGTCTATTTTAATTATATTTTACTGAACTATTTTGTAGATCTTTAAATTGGTTAATTATTAAGTGCTGGTAGTCATTAATAGATCTTGATTTGCTGTTAAATCACTACTGTGTTAATGCTTTCATCCACAACAAATAGACAACAAGAGGCAGGTATTCAATGAACTCCTTTGCATGAGAGACAAGAAGTTGGAGCATGGGTTCTGCACATGCACTGAGGGGGAATGGGGTGCATTATCGCTTTTGCCCAGTTGAGTCAGTGGTTGTCATCTTACCTTCCCCTACCACCTTTACCTTTTCCTCAGTTTTTGTTTCCTGGGCAATTAATTAGACATTAGCTCCATCTGGTGTCAGGTGTTTTCTCTCTTATCAAACTTTTAGCTGTTCTTCAGTGCTATAGTTATAAATTAAAGTGTAGATATTAAATCATACATATGATTTTCCTCAGTCTACATCTCCCCCCTTCAAGGCTTATCTAGGGAATTTGGCTATACAACTGCAAGACAGAGGAGTTGTGCTCCCTTTGATACACTCTGCACATCCATAGGCAGGTAATTCATTCCTTAGAGTAACCACAAAGGCCGCTAGTTGTCCTTGAGGCTTTGTGCTGATTGTTGATGAATGTTTAAGGCATGAACTCCTTCAGTTTCTCACAAGTCTACAAAAAAGATTAGTGGGATGTGAATCTAAACAAAACCATCTCCTAGATATTATTCCACAATTGTATTTCAGTATTCATTAATCCTCTTTGTATTTTAATTAGGTCTCATTCCAGTGTTTATGCCATTATGCACCTTTCCCTCTTTTCTGTTAAATCTTTCTCCTCTTAGAATACTTATTTTATTAAATTTTGATATTTGTTTGACTCTATTTATATAACTACTTCTAAATTTCCACTGTTTTTCCCTAAATGAAGAAAGATTTTATGAGACTAATCACCAACTTATCTGAATATTCATCAAGAAGGTAATTGTTTTCAGAACAATATTATTTTAAAATACTGTTCTTTCTCTTTTCATATTTCTGAAATGTACCTTTCTGTAAACTTTCAAGATACTTTAATAGAGATCAGAAATTTTCTTAACAGTTAATAGTTAAATCCAAATAATTATTAAAATTATCATTTTCTATTTATGCATACAGAACAGTTACTTTTTTAAAGTCTTGTCACTGAAAGCCTCTGGTTTTGAAGATGTGTCAGAAATTTATGAAAACATACCTCCATGAATACACATCCTTCCAGAGTAGTCAATGGCACATTAATTGAAATCCATAATGATTCATGTTTCGAGCCTTGTTAAAGGCCTTTGTCATATGCATAAAATATTTCTTGTTCTTTCTCTTTAGGAAATTCGAGTTTCCCACAACAGTTACCTTTGCATTCTTTAATCTCAGTACTTCTTTCTCTCTCCAGATTATTATTATTTTTTTTAATTTTATATGGTCACTATTTATTTATTTATTTGCTTTCGTAAACAAAAATTTTCTCTCCTGGTTTGGTCATCTCTTTTTAAAATATCTTGGTGTAGCAAAATCAGAATTATATCTATTGTCTGTTTCTTTTAATATTCACAGTGCCATGTATATTGCATAAGTAACTCAGTTGCTGAAGTTTGAGATAGTATTTATAGTAATTTTCAATGAGGATGAACAAATAATATAGTAGTGTGTGTGGGACAAGAGGGCAGGTGCTCAGACATATGATCCAGGAACTAAAACATAAAGTATAATGTATTGCCTGATTTGAAAAACTGCCTGTCTCTTATTCATAAAAAATAAAAAAAATCCCACAGCCTCTTATCTAGGTCACAGTGAGGAAATTTTAAATAATTTTAAACTAGACTAAGGGACAGTATGCCGTGAATTCAGATAATTCCTAAATCTGAAATAGCACAAACATTTTTATGTTCTAAAAATTAATAGACTTGAAAAATTAAATTTGTGAAAAACTAATTAATTTGTTCTCTAGAAATATTTTGTGAGGATTTTAAAATCTCATTGGTATTCAAAAATGATCACATATGCCTATTATTAGAGATTTTCACACTTTTAGATCCTGTTTAAATCAATGGGAATTTATGTCCCTAAATTGCTTTGAAGTTATGATTACATAAATATCGTTGCTGAGGAGAGGGGCTCTGAGGAGGAGGATAGCAGCGGGAGACCCTCCTGAAAGTATCAAAAACCTGTGGCAAAACCACAAGATGTGAAGGCCGAAGCCCAGGGAACAGGGAGAGCCTCAAGTTGCCTTCTGTGAGTGGGAAGAGTGAGCTGCTGCCATTGAGGACAGCTGGGACTCAGAGCTGGCAGAGACTGCAGTGAAAACGCCCAACACCCCTCATGTACAAGAGCAGCCCCCAGGGATCACGAGCGACCAGGAGTGCAGGGAACAGGGCGGGCAAACAGGGTCTGGTGCGTCAGATCTGTGAGGGGTGGCAGTTTGAGGGTTAGTTTTGCACAGGCTGGGCACAGTCACTCTCCAGGGTATAGAACTTATATGAAGTAGTTCCATCTTACTGTCCTCCACGAGTAGACTGAACCATGGTCTACACTCACATCAAAACCACCACCAGAAAGAACATGATGACCCAGATGGAGCTGCCACGCAAACATGCAGCGGTCCAGGCCCCGGGCTGCAGGGAGTGCCTCAGCCTGTCAGTCCTGCCGGAGGGCAGCAGGGACAGCACCTGTGTGCTGTGATCAGCTGGGTGACCTGCTCAGCCTGGTGGCAGAACTCAAAGACGAGGCTGACAGATTAAGAAGTATTAGGGAGTGTGAAAGGGAAATTGATTGGTGGAGTAACACCTTAGCATCCCTGAAGCAACAAGAGAAAATAGAGGCTCCAAACGAGGCTGGTAATTTCTCTAATCTGGTTGGTAATCTGCTAACAGACAGAAGGAGGGGACCTAAGAGATGAAGCAGACTGGAAACAGGTCCCTGCTCAAGGAGGCAGGAAAGTCCTTTTCTGACCTCCCTCACCCTCCATGGTGCCCCTTCACAACAGATTTGGGGCCCTGGAACTTTTGAATGAAAAAAAAAAAGAGGAAGAAAATGAGTCAAATGAGGAAGACCAAGGTCCACCAAGGCCGGGTCATTCTAGACCAGGTATTGAAACCAGTTCTGGAAAGAATCCCAGAAGGGTCATTGTATGGGTGACTCCATTCTGAGACGTGTCAAAGGCCCCATATGCAGACCGGACCAACTTCATATGGAAGTCTGCTGTCTTCCCAGGGCCTGGGTAAAGGATCTCACGGTAAAACTCCCCACTCCAGTGAGACCCAAGGACTACTACCCTGTCCTGGTTATTCAGATAGGAGACATCCTAAATCAACGAAGAGAGATTTCAGGTCCTTGGGGAAACTGATTAAGGGGTCGGGGGCACAAATTATTTTCTCCTCCACCCCTTCAGTTGGGGGGATGGATCAATAATAATACCAGAGAACTCATCAGATGAACTGGTGGCTCCAAGACTGGTGTTACCATCAGGGCTTTGTATTCTTCAATCATGGGCTGGTATACAGGGCACCAGACCTTTTGTCATCAGGTGCAATGCACTTGTCCCTGAGGGGGAAGAGGATCATGGGGCAGGAGTTAGCTGGGCTCAATGAGAGAGCTTTAAACTCTATTTGAGGGGGAAGGGCTCAAAATATCAGCCCCTCTGAAGTGCATTTATACCAATGCACACAGCAGAGTTTACAGGAGAGTTTACAGCCTTTGGAAGAAGGGGCTAGCCACTCACAGTGATTACAAAGAGGCTGTGAGGCTATGCAGGGCAGAAATCATGAGGTCTAAACCTCAGCTGGAAAATTAACCTGGCTTCAGCAATCAAGGACAACAAGAAATGTTTCTATGTCAGTAGCAAAAGAAAGACCAGGGAGAGCCTCCATCCCCTGATAGATGCAGGAGGAGACGTGGCAATGAGTGATGAGGAGAAGGCTGAGGTGCTTAATGCCTTCTTTGCCTCAGTCTTTAATAACAAGACCAGTTGTACTGAGGGAATCCAGCCTCCTCAGCCAGAAGACAGACTGGGAGAATGACCCACCGCAATCCAGGAGGAGAAAGTCGGTGACCTGCTGCATCACACAGACACACACAAGTCTATGGGACCGGATGGGATTCACCAGAGGGTGCTGAAGGAGCTGGCTGGGGTGCTCGCCAGGCTGCTTTCCATCATTTACCAGCAGAACTGGCTGACTGGGAAGGTTTCAAACATGAATGTTTCAAGTCCTCATGTAATGAATACCATTTTCTGGGTTAGAGAAAGAATATAAAGATGATTCAGGAAGTAAAAATTATTTCATTTCATTTAGTATACTTTTAAAAATTATTTTTAATTGTATTGGAGAATTGTGATGCTTATGACCCTAAGCAGGTTTTAGCTTCATTTTGTGACACCTTGATATATCAAAATATATTGATAGTAATTTGGTTATTACACTGAACTCAGTAAGTACACCTTACCTGGGACTTACCCTTTTTGATCTTTTCCTATTGGCTGGGTTATATATCTCCCTCTTACAATGGTTTTCTCACCCACCTACTATTTTCTGTAAAATTAACTCAGCTCCTAATCCTGGCTGCTTCAAACATAGATACTGCCGTTGTTGTACACCCAAAGTTTTGATGGAGTATAAGAATCAATTTCTTTTACATTCCCAAAGAAGTCGGGCTGTATTAGATATCTATTTTTCTCTTCAGCTCTTCTTTCATAACTCAGATTTCCAGAAACACATTCTAAACATGCCCATTAAAATTAAACAGATTTTTTTTTTTTCTGAGTTATATGGTATTGAATTAGGTAAATGACTAAATTCTGTATAGATCTTACACATTCATGAATATATGCATGCAGGTTATCATAAGATGTCTAAATTACAACTGAAGTTGGGACTGTAACATAGAGGTAGCCTGAAATTGTTGTGGTTTGGTTTTTTTTTTTTTTTTTAACTAAGTAGAAGAAGGTGTTATCAGAAATTTCCAAAACAGTTGAGGCTCAGGCTTATTAGGGGAAAATATAAACTAAAGATCAACCTGTAATTGCTGCAAAATCCAGTCTCACATCTTCACTGAAGAGGCTACTTGTGCTTTTCAAATCAAAACATAGAAATGCTTATGCCTCCTGTGATCTAAAATTCTTATCACATGTATCTTTGATGACCTGCATGCATTCAGACCAAATTATGATTATCTAAGAATGTAATGTAATTGTTATACTCAAGAGTTAGCCACTGAGTAAAGGAGGAGATTTTTCTAACCAAAGGCATCGTATTACTGCGATGGATGAAAGTAGTAACACAGTAAATGTTTTAGCAGCAAATCAAGATTTTATTAATGACTAGCAGCACTTAATCATTAACCAATTTAAAGATTTACAAAATATTTCATTAAAATATATTATAATTAAAATAGCAACTTAACTACAGATCCAAAATGATAAGATTCACTCTAACTTACTATATGATACCTTAAATCAATAAGTACATGAATGCGTATTCACAAATGCAAATCATAGGCAAAAAGGTTTGGATCTACTAAAATAATTATGTACTCATGCTATTGAAAATAATGTATATGCCCAAACACATTACCAAGCAGAGAGAGAGAGTGGGTAAAAGAGAAGTGTCTTAAAGTTAAAATTCCCTTTTCCTCAAGTTTAGAGTAAATACAATGCATCAACATTCCTCAATGAACAATAATTGAGACTCAAGTGGGTCGACTTTGCCCTGGCCTCCTGTCAGCTCTGACAGGAGATGGTACCTGGAGAAGTTGATACCTGAGCAGCATCCCAGCTCAGAGGAGTTGCTGGTCACAGGCCCACTGCAGTTCTGGAGAGCTCAAAGGGTCCCACTTTGGGTTGCAATTTATAGGATCCAAGATATATAATTGACTTCTGTCACACTCCGGCCTAGATTGGACAATCGGGTGTTCTGGTGTTCTCACCAGGTACACGAGAGCTTGTTGCATGTGCAATTCTATTATTGTTTTCCTTCAACTCCATCTAGTTACAGATGTACCAAGCTGTCAGGAGGTGATGGACTGTTACAACAACTTCAAAGGAGAGCAGGAGCCGGATTCATCAAAGGGGCGTTTTAACAATCTGGTTCCCAACCATTAGTAGTCGTTACCTTCCCAGGTTGGTATGACCCAGAAGACAGTTGGAATCACACCAGACACTGATCAGCACAGCAAGTGGGAGGGGGATAGAATTACACCACCACAGTTATATAAAAATAAAGCAAATATTATGCAAATCAGAATTATGACAGAAACTTTTAAATAATGAACAGATTTTGGTAACACTCATTGGCACTTTAATAGCATTGTATTAACTTCCAAATTTAAAGAGTCATCGTAAAACAACAGGACTATAAACTGTATCTAGAGAAAGGTGGAACCTCTGCCTTCTATTTCCAGGTGACTCTCTGAACAGCCTGCTGGAATACCAGATATTCTCTGTCTCTTTCTCTCTCTCTCTTAAATTATGACATGGAAATGGAACTGATTCAATGGGAAAGATGATAACAGAGTGTCTTTTAACATTATAATGAGTAAAGAATCTATGAGGACATATGAAAACTGCTTCAGAGTTCATGGAGAGAAAGAAAAGAATAAAATGCTCATTCACGGTCTAACTGCTCTGTAAATCCCATCTAGTAGTACCTCGAAGAAAAAAAGAGAGCTGCTTAATTATTTCAAAATGTGGTGTAAGTGTATGCAATTAGGAGAAGGTACTGAATTATGGATATGAAGGTGTATGGTTAGGACTCTGATGTGTTTAACTATTCTGATCACATTATTTAGGTACCTAACTCATGGTTTGAATGTCCACTAAGGGGTTTAGCTGCTAGAGAAATTATATTTTTAGAATTTCAGCTTTATTTTATTTTGCTTTTTAAAACCATCTTCCCAAGACTTTTTTTTATACAATGTGTTGGAAAAAATTTCAAATCACTGTGGTTGTATTACTCTGTTTCTACAGCACATCCAAGACATCCACAGGAACCTAGTCACTATCAAACTATTGAAAATGCCATGTTAATTTTTTTGTTTATTCTCCATGAGGCAGAAAATTTTACTTCCGACTACTTGTTAACATACTTGCACATTTGTTTAATTAACCAGCACAGATGTGTTATGATATGATTAAGATTGTTAATTCTGGTAATTTTTGTGAATACTCACATTTAATAGCATGACTTTGTGCAGCTTTTTTTCATGACCAGAAAGAGTAAAGTTTTGTTATTATCCCTGTAATATACTATGACTAGTTTAGGAATCCAAATCAGTTAGCCAATTTCCCCAGTGTTTTTAAACTTATTTTATCTCAACTAATATTTCCTCATGATGCAACAAACAGCAAAAAGCAGATTAGGGGAGATGGCGTCATTTACAAGAATAGAGTACAGCTAAAACCAGTTGTCATGATTTAGTGCTTTAGACAGAATTTTCAATAGCTGCAGACATTTTAGAAGCTGATATTGTACAGTTCTTCCAAAATGTTCTAGCTCTTCTCACTTACTTTGTGTGAGAGCCAATATTTTTTTTTTTAAATGTTTTTGTGGTCTTTACATTAGTACAAATGTAGACAATGACAGATAGATTCTGTATTTCTCTATGTATACGTGAATCAGTGAGATTAGATGATCCCTTCCCAGTGGAAAAAAAGGAAACCCTTAACCAGAAGTAAATAATGCATAAAAAGAGTAGTACCTTACTTTCTTCAGGGATTGAGACACATCCACTTATATCACATATCAGCGGCTGACATTGTTCCAAAAAACCACAAAGTATAAGCCAGAGCAGGAACTGCTAGTAACAGTGTATGAAATTTACATCAAGATTGCAAGGCTTAGGACTGGGGTCTGTCATGTTTACTCTATCTGAATTCACCAGTATCCCCAAGACCTTCTTCACAGGGCTGCTCTCAACACATTCATGTCCCAGCCTGTACTGATACTGTGGATTGCCCCTACTGAGCTGCAGGATGTTGCACTTCGCCTTGTTGAACTTCATGAGGTTTCACATTGGCCCACTCCTCAAGCTTGTCTATGTCCTTCTGGATGACATCCCTTCCCTCAGCATATTGACTGAACCACTTAGCTTGGTGTTATCTGCAAATTTGCTGAGAGTGCACTTGATCTCACCATCTATGACATTAATGAAGATATTAAATAATATTGGTCCCAGTATGGACCCTTGAGGGACACAATTCAGTGTTTCCATTTGGATGTTGATTCATTGATTGAAACTTTGGATGCAGCCATCCAGCCAGTTCGTTCTCTATTAAATAGTCCATCCTTCAAACCCATATCTCCCCAATGTAGAGGTAAGGATGTTGTGGATGACCATTATAAAAGGTCTTACAGAAGTCAAGATAGATTACATCAGTTGCTCTTCCCTTGTCTGCTGATGCAGCTCACTCCATTGTACAAGTGACATAAGGTGGAGAAATACAGGCCTAATACGACAGCAGAGTCCTTGAAAAGTGCAGTAAGAAGATGCAACGTAGGGGATTATAGGCACAGGACATAAGCTTTTCTCTAGACACCGCTTGGTTATAAATTTACCTGTGATAGATTAAAGAAATGCAGACCTGGAGCTGGACAAAACTGATTCTGGGGGTAAGAAAGGGAACAGACAATCATGTACCTAACCTATATAAAAAGCACCATATATAGCCAATATTGATGTAAGTTGGACCTGCAGGACCCTGAAGAAAAAATGTGCTACCAAACATGAAAATTACTCCAAGTGAACCACAGAGAGTGGAGGAAGAAATTATCAACATGAACATCATATCTGTCTGCCTTGGAAAAGGACTCTAGATGCTAACAATTCCCCACCACAGATACCAACACCAGAAAAAACTTAGGATACAAGACCAGGGGAAGGGTGAGTATAATACCAGCAGAAGGACTAGAAAATGATAACTGTATTTAAAAATTTTAAGTGTATTATTATTTTTTATTTTCTTGTAATATTTATCTAACAATTATTATATTTTGATTATACTAACAATAAAATTTATTTTATATATATATATATATATATATATA
>NW_020799095.1:136143268-136168282 GCF_003259725.1 Athene cunicularia | reverse complement strand
AATCATAAAATCATAGAATCATAGAATGGTCTGGGTTGAAAGGGACCTTTCCTATAAGCTCCCCTTTTACATTGAAAGGCCACAAAAAAAATGTCATCCCAGAACATTCTCTCCTTCAGACTCAACAATCCCAACTCTCTCAGCCTTTTTTAAAAAGAAGAGGTATTTCAGTTCTCTTACCATTTTTGTGGCCCTCCTCTGGACACACTCTAACTGGTCCATGTCTTTTTTGCACTGGGGACACAAAGCTGGATGCAGTACTCCAGGTGAAGTCTCATGAGAGCAGAGCAGAGAGGCAAAATCACCTCCCTCAACCTGTTCGCCAGACTTATTTTTATGCAGCCCAGGATATAATCGGCTTTTCAAGTGCGCATTGCCAGCTTTTATTCAGCTTTTCATCTACCAGTATCCACTTACCAGAGAAGTAATGAGAAACATCGATTTCTCCTTTAAGTGATAAAACTCATTCACCTTCTCCAGGACTCAGAGTGGTAACCTAGAACTCTTTGAAGCCTGCTAAACATATCTGAAAGAACTGTATCACCTTTGCCTGTTCCCTTCTCCATTAGGAAAATCCTTCATAATCCTTTGAAATCTAAGTTGAGTCACTTCTGTGCCGTTTTGCATATTATCCTAGAAACATTCAAATCATATAGTTTCAGGAAAGTGATGTTGAATGTCTTTTGGTATTTTAAGTACAAAAAAGGCCTGCAAAAGTGACTGAGCATGTAACAACGGTATTTCACAGATAACTTCACTAGGCAAATTGAAATTTTACAGGCAATTTCACTAGGCAAAGGTAGGGACGTGTGCCTCCAAAGAGTCACAAGAACCTGGTACAGCATATATTTCACAATGGTTGACAAAACAGGAAAACTATGACCATAGGTTCTGCAGGGTAGGTGTGTCTCAGAAATATATCTAATTCTTTATTTCTTCTACATTCACTTCTAAATACAAAAGATGACAAGTGCTCTATTAACAAATCTAGTGCAAGGATACACCCATATACAATACCTAATCCATCAAACCTAAGATCTTCCCAGATATTTTAGACACTATTTCGATAATCAAATCACTATTTCAATACCTGGAGTCAGTAGCCAGAATAAATTATGTGCCTAAAATTATTTTCTGGAAAAATACGCGTTAGTCTCAACACATTTTGAAACCTTCCAAAACAAGCAAGACTGGACTGAATATGAAAGAAGTCAGATAAAAAACTTAAATGATGTATTTTTAGTCTATTGAAATAAGAAATTTCCATTCTGAGCTAGATTTGTCAAAGAATGTTCAGAGGGTTGCACTCTACCCAATTAGCCCAATTAGCTCACTCAATTAACAAATCTCTGGAAAAACTTAATTTGTTTTCAAGTTTTAAATACAATGGCAATATCAAGTTGACTGATTGCTGGCATTTCAATTAGATGACTCTAATTCAGGACACTACTGATTGTATTTTAATAAATTATTTTATTGTCCAAAATGTTAATCTCTTTCCTGTGACCCACAATCATCCTTTCCCTCCTTTCTCAATACTAACTCAACTGTTTACATGACAATATAATTTATGGACAATGTTAATGTCCTTATCTTTTCCTAGTTTTACTTACCCACTGGAAAGAAGAGGACATAATCACATGTCTGTTAATCCTCAATGAGCTGCTAATAACATTTTAGGAAAGATTGCAGTGACCAGTATTTTGGAAAAGAAGTGTATTTATTCCTGATATCTTTTAGATGAAGCAACACAAAGTAATGACTCATAAAACTTCTAAATAAAGTTAATAATTAGTTTATAACTGATAAATGTTTAGTCTAATAACTTTAATTATACACCATTATTGGAGGACAGCAATTTACTGCCTAGTAAATTAGTCCCTATCCTATAGTTTTGCTTGTAATTTTGCCCCCTTATCATAACAAATTATTACACAGCTATGACAATCTTGCTAAAGTAACTATGCCTTTCATTTGGGGAATCAGTGTTATATGGCATAATTAAATGATTAAAACTGATAGTAATTTTATGTAGAAATTCTATAGGGAATATCAGAAGAATAACTAAAAAAGGAAAGATGTGAGTAGTGAAAATTATTTTAAGAGCAAGAGGTTTGTAATGCACTAATGTAGTATTTCATGTTTTGCTCTCTGTTGAATGTCATACAATGGTTGTATCTATTACACAGTTTTCTAGAACAAATAAAAATCTATATTGATAAAAGACCAGATATAATATTATGATTGTAATACTCTATGATACCCTTTAAATTTATGCAAATGCAATAGATGTTTTGTAATAAGGCTAACTGGAAATCTAACTACAATTGCATGTACATTATATCATTTTACTTTCGCAGTACCACTGAATGCATGAGACCATGAATATCTCTAAGCAATATGATGATGTTGTGTCAATTTCAGATACTAGCTTATAATTTGAAGCCAGAAGTTCTGATGCAAAACTGGATATTATCTACTACAGAGCAAGAAGCTGTTTTATACATTTTTATATAGACTGTGGAAGAGAGTATCTTCTACCACAGAAGTGTAACATTGCCTGTATCTGTCTTCTTAGCAAGACAAGTAATTATTTTCTAAGATTCAGTATATTGATCACAATAGCATCCTTTTAAAATCCTTCATTGTCTTTAATTTTGAAGTTTCAATGAGGTTGGATTGGCTTCTTAAAGACTAGACTGATATGCTAAATGAAGTAACAGAAGCTCTGAAAACTGAAGTTCTTTTCCTCCATACATTCCTTTGTGAGTACTGTACCTACTTTATAATCAGTAAATTTTCCTAGTTCAGATTATACTGTAGGTTCTTATTCTTGTTTTATCACATATCTTTCTTATATCTATTTTGAAATGTTATCATGTTTTTGTTTTCATTGCTACCAAAGGGACTTGAGCCAGATTTTATTTCCTTTGTTTTCAAGTTTTTTGAGATTTAAAAAAATTCTATTCTGAATCCAGAAAAAAAAAAAAAAAAAAAAAAAAAAACTGATAGTGAGGATATTTAACAAGAAACTTTGACAATAAAAACTCTGTTTTGTCTGATTTATACAGAGATTTGTATTTCAGTGTTAACATACAGAAGCATACTAGCCATTGATGTTGAATGTTGTAGAATGAGATCTGGCTGTTAACTTTGCATCAGAGCAAAAACATGAACCTGGATTTCCCATTTATTGTGTGTCTTCCCTAACCAATTACTTACTGCATTATAATGTTTTGGCTTTGCCAAAGAAATACAGGAGGTTCACAACCTTTTTAAAATTCTGTGTAACAGCTCCTATTTAAAGTTTTATGTTTCTTCTTTTGGTAATGCCATTAAAATTTAAAACTAATCTGTTTTCTCAATACCTGTAGAATTGTTAAAACTAGATGGGAACTCAGGATAATTCTGTAGAGAGATAGATATTATTTTGTAATTTGTGGTGTGTTGTATTCTTTTGGGGGTTTGGAATAGCGAGGTTTAAATTGCACTGACTGAATAATGAATTACAAAAAAAAAAAAAAAAAATCCTGCCTTAAATAAAAATAAAAATCACTGATAATGCATAAGCCACAGTGCTGCAACTATACCTCAGGCATGCACTTTATGATAGCTTATTCTCTTAATATATTTTACTTAGCAATGTTTTAAAATGTGTCAAGATTTCTCAGGAAATTAGGGTAATAGATCAGCTTTAGAAAACTATTTAATTTGTTGAAATATGTCTCACAGGTTTTGAAGTGTCTTCCTTTAGAAAACTGATCATGTGCCGGGGAATGCATTCCCCTTGGGTGGGTCACTGATGGCCTGGGCTGATGGCCAGCTCTGGCACTTATAAATGGCAAGCTTTGTGATTCCTCCTCAGAGTTCAGCCCCTCTTCTGCTTGGGGCTTGTTTTCAAATTCAAGATCTAGCCCTTAGTGTCTGTCTGACCAACATGTCAGCTTTGCCTTGAGCCTTGGTCTCTTATCTGTAACCTGACCCCCAGACTTTCCTTGGCCCTGAACCTGCCCTGTACTACTGGTGTGTAGGGCAAACACCAGACTCTTGGCTGGCGCCAGCTGCGGCCCCAGGAACTGCCCTGCTCACCTTGCTCAGCCATGCAGGGCTACACCCTGCTATCTTAGTCCCTTCCCTGCTTGTCCTGCTGTCAATCCCACTCAATCTCCTTGGCTTGAAGAGCTGCTTAGCTCTGCTGCTCCTTGGTGTAACTGTGGGGAAGCAGAAACAAGCATGCAAGTACAGAAATGAAAAGTTGTTTTTCTAGAATTTTCTCCATCCAGTTATAAAAACCCCAAGCCTATAAGTCGATAAAGTATGCTTATATCATGAATCTACATGAGGAGAAGAGGGTACAGACAAACATACCATTATGTAATAAAGTTACTTCTATACCTGTGTAGTGCTATTCAGCACTGGGTATTAAGATCATTTACAAGTATTGATAATCTCAACACTGGCAAAATAAGACTTCATCAGTGATGTAGTTTAGAATAAGAACAGTATTGATATTGCTTCTCCCTATTATTGTTTGCTTCCTAATATGCATTCTTGTACCTGTATGCATTGGAATGAGTTATAAAAAATATGATTATATGTCTTTTGAAACAATATTGCAGACCATAAAAATAAAATGAGCATTAAATTCTAATCAGTCATGCAGCTGATAAATACAAAAAAAAAATATAGTTGATTGTTAAATTTGATTTTTTTTTTCCATCTCTGTTAGCAGGTTTTCAATCTACTGTTGAATCTTTTGTTTGCTATTTTCTTACATAATTCCAGCTTGCTTAACCTAATTGTAAGAAGCTTTCTTTTGAAAATAGAAATGTGTTTTCAGCATTTTCTGTTTTTTAGGATAATCTCACAGTAATTCACTTATTTAACAAACAAAAGTGTTGCACTTTTGAAAAAGCGTCATCAGCTAGGATCTGATTAGCTTCCTCTACTATCTTTCTATTTTATATAAAAAGAGTAAAGGAGATAATATCTGTAGTCTCAGACTTCCCATGAAATGATCCTGAAGATTTACTGAGATTTGTTGTAGGCTTCTTTAAGCATGAAATCAAGAAAACAGGTAATTCTTAGGTTTATGTTTTAATTTAAATCCCCTTATTTGTTTAAAATCCAAATATATTTACTTGAAAGTAATATTTGCGTAATTAAAAATATTCATTCAAGGAAGGAGCTAACTAAACCATCTGACATATAGTTACTATGAGTCCTATAAGACTAATTGACATATAACGCTATTCTAAGTGTTGTTGTTTAATTCAGAATAATATTAATACTGCCATTTAAATATCATTTAGCAATGCAATATCCATTTATATTTTCAGATGAAGATGTTATGATTCATCTATGGAAAAGAATAAGAGACTCAGGCATCTTAATAACAAAGCTGAATAGATGCACAATCTACTGGCACTAGAAACTTGTCCACAAAAATTATTCCCTGTGCAAATTCACTATATGATATACAGTTTTATCTGTTGCATAACTATTGCACTTCTTTTTTGCAACATGGTTTGGACTGTCTATGTGTACATTTACTGCTTAGTTGGTAAGACAACTGACAAACAGATATAATGACACTATCCCTGAAAAGTAGTGTAAGGTGAAGACATCAATTGTTCCATATCTCTTCCTTCAGATCAAAACTTTCTCCTTTTATTTTTCTTTTCCTATCTTCAGGAGAAATTACCATATGTAACCTAAAACCTCATAGGTTTTGAAGACACTATACAAAAATGAAAAAAAAAAAAAAGGCCTGAATAAGACAGATAGCATTTACACTATTGACAAAAGACAAGAAAAAGATTGTACCCTTCCCAGAATTTCTTATTTTCTTCCAGATGTTTTCCTCTAGATTTGTCTGTGGTCTAGCAGTGGTAAAGCCTGACTAGAAGTGTTTTCCCTATGTTGCTTTCCACTCTGATTATTTTCACAGCCCTTCTCAGATCCTTCTCAGATTTCTCTGATCACAGAACATTTGCTTAGAATCATAAAATGTCCTGAATTTATCACTCTGAATTTGTCTTCCATTTAAGATTAAAGTGATAATTTAGGATATTTGGAAATGAAGAGGCCTAGAACTTTATAGTCAAAGGAGTTGTCTTGTATCTATATTCCCAGCAAAGAGGAAAAACAACTGAGTAATCTGTTTACAGATTGATCAAGTCCAGTTAATAACCTAGAAATGTAAAACAGCAAGGGTATTTCAAAAGACAGGTAATGAAATTTTGACAACTCTAAATTATAAGTCTAGCATAACTCTGTGAAGTTTAAAATTAGATTTTTAAAGAAAATGTAATTTGAGACACACAGGACCCCAAAAAATGTTAATTTTATAGATAATTAAAATATTTTGGGACTTATGTGTCTGAATGTAAGTGAAACCATTTATTACAGAAATGTGAGCAAAATTGTTAATACAACTGAGGAAGAGCAAGATCCATAAATGAAATAGGAGGAGATAGATTAATATCATTACAAGGTAAAGTATTAGCTTGGTATGAGAATAATGAAAATAACTACAAGGATTCATCTAGTTTTGTGTTAATATTCCAATTAGTCACTATGGCACAAAAATTACTGGTGTAGTGATGAAATCTACTGATGGCACTAAGTTGAGACACTTTATCAGTACAGAGAAGAAACAGAGTATCACAGAAGAGGAACAGAGTAGAAACAGAGGACAAAAATTAATTATAAGAAATGCAATTTTCAATCGTAGGATCTGTTAAAAAATTTATAAGCTGTTGTGCTCTTCAATTGGAAATAATTGAGAAGAAAAAGGATGTGGGTGTACTTGTTGATAAAAGCAGATCTTATAGGCAGAATACTTGAAGACAGATACTTTAGAAATTGAGAAGTAGTACCTTTTTATACATGGGACCACCAAGAACTCATTTGAAATTCTGTATGCATCTTTGGTTCTCTGTGGTCACCAAGACGAACTAAACCGTAATAACTGCAAAGAATGATAGGTGGGATGACTAGGAAAATTAAAAACTTGTCTTATAAGAGGATACAAGCAAAAAAGGAAAAGGCTAAGAAGGCACAAAATATATACTATATATAACTAGCCATTACCTTAGTAAGGTAGCAAGAAATCTTAAGACTTGAAAACCATACTAGAAATCTTAGGGAGTGGCTCTGTAAAATGTTCTAATTGAAACGTCATCTACCAATGATAATATCTTAGATCTTCTATGAAAAGTTGTTTGGTTTTTTTTCTATTCTACATACCTGGTTAAAATGTCCTATGTGATGATAATGTTGCTAAATACTGTATCTAGATATTTTCTCTGTCTCATAAACCCTCTTTATAATCTTGTTTTCAAAACAAAAAAATAATCTGTCTGATTTCAAGCTTGAGGATATTTTTTATGATATGCTGATACTGATGGTCAAAGACCAGTAATATGAGACAAAAACCTTAACTTCACTAAAAGATCTGCACTTCCTTTATCAACTTCAACACATCAGTATTAGTCATTTAGGTGTGAATCCTCTAAATTTCAATTTGTAAATTTTCATTGTGCTTTGTTTTAAAGGCATTGGATAAAATGGGTCTTTTCTAAAGGTATTCAGTGTTAGGAATGCCACAGTATGAACCAAGGTCAGTCAGTTGTTATGAGTAATTTTTTTTCACTAGACAATACTATCTAATTAGTAGTATAGCACTGACTCAAAATTTTTACTAACTCCCCAAACCAGTTTTAAAATGGTTTATGTTTTCAGGAATGAAAAGCCTTATTCCACAAATATTTAACCTATTTTATTGTCAAATCTTAGATTTCATTTTTCATTTAAATTAAAGAGGGATTTTTTTAATGAATAATATATCAGTACTTATTAATATTGTTAAGGTCAGGCCCAATCTGATACTCATAGGAGTTCTCATCCCCAGTTTGTTTGGTGCTGTTGGATGTCCAGATGGTAGCAGGTCTGAGCATGTACTCCAGAAGTATAGATACACATGCACAGAATGCACAGAGGTCTGGCTACACAAACTGACACACAGAGAGCAGTGCTCTTCCTGACAGCCACATAAACCCCAGCAGCCCTCACAAAGACATAACAAACCAGACAAATCCTGTTCTTTTCCTCACTGCACTAGAAAAGGACTTCCTCAGTTAGTAGTCCCCCTAACTCTGAACACTCTCTTGAGCCATCGACACATACATGTCTGCAGGCACCTCAAACCCTGACGGGTCTGCCCCAACCACATCTGTCTAGAGTTCTTGACCACATTTGTCCAAGTCCACTTCAGTCCCGACTTTGTCTTTTTCCAGACTCTGGTCTCCTCTAACTTGCTGGCCAGTTCAACTTGAGGATAAAAAAGGAATCTCACAAACACATACATGGATGCACACACGTACACAGAGAAAAGTTGGTTGAACCTCTACAAGTCTGTGCTGTACTGTTTTCCTCAAAGACCCATTTGTTAGTGACCTAAGAGCTCTTTGGTATTTCCTCAGAAATCCACTCTTCATTATGGTTTGTGTATCTGGGTTTTTAATCTATTGTTGTCCTCTCAAAAATAAATTGTTAGATATATATTTTAGCTTGAAAGTACTAATCATAGTTGAATCAGTTGCAGGATGATTTTAGAGAGCAGTGTTACACAAGACTCTCATATGATACAGTGAAATGTTTTTATCTATTGAAAAAGGGTGAAAACTGAAACTTGAAAGTCAAATAGCTATTCAAGAATACAGGATCATTTTCTGTATCTCTGTGGACTGGTTTAAGTCATGACTTCTTTTTAAAAAATGAACACTGACAGGAAGAAGCAGCTGGTTGCCAAAGATCCATTTAAAAGCATTATAAAATAATTAAAATATCAGACTGACTATAATATTTGGACATCTTGTCCTTGTTGGCAATTGTACAAGAGAGAAAGGACTGTATATAGTGATGACCACATAGGAAAAGCTTGCAAGCTAAAACTCTGTTAAGAGGCTGATCTTGTTTATTTTCCAGGTGTTTATACACTCAAGACTCATCATTTGTTTTAAAATGATCCTCAACTCTGAGATTTGTTTATTTTTTTTTTTTTCTCCAGTACTATAAACTGAGCTCTTGGCTATCAGCCTTTGGCTATCTACCTTTGGCTATCTACCTTTGGCTATCTCTATCTACCTTTAAAGTTGGTCGGTTATTGTGTACAGTCACATAAGACAACTTGTGATTCATTAAGTCAACTAAGAGTGAAGGTGCAGTAGAAGAATCAGAGGACTTCGCCACACAAGTTAAAAGGTTGCAGACATTTCATGCTGATCTTATTTTAAACCATTGATTCATGATTGAAGAAAACCTACTATCTGTTTGCCTTTAACTGACCATATGTCACCTATGATTTGGAACATAGTTTAAGATAAAAGAAAATAATCAACTTGTCCATTCCAATAAGTACTAATGCAAATGTGAAATAATCAAATCTTGGTAGACTTACCCTACTTTTTCTGCTTTCTTTTGTCTGTGATTTTGTCTTCTGCCCCTTCTACCACTGCTGTTTCAATCACAAACTTCAACTGTCAGTCACTAAATTAACACGATTCCTTTTGTATTGAACTACTTTCTTCATCCTTGTTAACCAGTTTCATCATCCTTATCCTATCTAACTTGCAACACCCTTGTCCAGTCTTTGACATTACTGGTACTAAAGTAACTAAGAATCTACATCAATAATCTGCAATATTGTTTCAAAGAATAGGTGTAAACCTTTAAGTGATGGGTTTGCTTGTTTGTGTTTTTAATATAGTGCCATTTACCTACCTAATCTTGTAAATGGATATAAATACTGTGAGCTGTTGGTGGCACTAGCTGAGTCTCATAATCCTAATGACAATCCCCTTTGAAGTTACTGGGGTGTGTAGGCTTATACAAGATCATACTTCCCAATGAAGTAGTTAATTAGTGAGGGGGTTGCATAATAACATCTCAACTTGTTCTGTGGAATAGCTAATAAAACAAATAGTTTAAAGGCAATTTATTGAAATGTGGCTTCGATTGATTTGTCTGTTGATACTGTCTGAATTTATTTATTCAGGGCTAAAGCACAAACAGAAGAAGCCACATAAATGACAAATACCAATGAATACATGTGGGGAAGAAACAGACAAACTGACAATTATAGTTTCATGAGACATAACACCAATTGAAGCTTCCTTATGGTTAGAACGTGATATAACTCTCCAATGAGCTTGATGATGTCTAGTAAAAATGGACTTTACACAACAAAAAATGCTGTAAAAATATCAACAAAGAGTTTCTGGAGAAGAAAGCAAAGCAGAATCTTTTGCATTCCACAGAGTTGTCAGTGAGAGACTATTTGCAAATTTTCAAGTTTGCATAAACAGGAGAACCAGAACTTGAACCTCGACAAACTTAAATGACATCAAAGGAAAGAAAGAAAAAAATAGTAGGAGATAAAAGAGTCAGAAGTATAGAAGAAAGAGTTACAAAGCAAAAAAGAAAGAGACTGAATAAGCTGAAAATTATTTACAGGTTTCTTTAATGGGTGGGGAACAAACTTCAGTTACCAAATAGGGTGCTAATGAGAGACAGACAGACTCAGTAATAACATTGGCAGAATATATGATGTTATGGCTGACAAAAGCTGCAGTTTTCAAAAGCTTTCAACATTACCTCTTGTCTACAAGTAGGGTGGTTAATTGGATTTTTTTCTTCCTATTGAGAATAATTGACCATGCAACACTCAATATATTTACATCTGTATGCCTCAGTGTGACCCTTTTCTTTTTCAAAATTTTTCAGTGAGCATAGGTAGGATATTATGTAACATCAAAGTGTTGAATTTTGTTTATGTTCACAATACTTTATTTAATGTAGTAGTACCTTGAAAAAAAATAGCTGTATCTTAATATACCAATGTATTTATTTAAACAAGTTCCACAATGTTATATTCTTCAAGAGGACATAGAAGCAATGTGAGATTTACCATGAAATGTTTATATTCAAAGGAAATGTATGATCACATTTATTGTAATTTTGAACCCACAGTCTCATGGGCTTAGATTACACTACTTTTTAAACATTCTGAATTGTTGTTAATAAAAGTTCTTTTATCAGCAATGTTACTCAGGGTTTACGGTGATAAATGAATGTACATTCCACGCAGAATGAGACAACGTATAAACTTGAAGGTCTTGAGTTTGTAAAGACTAAACCAGCTCTAACTTTTCAGAAGAGAATGGATTATATCTTATTATCAATGGTGTGGAAGTTTTCCTGCTTGTGTTAGTACTGGATTTTCTTAGATAGCTTTCTCTTTGCTCAAAAGTCTTTATTCGTTTTAATCTGTTTGTACCTTACATAACAGGAAGGATTCTTGGTGCATGACTTCAAGTCATGTAGCTGCTGCTAGACAGTAAATAAAGCAAGAGCAATTGGCTATGACTCTGAACCAAAGATGAGAGGTCAACACACTAGGGGAGATCCCTCCAGTTGTGGATTATTGCTATGATGGTTTTTTAGTTAGTTGTCAGACAGTTTGATTCAAACTACTGCAACACTAAATGTTTATTTGGAAAAAATCCTCTAAAACAATTTACTCTTGTATGCAGTTCATCTCCCATGTTGTTAGAATAAATCGCATGTGGTCTCTCAAAAAAATGCATGCAATTGGGTCAAGGTTTAACCTAATTAGGGCTATAATGGCTATTTTCCTCCAAACTGTTAAGCAAAATAAATTCAACAAAAATCTCCAAACAAAATAAAAGAAAACAGCCTGTTTGACTAAATCGAAAGATTTTGAAAATAGTGTAGGAAATCATGTCGTGCAGAGGAGGATGTTTCTTTTGCCTGGACTGGTAGGCAGTTAATGAGATAATGCGTTATTCATCTTCACCTAGACAGGAATCCAACCATAGATGCCTACAGAAAAAAAAAAAAAAAAAAAAAAAAAAAAACAAAAACACTTGAGAAGTCATCACATGAAGAACCCAATAGACATCATATCCATCCTCACTTATTTCTGATCGTGTCTTAAAACACATCATTTCTAGTTATATTATGTCAATTCTGGAACTGCTAATGAAAAAATACACACACACAAGACAGGACATAATGCACGAATCTACACTTGCCTCAAGCACTTCACATCATCACAAGTTAACAACTGCAAATACCTCACACTCTGTTAATTTGTCTCAGTGGTAGTCTCTTTTTGCAGTTATGTCTGCAAGGACTCAATTTGTCATTTGATTTTACACAGGAATACCTTCTTTATTTAAAAGAAAACAGTAAAAAATCAGGAACTAGTGTAAAGCACATCACAGCAGCAAAAAAAAGCCTGAAATGTGCAGTGTGTATGCCAGTAATAAGAAGAATCCAGTCATTCCAGTTTTGGTATTTTTATATTGCCATGTTAGAAGCTGACAAAGACCTTCTAACTAATCTTTTAATCTTGAAGATATTGGTAGTTTAGTTATCTGTTACAGACAATGTATGAAATTTCTTTTCACCTGCCTTATGCTACAATGATCCTCACCAGCTTCTTTCAAAAGGAAATAAACTTTCAATGTTACTTTCCTCTCTTTTTCTGGTACACATAAAGGATATATGTTTGCACCTACAAGTTTCCAACGACAGAGCTATAGTTTCTCTCTGATATTTTGAGCATAAATGACTATTTTTCTCCATAGCCAATATGAGATACTTCATCACCAGCAAACCTCCATTTCAGTTTTTGCTTCTAACAATATGAGTTTCTCATGATTTATCACTATGAAATCTTCAAGTTAAGGAAGGTTTTACACTGCTGCCACTCAATGACTAAAACAGTATGCTAATAAAATAACAAATATCATTAGAAAATTAGACATGATGAATTAATCCTGAGATTTTAACTCAATTAACTAAACCTAATGATATTTCTGATATGAGAAGAATTGACTTACAAATGTTTATCTTTTATTAGATTAAAATTTTAAGTGGTAATTGCATTATTTTAGCATCCACAGTCTGAAGACTGCATCTGAAAGCTCAACTAACTGTTAGTAAAATGTATTCTGTTCTCTCTCAATTACTGGCTAAGAATATGGAGAATATTTGTATCAGTCAAGGAAAGAATGATGTGGTATTAATACCACACTGCTTTCAAAAGGAAAAGAAGTAATGAAGTTAGGAAATGGAAAATGGACCCTAAGTGCTAAGAAAATTCCATCTAGAAGGATCCATGTCTGAGAAAATGTTTCAAAAAAAGCAGTAAAATCCAGTCATTTAAGGTACATAAGACTAGAATTTCTAATGAAAATTCTCAAACATATGCTGGGCAAAACCTTACTGAAAGAAATATGACAAGGATCTATTTTACATGTTTCTGAATTCACTCATATCACTTAAATAAATATTGGTCCTGTGCTTCATTGCCAAGAAAGGATCAGCTGCAATGGCTACACGTGATATGGCAGAGCTGTGCATATAACTTGTTTCTCTGTTTAGCACATAAGGATAATGTGTAAGTAGCAGGAATTGCTATTGTTTTTTTAAAAACATGTCTCAACACATGTATTTCATAGTCCCAGTCAGTTATTTGGATTGAATTAATTTGCAGATAAAATAACTTCTCCATTACTCTCATTCTTTTCATTATTTAAAAATATTGCTAGATCAATAGGCTCAGCTCTGCTGATTCACTCTCACCCAAGAGCTTTTTCTGTTCCAGCAATCTGGGAGCTTTATTAAGGGATTCCTTTCATGTATCATTCATTATTCACCTGGCATGCAACAGCTAAATTTTGTGTTATTTAACTTTAACCATATAAAAGACAAATTTTCAAGGCTCAATTTCACAGAATTAGAGAATTATTTGGGTTGGAAGAAACCTTTAAAGATTATCTAGTCCAGCTCCCCTGCCATGGGCAGGGAAAATTTTTCTCTAGATCAGGTTTCTCATATGCAATGATTTAATCTACCCTCTTTTAGTTTAAAACTGTTACCTCTTGCCCTGGTAATACAGGCTTTAGTAAAAAGTTTCTCTGTCTTTCTTATAAGCCCCCCTTATATATTAACGGACCTCAATAAGGTCTCCTGGAAACCTTCTTCAGGCCAAACAACCACAAACCTTTCAGCCTTTCTTTGTAGGAGAGGTGTTCCAGCTCTATGACGATTTTTATGGCCCTTCTCTGGATCTGCTGTAACAGCTTCATGTCTTTCTTGTGCTGGAGATCCCAGAGATGAATGCAATACTCCAGGTAGGATCTCATAAGAGCAGAATAGAGGAGGAGAATCACCTCCCTTGACCTGCTGGCTGCATTTGCTTTTATGCAGTCCAGGATATGATTGGCTTTCTGGGCTGCAAGAGCACATAGCTGGCTCGTATCTAAATTTTCATCCACTGGTATCCCCAAATCCTTCTCCACAGGCCTGCTCCAATCCATTCATCCCTCAGTGTGTACTGATACTGAGGATGGCCTTACCCAGGTGCAGGACTTGCACTTGGCCTTGTTGAACTTCATGAAGTTCATATTGGCCCAGTTCTGAAGCCTGCCAAGATCCCTCTGGATGGCATCCCTTTCCTCTAGTGAATCAGCTGCACCACTGTCATAAACTGTTCATAAACAAGAAACTCTTCATAAAGAGGATGTCTCAAACAATCTGAGTGGGATTCCCTGTGGGGGAGAAGCAGAGTAAGCTCTGCAGAGCTGGGGCAGTGTGCTGTTTCTCTCTCCCTCCCTCCTGTTGTTGCCCAGAGACAGAACTTGCCTAACTGTACAGGTACGAGCCACAGAAAATGAGAACCTTCTGGAACAACCTATTGTGCATGCGTAAGAAGGACTATGTAAAGGCAATACCCCATGTGCATCTTTGTTGACCCACCACCTACAGACCAGCAACGAAGTGGGTTCCAAGGTATCCTTTTCCTATCCCTCCTCCTCTCTTTTTCTGCTCTCTCTTTCTTAAATGTATTCATGTCTATAAGTTTTGTAGGAGTTGAATTGTAATTGGTTGATTGTTGATGGGTTATTAGGAAAATAGTCTTCTCATCAACAAAGTGCCTTTATTTGTTATCCAGATGGTTACGGGTTGATTGTTGCCAAATTATCTCCTTTCACTTACACAAGTGGTCAGTTAATAAAGTCACCAGCACAATTGTTCCTCTGAGTCATTGTGGTGAGTTGGCCCACCCTGCAGCTCTGCCAGAGACTGGATCTTCCACCAACATGCAGGCTCTCAGGGAATTAAAAAGATTCACCCCCCTCGTAAACCACCATGTGGGACAAGGCAATCACCCAGCTTGGTGTAATGCACAAACTTGCTGAGGGTGCACTCATTCCTCACCACCTCTGTCACTGATGAAGAAATTCAACAGCACCAGTCCCAATATGGATTCCTGAGCAACACCACGTTTTACTGTTTTCCATTTGGACATTAAGGCTGTAAGTCTTCGGCTGAGGCCATCCAGACATTTTCTTATCCATCTAATAATCCATCCATCAAACCTATATCTCTCAAATTTAGAGGCAAGGATGTTGTAGAGGACCATATCAAAGGCCTTAGATATGTCTAGGTAGAGGACTTGTGTAGCTCTTCCTTTGTCCACTGATACAGTCACTCTATTGTAGAAGACCACTAAATTAGTCAGGCATGATTTGTCCTTGGTTGAAGTCATGTTGGCTCCCTCTAACCAAATCCATGTGTTCCATATGCCTTGACAGAGCTTACAGAAGGGTCTTCTCCATGATCTTACTCTGTGCACAGATGGGAGGCTGGCTGGTCAGTAGTTCCCAGGGTCCTCTTTTAATCCTTTTTAAAAATGAGTGTGATGTTTCCCTTTTACCAGTCTCCAGAGACTTTGCTTGACTGACATAACCATTCAAATATGACACAGAACAGCTTAGAAACTACATCTGTGAGTTCTCTCAGGACCTTGGGATGCATCGCATAGTCTTTTGTACATTCAGATTCCTCTGATGGTCTTGAACCTGATCTTCTTCTATGATGGGTAAGACTTCATTTGCCTAGTCCCTGCCTTGAGATTCAGGGACTTTAGAGATGTGTGAAGAACAATTCCCAATGAAAAATGAGGCAAAAGTAATTGTTGAGTACCTCTGCCTTCTCCATGTCAGTTGTCATGAGGTTCCCTGTCTCATTTTTTGGGCGGTTACAAATTCTTTTGTCTTCCTTTTCTGACTAATGTACCTGTAGAAGCCTTTCTTTTTAATCTTCACATTCCTAGGAATGTGGGAAAGGTCGGTACCTCCATAGGATGAGCTATTATTCCTGTTTTACAATTATTTTTTTATTAACCACTGGTGAAAAATTTCTGGTAAGCTTGGATTTGATTCCTAGTTTAGACTCTGAAACTAAAGAGCTGTTTTTTCTTTCTCCCTGTCAAGGTCCCTGAATGACAGCATAACCATGTGGTGTATCAACCATTCCTCTTTATATTGTCTGAAAACTTGCTGAGGGTGGTCTCTGTCCAAGTGTTCAGATCATTAACAAACATGTTAAACAGTATGGGCCCCAGTGTTGATCCCTGAGGTACACTTAGCAACTGGCCTCCAACTGGAATTTGTCATGCTTATCACAACTCTTGGAAGCCTGGCAGTTCAGCCAGTTTTCTCTCCACCTCTTTGTCTGGTTATCTAGCTCTTAATTCATCAGGTGTCTATGAGGATGTTATAGAAAACAGCAGGATCGAATGATTGATTGAATTGAATTGATCCAATTCAATCCAATACCATCCAATGCTCTTCCTTCATCCACCAAGTCAGTCATATCACTGTAGTAAGCTATCTGGTTGGTTAAACACAATTTCACCTTTGTAAATCCTGATGACCTTGTGTTTAATGCGTTTCCAAGAAAAATTTACTCCATCATCTTCCCTGGCATTGATATGAGGCTGATCAGCTTGTAGTTCCCCAGACCATTCCTCTCCTTGACCTTCTTGGGGACAGAAATTATATTTGATTCATGCCACCTATGGGCAGCATCTGTAGAAAATGTATGCCAGTCCCTACCTTATACAGTCCTCTAACACTATTAAAACAAATCTCAAGTCCTGAAACATCTCCAAGTGGCACAGAGTATCCTGACCTTGTAGTCATGCTACTAAAAGTTCCAGTGTAGTGTCCATTACACTACCCTCACATCACATTAGAAACACCAAATGAACAAAAGTCATCAAAGAAAAATAATCTTTTAGAACCAGAGAGTGTCACTAAATTCCAAGGGTGGAAAAAAAACCTTGTGCTCTGCTCTGCATGCTTCTAACAGTATAGCCATAGTTTCTTATTAATATTAAGAGAAACTCTGTCATGGCAACTGAAGCAGATGAGCATAAATTAAAGCAGTCCTGAACTTCTCTGATAATTCTGAATGACAAAGCTCAGGGTTTTTTATTTCTAATTAAAATAATCTATGCATTAAGATTGGACACATGCTGCAAGTTTTAATAGCAAGTCATTACCTATTGAGACAACTTCTCAGAAAAATTGGTGTATTTTCTGTCACTTGAAGCCTTTAAGAATTTCCTTAATGTATGTGATGTCCTCACTGAATGTAATTGATGAAATTACTCAGTGTGAAGTTTTGGCCTATGTTATACATAAAACAGGATTATATGATCAAAATAGAAGTTTTCATGGTAAATTTTACTATTGTAATTATTTTTAATGATACTTAAGGAAATTGCCCAGAAAACATTAAAGCATCTTGGGTGAACTTTTGGAATAATATAACAATACTTATCTACAGCTATTTAAATTCTCTAGATGTTGTAAAAATCAGTTTGCTAAAAAGTTATTTGTCCCTCTCCATGGTCCAATGCAGCAGCTGTCCTTTTTTTTCTACCAAAGCTTTCCAGTTCCTGATCAATCCTTTCTCCTTCAAAGTTTCATTATCACCTAACAATCTCCAATAGTTCCTTATTAAAATAAATCAGTTATTGCAGAATTTAGGTGTCAATTTTAGACTAAAATAACATTGTCAGGTTTCCTCAGTTAAGTTTTTAATAACATTTCAGAACCTAATTTTTGTAATGATATTTTAAGTTATAGGGAAAGAGGGGAGGATATAAATCTAAACCTTTTTCCCTAGCTCTAATTTTTAGTAACAGTCTTGCTTAAAAGTTCCTACTCTCTGACCAACTGATAAACACCTGAATCGGGCATGAAGCATGATCGGCCTAGTTCTTTTCTAGTAGAATCTAACAGCAAGAGTCCCTCAGTTTTTCCTTCTATTTAGAGATGCCATGCTCTAAGAGGAATCAGGAAATCCACAAATACAGGCTGGGAGATGAGTGGGTTGAGAGCAGCCCTGTGAAGAATGACTTGGGGGTATTAGTGGATGGAAAACTATGAGCCATCAATGTGTGCTCGCAGCCCAGAAATCTAGCCGTGTCCTGGGCTTCATGAAGAAAAGTGTGACTATCGGGTCAAGGGAGGTGATTCTCCCCCTCTACTCCACTCTTGTGATACCCCACCTGCAGTACTGTGTTCAGCTGTGGGGTCCTCAACATAAGAAGGACATGTACCTGCTCAAGTGGGTCCAGAGGAGGGCCATGAAGAAGATCAGGGGACTGGAGCACCTCCCTTATGTGGACAACTGAGACATTTGGGGTTGTTCAGCCTGGAACAGAGAAGACTTCATGAAGACCTTATAGAAGCCTTTCAGTACTTAAAGGGGGTTTACAGGAAAGATGGGGAGGGACTCTTTATCAGTGACTGTAGCAATAGAACATGAAGTCATGGTTTAAACTGAAAGAGGGTACAATTAGATTCGATATTAAGAAGAAGTTCTTCACTGTGAGGGTGGTGAGGCATTGAAACGGGTTACCCAGAAAGATGTGAATGTCCTCTCCCTGGAAATCTTCAAGACCAGGTTGGATAGGGCTTTGAGCAGCCTGGTCTAGTAGAACTTGTATCTTCCCATGGCAAGGAGTCTGGAAGATCTTGAAGGTCCCTTCCAACACAAACTCTTCTATGATATGATTATTCTTAAGTCAGTTATTAACATGTCTAAAAAATATAATTGCTTGACATGTTAATAACAACAATAACAATATAATAACAATTATAATAAGAACAACCACAACAACAGGTACATATATATGTGCCAACATTATAGTGTGAAAGTAATTTGAGGGTAGTACTTGGTTCAATAAGAGTTGTATAGAGACTAATAAACACCTTTGGCCTCAACATTTATTGTTCTAGAATGTGGTTATTGCCTCGTAAACAAGAAACACCCTCAAATTATCATAATCAATCAACTCTGCCACAACATAATAATCAACTCTAACACTTATCATGAGTAGAATACTAAAACCTCTAAACTAGTTCAAAGTAAAATCCAGCACATATTCGTTACTTTTGTGGTTTGGCTTTGTATTTCTAAAGAGAAAAATCTGTGCACCAACCACCAATTTATTGGAGCATTGCTAATTTGCATATCTAATTTCAAGCTGTACTAATTGCCTTTGAAAATGCCAAGCTTGTTTATTAGTCATTTCTTATTTTCCTGAAGGAAGAGTCTATTTACACAAAAACATTCTCCATAACTGAAAAATCATTACCCTGGGACCTAAGGAAAAAAATAAACCAACATTTAAAACACATCATGGCAAGGTACAGCTCCTTTGTCTTTATATAAAGAAATTTTACAATTAAGTTACCAGATACCTCCAGGCATTCTGAACTGGGGTGTTGTTTCTATTAAGTTTTTCTTCTGCTTTAAGGATAATGGCTCTGAATATTTGTATAGCTTTGCCAGCAGTACATAAATATTTTGCTTTTCATTTGTTTTTTACATGTATGTGTTGCATTTAGTGGTATAGCTCCAGATAAAAAGTGTTATGAAATTTAATTTGTGTGTGCCTATTTCTTTTGAAAATAAATAGTATAAACACTAAGATGTCTCAGTCATGAAAAGATTTCATAAATGCCCTCTGTGGATAAACAGAGTTCCTTTATTTATCTACCTCCTAAAGTGTCTGACCATAATAAAGTTAGCTTTGCTATGCCTACAATACAAATAATTTAATGTTTACAATTTAATTTTACCTGTGATAAGAAGATATGAACTGCTAAATTTAATACTGCTGGTAGTATACTAGAGTCTAATACATAAATAGAAACAACGTGGGAAATAGGGACGTAAAACATTTAATAAACAACATTATTCTTTCTAATCAAATTGAACAAGTGCAATAACAATATTTTAGTGCAATCTACAGAGTTTAATCATACACCATACTTTTCCATGGAAAATCTGAAAATTCATTTTCTAATTTCTAATGAAAAAGAAAATTCTGTCCAGATGTTTAAAGCTGTGAACAACAGGAAGCAAAATTAGGACATTTTTTTGTAGTAGGTTTTGATATTTAGCTTTATAGAAAATTCAGAACAGATACAGAAGCCTGTTCTTACTCAGCAGTGATAACTATTTGGTGCATGATAAATTAGGAGGGATTATATTTTACAAATGATGGTGGTAGCAACTGGGTCTTTGCTTTTTTTAACTCCTTATTCTTAAAGCAGGGTATTCATTCTTTTTCATTTTCTCATTCACATTCTTAGAAGAAAAAGATCAAAAGAGAGAAAAGAAGGACAAAGTGTCATGATTTAGGCCAAGCCAGGAATGAACCATCACACGACTGCTTACTCACTCCTCCTCACCACGGTGGGGTGTGAAGGAGAATCAGAAGAAAAGCATAAAACGTCATGGGTTGACATAATGATAGTTTAATAGAACAACACAAGGAGAGAAGAAAATTATGAAAACAACAATGTTAATAAAAGAATACATAAAGTGAGTGATGTACAATGTAATTGCTCACCACCCAGTAGCTCACACTCTGACCATTTCTGAGCCACAATTTCTGCCCCTTCAAATAAATACTGAGCATGATATCAGCATGGTGTCAAATATCCCCTTGACTGCTTCAGGTTATCTGTCCTGCCTGTGCCCTCTCCCAGCTTCTTGTGAAAATTAACCCTAGCCTATATGAACCCAGGATATTATCCACCCCTTATTCTACACCATCTACATCATGCCCAAATCCTACACTTTCCCATTATTTATCACCACTTTTTTCCTGTCCTTGATATGTACACACACACATATATACACACAGATATATCATTGCCTTAGTCTATGAGCCCTCCCTCTAACATGTCTATTGAGTTTATTTAATCCATGACTTTTGGACTCCATCTTTTTATTAGAAAAGCGTATTATTAGAAGGCTTATTAGAAGGATGAAGAAAATGAGTCATATAAGGAGGAAGATGAAAGTCCACCAAGGCTGGGTCATTCTAGACCATGTATTAAAACCAATTCTAAAAAGAAACCCGGAGGGTCATTGTAGTGGGTGACTCCATTATGAGGGGTGTCGAAGGCCCCATACACAGACTGGACTGTCTTTATAGGGAAATCTGCTGCCTTCCCGGGACCTGGGTAAAAATCTCACGGTAAAACTCCCCACTCTAGTGACACCTAAGAACTACTACTCTCTCTTGGTTTTTTCAGGTAGATAGTGATACTATTACAAGGAGTAGTCCTAAATCAATGAGGAGATGTTTCAGGGCCTTGGGGAAACTTTTTCAGGGGTTGGAGGCACAAAAACTGTTCTCCTCCATCCCTTCAGTTTCAGGAATTGGTGAAGTAGATTACAGGAGAAGTCAGCAGATGAACTTGTGGCTCCAAGACTGGTGTTATCAGCAGGGCTTTGGATTCTTCAGTCACGGGTTAGTATACAGGATGCCAGACCTTCTGGCATCAGATGGGATGCACCTATATCAGAGAGGGAAAAGGATCTTGGGGCAGGAGTTAGTTGGGCTCATTGAGAGAGCTTTAAATTTGTTTTGAAGGGGAAAGGGACAAAACTAGAACTCCCGGATGTAAGCCCCAGAGTAGATTACCAGAATTTGTGGGCTATTGTTTCAGTGATGACCCTCGCCCTGCCATCTCAGTGGAGACAAGGGATGGACACATGCAGCACAACAAAGATGCAATGGATATGGATGGATCAGTAACCGTGGTAACACCTGTGAAAGATCAGGCTGGAATTAGGACCTCTAAATGCAAAAAGGTGCTGGGGACATCAGCCCAACCGAAGCGCATCTGTACCAATGCACACAGCACAGGTAACAAACAGGAGGACCTTGAAGCCATGATGAAACAGGAAAATCACAGAAACACGGTGGGATGTCTCCCATGACTCAAGTGTGCCAATTGATGGCTACAAGCTCTTTAGAAGGGATAGACAAGGAAGGAGAGGTGGTGGGGTGGTGCTGTATGTTAGGGACTGTTATGATTGCTTTCAGCACAAGTATAGTGAAGACAGGGTAGAGTCTGCATTAGAATCAGGGGGAAGGCCAACAGGGCAGACAGATGTTGTAGTAGGATTCTACTATAGGCCACCCACTCAGGACAGAGAGGTGGATGAAATATTTTACAGGCATTTAGGAGAAATTGCATGATTGCTTGCCTTGTTTTTGTGGGAGACCTTAACTTCCCAGACATCTGCTAGAAATGTAAACACAGCAGAGTGGAACCAGTCCCGGAGATTCCTGGAATGCACGACAAATAACTTCTGACACAGCTGGTGAGTGAACTGATCAAAGAAGGTGCCCTGATGGATCTCCTCTTTGTGAACAGAGAAAGACTGGTGGATGATGTGGTGGTTGGAGGCCGACTAGGGCACAGCGATCACGAAATAATAGGGAGTTCTCTAGTCGGACCAGGAGACGGGCTGACTTTTACTTATTGAGGCAGCTGCCAGACACAATCCCTTGGGAGATGGCCCTGAAGGGTATAGGGGTCCAGGAAGGCTGAGCGCTCTTTAAGAAGGAAGCGTTAATGGCAGAGGAGCAGGCTGTCCCCAGGTGCTGTAAAAGAAGCTGGCGACAGAGAAGACCACCCTGGCTGAACAGGGAGCTTTGGCTGCAACTCAGGGAGAAAAGGAGGGTTTACAGCCTTTGGAAGAAGGGGCTACACACTCACAGTGATTACAAAGAGGCTGTGAGGCTATGCAGGGCAGAAATCAGGAGGTCTAAACCCCAGCTGGAAAATTAACCTGGCTTCAGCAATCAAGGACAACAAGAAATGTTTCTATAAGTATATCAGTAGCAAAAGAAAGACCAGGGAGAGCCTCCATCCCCTGCTAGACACAGGAGGAGACATGGTAACAAGTGATGAGGAGAAGGCCGAGGTGCTTAATGCCTTCTTTGCCTCAGTCTTTAATAACAAGACCAGTTGTACTGAGGGAATCCAGCCTCCTCAGCCAGAAGATAGAGACTGGAAGAATGACCCCCACAATCCAGGAGGAGAAAGTCAGTGACCTACTTCATCACATAAACACACACAAGTCTATGGGACCAGATGGGATCCACCCGAGTCTGTTGAAGAAGCTGGCTGGGGTTCTCGCCAAGCCACTTTCCATCATTTACCAGCAGTCCTGGCTGACTGGGGAGGTCCTGACAAGTTGGAAATTTGCCAGTATGAAGCCCATATATATGAAGGATCAGAGGGATGATCTGGGAAATTACAGGGCTGTCAGCTTGACGTTGGTGCCCGGGAAGCTGATGGAGCAGCTCATCCTGAGCACCATCATACTAAACATGCTGGACAGCCAGATGCTCAGGCCCAGTCAGCATGGGTTTATGAAAGGCAGGTCCTGCCTGACAAACCTGATCTCCTTCTATGACAAGGTGACCTGCTCATTGGGTGAGGGAAAAGCTGTGGATGTTGTTTACCTTGACTTTAGCAAGGCCATTGACAACATTTCCCACAGCATTCTCCTAGAGAAACTGGCTACTTGTGGCTTGGATGTGCACACGCTTTGCTGGGAAAAAACTGTCTGGATGGCCAGGCCCAAAGAGTTGTGGTGCACAGAGTTAAATCCAGTTGGCAGCCGGTATCGAGTGGTGTCCGCCAGGGCTGGGTTTTGGGGCCACTCCTGTTTAACATCTTTATTGATGATCTAGACGAGGGGATCGAGTGCACCCTCAGTCAGTTTGCAGGTGACACCCAGTTGGGTGGGAGTGTTGACCTGCTCGAGGGTAGGGAGGCTCTGCAGAGAGACCTGGACAGGCTGGAGCCATGGGCTGAGCCCAACTGGAGGAGTTTCACTGAGGGCAAATGCCGGGGGCTGCCCTTGGGCCACAACAACCCCCAGCAGCGCTACAGGCTTGGGGAGGAGTGGCTGGAGAGCTGCCAGTCAGAGAGGGACCTGGGGGGGTTGATTGACAGCCTGCTGAACAGGAGCCAGCAGTGTGCCCAGGGGGCCAAGAAGGCCAATGGCATCCTGGCTTGTGTCAGCAATAGCGTGGCCAGCAGGGACAGGGAAGGGATCTGACCCCTGGACTCAGCACTGGTGAGGCCGCACCTCGATTCCTGTGTTCGGTTTTGGGCCCCTCACTACAAAAAGGACATTGAATGACTGAAGCATGTCCAGAGAAGGGCAACGGAGCTGGTGCAGGGTCTGGAGCACAGGTCGTACGGGGAGCGGCTGAGGGAACTGGGGGTGTTTAGTCTGGAGAAGAGGAGGCTGAGGGGAGACCTCATCGCCCTCTACAGCTGCCTGAAAGGAGGGTGCAGAGAGCTGGGGATGAGTCTCTTTAACCAAGTAATAAGTGATAGGACAAGAGGCAATGGCCTCAAGTTGCACCAGGGAAGGTTTAGACTGGATATTAGGAAGCATTTCTTTCCAGAACGGGTTGTTAGGTGTTGGAATGGGCTGCCCAGAGAGGTTGATTCCTCATCCCTGGAGATGTTTAAGAGTTGGGTTGACATAGCGCTGAGGGATCTGGTGTATCTGGGAACTGTCCCTGTTAGGTTAATGGTTGGTCTGGATGATCTTCAAGGTCTTTTTCTACCTAGATACCTAGATTCTTTGATTCTATGACTAGAAGAAAGAGAATAGAGGTCCAGGAGACCAAGATTCATTTTGAGTTATTGCTGAGTTCTTCTGCAGATTTAAGCTTTGGGTTTTTTGTTTGTTTGTTTGTTTTTTTTTTTTTTTTTTTTTTTCCCC
>NW_020799095.1:136064935-136143218 GCF_003259725.1 Athene cunicularia | reverse complement strand
TTTGTTTGTTTGTTTGTTTGTTTGTTTGTTTTTTCTGTCTGATTTTTTTTTTTTTGTGTGGGTGTGTCTGTCACTTCTAAGAATATGAGCACTTTTTTACTCCATTTTAGCCTATCAACATACTGCTGATAAACGCCATGATCCTGTAATGTAAGGTCATTCACAATGTGAGAAACATTCAGTATAATTTCTGTTACCTTATGATATTTTACAATATATTACAAATATTACAGTTACAAAATATTAATAGTTTCTCGCTATTTGACTATGTCAACTATGGTTTGATGTTTCATAAATAATGCACTATTATTCTTCCTCCCTTTGAGAACTGCTCAATTATCACATTTGTCTGCTACTTGTAATACGATCTGCATATGTATGCACCCTATAAATAGCAAATGTTCTCATGAATCAGTGCAAATTCACAGAGTTGTTTTTATCCTCTAGTCAGTAGATTGTCTGACCAGCTCATATATCTGCAACCGTATTAGCTGAGTTAGAGAAGGTGGGTTTTTTTATCTCAATAGGCAAGATATCTGTGTTTTACAAAATGAAGATCATGAGTACTGTGAGTATTATTCCAGGTGCTATGTAGATGTGGTTGGCTGTTGGTTGGTTCTGTCTATGAAACTGTCCATTATTTCAAATACTTTAAATATTTCTAATTGTTGCATTATCCTTGAGAGTGTGAAGGTCAAGGCTATTACAATATTTACAGAATTAATCTACTGAAATAAATTTCACACAAATACTTATTATTATTCTACTGCTTACTATAACAACTTAATTAAAAATATCTTAGAAAGGGCATAAATTGGTTATCTTGAGTATTTGACAAATTATAATGTTAACATTCAGCAGTAGGACACATACACACAAAGAACACTACAGACGGGCAATAAAATTGATACATTGAGAAAAACAACTAACAGTCAATGAGGCATAAATGTAGTAAGTCATATGATTCTTTTTCGTTTAATTCCTGATAAGCATAAACATTTTAATGATTAATTTAACTTATATTGTTGGTGAAACTCAAAGAAGCCCATTATTCATGGTAGCATTGTCTATTTGGTAAAATGTATTTAGTTAAATAAGATAATTGTTCTGAATAGGACAGTGGTTTTATAATTACAAATTAAAAATAAAGATAAGTGTGAACAGATTCCCTTTATTAAAGCCACTTCCTAGATTCTGCATACTGTAGGTAGGTAATAAAATAGTGAGTAATTTATATTATGTTTTTTTTGACTAAAATATAACATAACCCTCCAAAAAAAAAGCCCTCAAGCCTGTCATGTTAAATTGCTATAATATATCAGCTCTGAGACCCTATCATGCATACTAAGTGAATCTTATACACCAGCCTTTCCCCATGGGTCTACTCAGATTCTTAGACCAACACCCTAGAAAATCATGTTGGAATAACTAATAACATATTAGAATAACTAGGATTCTGGAGTGTCTCAATCTACCTGAATCCCTCCTTAGACAATTTAATAAGTGGCCAATATTCTGAGAGCTCTGTACTTTCTGTATTCATAACTCCTGAGAATCTTGGTCTTCATTTATTTGTCCCTGAGTATTTTTTCTGGATCACCTGCTTCAAAACTTCCCTTTCTCAAAATTCGGTTTAAAAATAAATAAATATATAAGCTGTACATTCTGACATCTAAGGGATGGTGCAAGATGTTTTATCACGTGGGGTTTCTTCTTGTGTCATCAGAATGAAACCTATGAGCAGAAAATGTGCCTTTCCCCCCGAATGTTCCTTTACTATGAACACTATATACTGCAGAGCATTTCTATTTTCCAAGTATATCTTTTAAATTTTATTGCAAAGTATATTTGAAACTTGTGTTAAAATAATTCTAAGTGACCATTTCCACAGTTTCTATATCAGAAATTCAAGGGGATCAAGTTTTATATAGGATTTCTCACTCCAAATTTCTAAATGTTGCAGAGTATTATGTGTGAAACTTCAATTCCATGTTCATTAATGCAAACCAGATTATATTTAAGCAATAAGAAGGAAAAAATATGGGTTTATTTCTGCGTTAAATGTAACATTTGTGATGGCTATACTTTTTGTCCTCTTCAATGTAGTCACTGAAGGCCATTTTTCATTACATATCACCTTACACTGGGGATAGACTGAAATTTTGTACATAAAACACATTTTAAAAAAATAGGAGCTTCTTCCTGCACAATAGCTGCTGTACATTAGAAGGTCATCTGCAGATTTATTAAGTTTCTGCTCTTCAGAAATAAATAACGTCTTTAGAAAAAATCATCTACACACCCACATACTGTCAATTCTTTCCAAACTATGTACTGTGTATAGTATTTCTGCATTAATTAAATATTTCTATCCTTACTTGAAAAGAAAGTTTCCGGCCAGATTATCTGTGATGAAACTAAATGAAGACTGCGTGGATGATAGATTTAGCTCTTCCTTTTTGTTATAATATAAATGACTAAGAGTGAAAAACATCTCTGTGGATAATGAATACAAGTTTCTGAAGTACCGAAAAATTTCAGAACCATAAAGTTAATAACAATATACTGCACTATAGCAAAACATATTCATTGACTCATATTACCTCAAAATTGGAAAAGAAAAATGAGAAAAACAACTTTCATTCTGATGCTATCCTCTATGTTTGTAACATTTTCCAGACACGATCAAGTACTTTCAAATTATTTGTTCAAATATGGCAGCCTGCATTTCCAAATAATTTTTTTGGTTGGAATATCTTATAAAGTCATCACACAATTTTTTTCTGACATCTGTTTCACTGTATTTGGATTAGAAATAAAGATCCTATCTTTGTATCTTTTATTTAATTTGAAATCAATATGTTCAAGAAAGAAATTACATATTTAACCACGAGCTGGACTGAAAGTAAATATTTTTTATGTGGAAGATATCTCTAATTTTGGGTTTTTCCAGGAATAGGTTTGAACTGAACCTGGTGTTCTAGCAATGACTTTTTCTTTAAACTTAATACTGGTAATCAAATATTGTCTGTATTTGACTCTGCTTAAGCTATTACTGAAATATTATTTCAATTGTACAATATCTAACCTGCTGTAGTTTAATGAATTGGAAAAAAGATCACTTGAGATACCCTCAGTAATGAATTCAGAATGTATATGCATTTTAGAAACATATTATAAGAGAAGGAAACTCAGGGCAGATGGATGAAACAAAATTTTTATGTCTAGTTCAGAGGAAGGTACCTTCTGCCTCTCCATTCCAAGTCAGATGTATATGTACACAATGTTGACAATAAGTATCACAGGTAAAAGGTGGTGTTATTATTGGTCATTAACCATTTCTCAGTTCTTTTTTAGATTCCTTCCTCCCACCGCCCCGTCTACACCAGAGAAGTGACTTAGTTTGAAGCCATCAGCTTAAGGTGATGCCTCTGGCTGTGTTACATTTACCTATGCTATTCAACAGCTGTCAAGGTGCTGTCTAAAATAGATGTAAGTGGAAAGCTTTCTCTATATACTGTTTTAAAGGGAAAAAAAATGCATATTGCCATTTCTATCAAAGGCTGAATGTTATTTTTATATCCACTTAATATTTTTTTCTACTAAACTAAAATCTTTTTGCTTTAGTCTAGAGAAAGTAAGTAGTGTGCATTTTCTTTAACTCTTTCTTTGTCTAAATGCACGCATAGTACGTGTATATAAATATGTATACATATACAGAAAGAGAGAGAGAGCAGGTTCCATCCTACACCATTATCTGGTTACGCTTTTGTTAGGTAAAGTCACCTTATGCTATTTTAAATTTAATTCTTCCTCCAGCATTTTGTCTTGATTATATTTTTAAATAGTTATAGTCTAGAATGGCTCACCCAAGTGAGATAGCACTGTAAAAACAGGTTTGGACTTCTAGAATTAACTTGACAGTTCAATTAAATGGCCTCCAAAATTTTATTTTTTTTTTCTTTTTCACAATACTTTTACCATATTCTAGTCTCTGCAGGATGTTAGGGCAAGAGACTGGTGGCACTTTTCGCTTCCTCAGAGAGTGGTTAGTAGAACTTTTATAAGTTATTTCTTAATGGGTAATCTAGGTGGTTTTGCTTTAGTCTCTGAATTAGAAATACTATATTAGTCTGAATTCTTTTGTTTCTGCACATCTCATAATAAAAAAGGGGGGAAACCTCACAATTGCAGCCATTCTTCCAGTTTCCCAACTTGAAACTTCCATTGTTTCTCAAAACATGCTAGATTTATAAAGAAAGACTTAAAAAAACCCAACCAACCAACCAACCAACCCACCAACCAACCAACCAACCACCAAAATTAAAACCCCAACACTATAGACCAAAAGAAAGTAAAAGAAAGATGAGGATGGGGAAGGGGAGGGGGAAAGGGAAGGGAAGGGAAGGGAAGGGAAACTGACAATACGTTATAGATTGACAATTGATGTGTGATTCACCTACAGAGTGCACTGTCTACACAGTTAGAAAATTCAGAATGTTTTAGAGCATAAATTATAGGATAAGTGATTTACCATATAATTTATAGTTGATGAAAAATGATAGCTACATTCACTCAGCTTTTAGAAGCAATTAATTCACTCCAGCTGTGCTCATGTTCATCAAGATCTTGATAAGGGTTAGTAGAAACAGTGCGAAAACAAAAATGTTGAATACTTTTTATTCATGACAACTTGATTCCAAGACTTAAGTCCATTCAGTCATCAGATGATACACTATAATTCATTCTAAAATTTAATTTCTGAAAGACAATTAACTTTAAACATGAAATGCAAAAGATTATTCAGAGATATCTAGTGAACACTAATGAAGTAATAGGAAACTTGAGAAAATAAGGAAGTTAACGTCCAAGTTTAATTCAAATAATTAACATTTGAAATGCTGATGCACAGGTTTTTATTTACTTAATATTGTTTGCTTCTTTAAAAATCCAGAAATCAGAAACTTTTCATTTTATGTGGTGATATCTCTGGTGTGAATGAATGGGTTCTTACTGTTTCACAATACACTGCTGGAGTTGTGCAAAATAATTAAGGAGAAGATCTTTTAAATAAATAACCAGAATTTCCATTGAAGTGAGTGATGTGTATAATAACTACATGTATATGTACATGCATATATATTATATAATTATAAATTCTATTTGGAGAATCTTAATTATCAAGTAAGATTAATACATGACAGTGAACATGAAATAATGGCAAAATCATAATTCTATATTTAAAATACACAGTGAAAAGTAACATAGACCTTATTTTAATGTTAGCTTTTCTATAATCTTCCTTTTTTTTTTTTTTTTTTTTTTTGAATTTGAAATACTAAAATGTGTTACTCCAAATTATATGATGTATATATTACATTCAGTATAACTTAAAAGGTCACTTATATGTAAAATATTTCAATATCAGTTTTAACCTCTATTACCTTTACAGAATGTTTGAACATAATGTTTGAATACCTATTAATTGTAAAATTCACAGAAGTCTGTCAGATCAGGTATGATCTATATCAGTTTCTATAGTAGATTTGTATAATGAACTGCCTTTGTGGGAAAAGTAAAGACAATTTTAAAAATAAATATTATCTCTATTTATGTGTGTTGTACTGCCTCAGAAATAATTCTATATACTAATTAGTGAAATTTATTAACAGTGTTAAAGTAGTGATTTCTTAATGTATCTAATTAGAAATGTCTTATGTTCACTCACACAAACGTCATGCCTTTGATATTTTTACTAAAAGAACACATGGAATGGCTACTTGTTAAGACTAATATCAGCAATATGCTAATTTGGACAGAATTAGCATTTTTCAAAGCACTATATTAAAATAAGTTAATTTTCTAAAGAAAGGCACTCTTTTCATATGGAATCATATAAAACTTATTTTCACCAAAGATCTCTACTTGTCCTTCATTTTTTGTTTCATTTTATTGAAACATGCATCCATTTCTCAATCCAGAATGTAAAAGTATCTTCAGAACTCACAACTCCATCTTGTCTGCCTGTGTTATGGGTGAGGATGAAGAGAACACTAGTATGGGTGACACTGTAGTGAGTGTCTGCTAGAGGTCACCTGAGCATGAAGAATCAGAAGGATCAAGCCTTCTACAGACAGACAGAAGCACCCTCACATTCACAGCTTCTGGTCCTCATGGGGCACTTCAGCCACCCCGATATCTGCTGGAGGGAAAACACAGCACAGCATAAGCAATGAAGGAGTTTTCTGGAGATCATTGATGACAACTTCCTCTCTCAGATGATAAAGGAGACAAATGAGGAGAGGTTCTCTGCTGGACCTCATACTCATAAACAAGGGGAGGCTTACTGGGGATGTGAAGGTTGAAGGTAGCCATGGCTGCAGTGACCATGAGATAGTGAAGTTAAGGAGGGCAAAAAACAAGATCACAGTGCTGGACTTCAGGAGAGCTAACTTTGGCCTCTTCAAGGATCTTCTTGGTAGGGTCCCATGGGATAAGGCCCTGAAGGGTGGAGGGGTCCAAGAAAGCTTGTTAGTGTTCAAGGTTCACCTCCTCCAAATTCAAGAGCAGTCCATCTTAACAAGCAAGAAATCAGTTGAAAATGCCAGACTTATGTAGATGAACAAGGAGCTCCTAGCCAAACTCAGACACAAAAAGGAGGCATATAGAGGGTGGAAGAAAGGATGAGTAACCTGACATGAAAAATTATGGAAAGTTAAAAAGGAAATAAAATTATGCTAATATTCAGAAAGAATTGTTAAGATAATTTTAATAACTCTAGAACTAATTAGTTTAACACTTTAGTTATATTAACAGAAATGCTAACATAGAATCAAATAAGGTGTTAAAGAGAAAGGAATCATAATAATCAGAATGGTGTTCTAAACAATGTTACTTTTAAAACCTGGCTCCTTTTTTGATGAGATTGACAAAGCCACAAATTATTAGACCATTGCTCAGCTCACAATTCAATGTCACATTTGTGACATTTTGATTTTTAAAAAGGAGTATGTTTCAAGAAAAGTAGGGTTGTTAAGATGATGAAGGCATTGGAGCATCTGGCATATGGGGAGAGACTGTGAGAACCAAATCTTGCAAGAAGTTGCCCAGAGATTGTCCAAGTTGTGGAGTCTCCTTCCACCTTGAAGATGTTCAAAATCTGACTTTACATGGCCCTTAGTAACCTGCTCTAGCTGCCCCTACTTCAAACAGGATGTTATGGGCTGCACAGTATCCAGAGGTGCCTTCCAGTATCATCCATTCTGTGACTCTGTGAAAACTAGGAGATATTGCATAGATGAAGTATTACTGGACTAATGTATTTCAAAACACAGTTGTCTGTGTGGATTCCTGTTTGAATAGCAAACTCCTTTTGCTAGGGGGAGTCCAAACTGTTTGATATTAAACCCAACACTATTAACATTTTAATGAATGCCTTCAAAGTAAGCATCAATTCACTTTTGATTACATCTACAGATGACACAAAGATTGACACAATGAAAATTAATGATGAGAAAGTAGTCATACAGTAGTCGTACTGTATTGGAACATGAACTGGTCTCATTTAAAGAATAAAAATTAAAATCTTCTACAAATAAAGTATGAAAGCTATAACTACAGACTAGGACATTATCATGGAAAGCAGTGACTATAATAGGCTCTAGGGGTAATGCAATATACTGTGCAACACTACAGAAAGGTAGGGTTTTTTGAGGAAAAGAGTAGAGAACGAAAGTAAAAAGGAGATTTTAGATCTCTTGTGACATTAATGAGTTTATTGTGTGCATTGTTACAAGAAATTGAAAAGATTTTAAGAAACAATCAAAAAAAAAAAAAAAAAAAAGCACATCTTGTCTGAAATAAGGCAGATTTCTGTAGAAGACAACAGAAAAAGCCATGAGAAAAAACTAGTATCTAGGACTTAGCAACTGAAAAACTCAAATGGTAATGAATTCCAAAGTTGGTTTGGTTTGTGGATTTGTGTGGGTTTGTTTGTTTGGTTTTTGTTTGTTTGTTTTTAAGAACAATGTTTAACTTCTATAAAGAACAGCTTTAAGAACTGGTGAAATACCTGTGTTTTCATGTCTTCAGAATGTATGAGTTACTTTCCTGAATGTAGCTTTGCTCAAATATATGATCACAGGTTCTATACACCTATTATTGAACAAAATATAAGGCAAGAAGATACACAGGATATGGGAATAAATAGACCTAGCTTTGTTTGCTCACCGTTTACTTTGTGCATCAACTTAGAACAGCTATTAAACTCAAGGAACTTGTAACTTTCTACATTTATGTATTTTGTACGTAAATGTTATGATCCTTCTGAAAACATGAAAATAGCATTTCCAGATATAAGATGAAAGATTTCTAATCAGAACAGGAAATTCTTCAAGCACTTTCCAATAAGATAAAATTTTAAAAGCACTATGTCTTAAAAGCCAGTGCTACTATGAAGCACAATTTTAGAAAAGATACAATAAAAACCATGTACTCAGGTGAACTTCACATCAATTTATTCATACGTTGGTTTCAACAGTATAAAGACCATTGTGTTACCTAGTTTGACTTTCTGAATATCAGAACTTACAATATTTTACTTTATCAATCTTCTATTAACCCTAAGAACTGTGTTAAGGTAAGGCTTAAGTTTCAGAAAAATATTTCCTATTAGTGTGAGGTTATTAAAAAATAGAGATTTCAGTGCACTACCTCCAATAGCATTTTTTTCCCAGTATTTCTATATTGTTTCTGTATTAAATCACTCGTACTTTGAAGAACAGGGCTACATTTCTAAAATTACTAGCTATAGCTCTCAACTTTTAGTTCTTATTACACCATTCTTAGCTGCTCTGAAGATATATTTTGCATCAAGGTTTTTCTTTATCATGAGAAGTTTTTTCTGCAACATAATCTCTTTAATAAGTTAAACATAGTAAGTTTATCATGAGGGTATTTTTCCAGTTATTGAATCATTATATCATCACTTTCAGATAGTGTCCTCAAATCTTCAGTGTTTTCAGTCAACAGCTTAGTATTTGTTTTCAAATTTTATCAACCTGCTCACTATTCTTGTACAGTTTCACCCAAGGTATGAAATACCCAGTCTCTCATAGCATTAAACTGAGTGCTTATGTTATGTTTATTGTCCAGCAATGCCATCTGAATCACTTTCAGAGTGATTGAATGCCACAGTGTAGCATTCAATGTGCTGTTCAACAAACTGTAATCTTCTGTTATTCTAGAGTTTATCTGCTAGACAGTCCCTGTTGCTTCAAAGATCTCCCTGACCAAAAGTCACTAAGGGATCAAAGGATCAACCCACTACCTGCTTCTTCATAGTTCTTGGGTGTGCTGACAAAATGTGAACATGTAAAACCATAGAAATTCAAGAATTTTCCCCATAATTCTAGAAAATCTTACAGTACCAAGGTGTATATTTGAAGTCTACAGAATTCATTGTGAAAGGAATTATGATTCATTATTTTAATTTATAAATATAATCAGTATAATTATACATCATTGTCAATCGTTATCCTAATTCCACAGATGGTGAAAGGCAGAGAGATTAACATAGAGATAGAGTTTACTGAGGAAAGAGTAAGAAAACTTATTTTTTATTATTTTATTTTTTCATTCAGTTAAAGAGTACTGTAGATTTTGTGCAGGTGCTCAGTTAGTAACAACAATCCTTTCAGATAGTTCTCTTTTTTTCTTGTTTTGAGTAGTTCAGAGTGTGCTTCTCCAGTCTACTCCAACTCAGAATTTCTGCCAGTTTTCTACCTTCATCTCCTGACTATCCAGCTCGGGCCACCTGAGTATCTTCATCTCCTTCATCTCCTTTCTACCTTCATCTCCTTTCTACCTTCATCTCCTGAGTATCCAGCTCGGGCCACCTCAGAAATCCAGGTACCATACTAGCAGATTAACAGCACAGAAGAAACAAACTGCCTTTAGTAATTTATTTTGCAAAGCTTTCATTCTCTGTATCAAGTGAGGAAAAGATACTGCTCATTTCCAGGACAGAGGCTGCTTAGTCTGCATGGCATCATGGGTTAACTTACTGTGATGTTCTATCCAAAATTGGCTGAAAACAGATGAAGTTTGACTTTTCCCATTAAAAATTAGGAAGATTTTTATAGGGAGACCCAACAGGGAGAAACAAGTTCTTTCAAATGTCAAGTTGCAACTCTGGAATACATCTTTGATATGAACCCAAGAGTGAGATTAAGACACAAACAAGGTCAAATTCCCTATACCCAAAACAGGTTTTTATTACTAAAAAAGTGAAGAGGGGTAATGATAGGGCAGAATGAAAGAAAAAGACAAAAATAAAGTAAGGATGTGGGATAGGGCTGCAAGAATAATCACCACCATGGATCCAATGGCATCCCGTTGGTCCTCAGCCTTCAGTTCTTCGGTGGTGGGTGCACACGGATCTGGCTTTGATGGTAGAGGCACACTGAGCAAAATTTTCTGCTGCCTTTTTAAGTTCATCCTATCGGTTGATTAGTATATCTGCTCATCTCTAGGTTTTTTTTGTTTGTTTGTTTTTTGGTTTTTTGTTTTGTTTTGTTTTGTTTTTTTTTTCCCTCTGGTCCCACAGGTTTTGTTGCATCTGGCTTCAGGGCAGGAACGTTTGCCTCTCGCCAGTTCATTAGCAATGCATGGGGTCTGGCCTACGCAATAGGGCCACAAACGGCTCCAGGATGGGGCCAGCTCAGCACACCTCTGTCCCTTTGAGGCTTGTCTAAGGAGTCCGACAATGCAATCGCAAGGAATTGGGGGGTGCATCCTTCAATACACCCCCGCTTCTCTGGGAGACATCCCCAGACCAATTCACAGGCAGCAGCAGCTTCTCTTGGAGGTTTGCACAGACACAAGCAAGCTTGGAGACAGTCATGTGACATTTCAGTCTCTTATATGGTATTACAGTATTATTAAGTAAATCATATCACAAAAGTAGGATTTATGCTGAGTCTGTCTTTATAGTTACTGACAGGTTAGTTTTTCATTTCAGTTATATAGGTAAAAATCTTTAATAATTGCTAGTAATGACAGGAATGAACTTCAAAGAGCTCTAAATAAAACATTAATGCTGAAATTATTCAGAAGCATAACAAAAGCACCTTTAAAAATTCTCACAGGAGTTGTGCACATTATCATCAAATTTATGATTAATTAGAAATGCCACTACTATTAATTAATTATATAAAATCCCTTATTTAAATGCCTGACAAAAAAAATGAATTCATATTTCATCTACAACCATTGGTCGTAACTTTCTAGCATCTGTGTAGTTCTAAAATTCTATATTAATATTGGGAATAGTCAAAGGAAACTATAGTTTCAAAAAGACCATTTAGTTTAGCCACATATCAGATAGCTAGGTGTATTCCCACTTCACAGAGTTTAAAATGTTCAATCTTTTAACTATAAAGATGAAGTAGAAAAGAATCTTTTCTATGAGTCTATTTTTATTAAATTTTTAATAATAACTTTTGCAGATAACGTGACACCCTAATACTGTCACTCAAACCAGCATGGATCTTAACAGCGTATTCCAGGCATCTATTTATGAACATTGTTTATCATTCTAACATATTTTAAAGCCTACATTTATTGAAATGGCAGTAAAATGCACAATAAAAGAGCATCAGCTACATGAATGTAAATTAAAACACTTTCTCATAAAAAAATTAAGCATTCTTCTTCAAAGTCACAATTTAGAGTCAGAAAAGATCAGCACATATTTCATTTGCAAGGTATTTAGCGCAGTTCAGCTGTCTGTATTTAGAGAGGAATAGTTCTACCATGTGATCTTAATGGATTTCAGTGTCTAAATTCCCAGAATCATCTAGTGTTCTTTCTAGGAGCCTAGGGTAATATTTTAACTGATATAGAGTTAGAACATCATGAAGTTCAAATTAGTGATCCTGATATATAGTGATACATGTCTATTTTTCCAACTGTCTCCTTGTAGAACAATTTTTTGTGATTTGGCAGCAGGAGAAAAACAAGTAGTAGTTTAGTATAGGTGAGTAATTCAATGAAAAAATAAAATAACAACAGTAATAGTAATGAAAAGAGGTAGCTAGAAATTAGAATTAAAATAACCAATCAGTTTAGGACTGAGGGACATAGACAGTTCCCTATCCCAGAATGTTCAGATATTGTGTGGTATCTCACTCAGCTGGCAACCAAACACCATGCAGCCTGTCACTCACTCTACTCCAGCCCAGGGAATGGAGAAGGAGACTGAAGGAACAAAAGGACAATTCGTGGGTTGAAATTTAAATAAGCAGTTTAGTGATTGTAATAAAACAAAACAATATCAATAATAGAAAGTATAAATGGGTAATGCACAATGCGATTGTTCACCACCTGCCGACCGATACTCAGCTCGCTCCTGGCAGCAATCCCGAAAGAACGAAGATCCCACCATCACAAACTTGGAAGCATAATACTGATCTATATACTGAGCATAATGTCACATGATATGCAATATTCCAATGGCCAATGCAGGCCCGGCACTCCGGCTGTGCCCCCTCCCAGTATCTATTTCGGAAATGTGTCCAATTTTTTGATTCAGTTCTTCCTGGGGTGCCATGCTGCCACAAGACTTGCTTCTTCAGGCCTAAAATAGTGTTCCGGGCAGTGGCATGGGGCACAGCATATATTTCCAACCATCCAGTGGCTGCTTCCACCATTGTGAGCACATAGCTTTTGTCATGCTGAGATTGTGTGGGCATAATATAATCAATCTGCCAGGCCTCCTCATATTTATATTTTAACCATCGTCCTCCATACCAAAGGGGATTTAACTCTTTTGTTTGTTTGATCCAAGCACATGTTTTGCATTCATGGGTAACATGTGCAATAGTGTCCATGGATAAGTCCACCCCTCTGTCACGAGCCCATCTATATGTTGCATCTCTTCACTGATGGTCTGAAGAGTTGTGGGCCCAGCAAGCCTTAGATTTTCCCCCCTTATGCTGCCAGTCTAGATTCACTCCAACTACCTTAACCTTAGAAGCTTGATTCGCCTGTTGGTTGTTTTGATGCTCTTCAGTGGTCTGGCTCTTAGGTACATGACCATCTATATGGTGTACTTTCACAACCAAGTTTTTTACCCGTGCAGCAATATCTTGCCATAATTCAGCAGCCCAGATGGGGTTGTCTCTGCACTGCCAGTTGCTCTGTTTCCACTGCTGTAACCACCCCACAGAGCATTTGCCACCATCCATGAGTCAGTGTAGAGGTAGAGCATTGGCTGCTTTTCTCACTCAGCCATATCCAAGGCCAACTGGACAGCTTTCACCTCTGTGAACTGACTCGATTCACCTTCTCCTTCAGCAGCTTCAGAAACCCATCGTGTGGGCATCCACACAGATGCCTTCCACCTTCAGTGTTTTCCTACACTGTGACAGGACCCATCGGTAAACAGGTCATACTGCTTCTCATTATCTGTATATATACCTGTATATGTACTGTTTCTCATATATCTATATAATAAACTATGGTGGAGACTCTTTAGCACATGTCACCTCTTCCTCTGACACCATTCTGAAATCTATGCCTTCTGGTCAATTTTTTATCATTTCCAGTATTCCTGGTTGACTTGGGCTCCATATCTGAGACTCTTGTGTGATCGGTGAGAGACATTTACTTCACGTGGCATCTGTTGCATGATATATGGAGGGGACGCTCCCTTGAGCATCCAGCCCAGCACTGGCAGTTGGGGAATCAGGAGGAGCTGGGCTTCAGTATCAATCATTTCTGAGGCATCTTGAATCCCTTCAGATCCTGACAATTTTTTTATTTTTTTTTTTTTTTTAGTTGGAGCATAACAGGCTTCAGAACCTCTATATCCCCAGCTCCAAAACCCTAGGTGCTGACCCTCAGTGTCCCTTGGTGCTCTCTACATCAGGTAGGGCCATTCTTCCCAGCTGTGGTATAGAGCACATTTTTAATATCTTGTCCTGTCCAAATTGCCCAAGGGCTACTACATGAACTATTTCCTGTTTAATTTGTTCAAAGGCTTGTCATTGCTCAGGACCCCATATGAAATAATTTTTTTTCTGGGTCACTTGATAAAGAGGACTTACAATCTGACTGTAATTTGGAATAATATCCAGAAACCCACAATGCCTAAGAAAGCTTGTGTTTCCTTTTTGTTAGTTGATGGGGACATAGCTGTTATTTTATTAATCACCTCCATTGGAGTCTGACGATGTCCCTCTTGCCATTTTATTCCTAAAAAACCAAATCTCCTTTGCAGATCATTTGACCTATCCCGTTTTATGACAAAACCAGCTCACAGAAGGATTTGGACATTTTTTTTCCCTTTCTGAAAAACTTCTTCTGCTGTATTACCCCATATGATGATGTCATTAATGTATTGCCGGTGATCCAAGGCTTAGGAAACTATTCCTTGTGACCACAGTTTAGCTGCCTTCTCTTCAGCTCATACCAATACATTCTGGGTCTATTAGCTTGAGCTTGAAGATGTTCCAAAATAAAGTAACAACTCAACCTAAATCATAGAAAGGGGTTCACAACAGATAAATGAAAATGGTTTTAATATTCTTTGTTTAACTTTAGCAACAGTCTGGATTATGAATTTTCCTCATTTCTGATGATTGTCTTAATCACTTGGGTACCATCTGTTCTGCCATAAGTATCTTTCATTTTGAAATGGCTTGGTTATTCCAATGGTAAGCTGGATTTTATCAAGTTTAAACTTATGAAAATCTTTACCAAGCACAGTTCGTAAGAAAATTCCCTGCCAATTAAGACAAAGTGCATAGTTTTCTCACAGTGTCAGATGCATATTTTGAATTGATTAATGCCCAAAGAGCAGCTCAGAATAAAAACATTCAAGGTTAAGTAAAAAATAACCTGCTCCCTTGACTTTCTGGTTTTGTTTTTTTTTTGTGTTTTTTTTTTTATTTTCCATCCACCTGGAAACCACCTTCTCAGATCTCCAATGTCTGCCTGCAGAGGTCAAGAAGGAATTTCCATCACTACGGTTGTGATACAACTTGCCAGGACTCTGTGCTTATGTGAATTCCTGTCTTGATTTCACTGATTTCTTGTTGTAAATTTCAACCTGAGGGAGAATGTATTGTCTTTTGGGAGCCCCACATAAAAATAGAACACAAAAACTTCAGAAGGAAGCAATGCACAGTCCCCTACTCTCTTCCATCACATTGTCTTTCCTACTGGTACCATTTCCACTGCTGTTGGAGCAACTAAAGAAAAATGTATTTAGAAAGGGTTATTTGCTGCAAATTCAACATCTGTAGATGCCTTAGTCTGAATTTGGTAGAGGAGACACAAATGGGGCCAATAGTTCAAAAGATTGTTGCAATTAAACACTGTTGAGGAATGGATAGATATGTCTCTACGTCAGGGAAAGAATTAAGAAAAATGTTGAGTTAGGGTGCAAACCAGCAAAGAATAATAAGCAGAGACCAATGAAATGGAAAATCATTAAAGCTAATTTGTTAGAAATTGAAACATTGCAAGAGGTTTACAGTTTTACAAAGGAAAAATTAGTTCACATTCACTTTGTATGCATTTTACCTTGTGCGAGTGTTATCATTTCATATTTTTAACTAAAAGATAATTACTGCATACTTTTAATTTCTAAATCAGCAGCACAAAATGTATAAGTAGATAGTAATTTAGTATGAGTAAAAACAGGCTACTTGAATTTAAAATTTCAAGAATAAAAATGTGGTAAGTAAAGAGCTCTTTGAATTTTAAACTGTTACTATAAAGCATGTCTTTGGAAAACTGCTCGACATCTGCAGACTATTTGAGTGAAGATTAAAAAATGGTTGCAGGTATGTTTTGTTGTGTTAACTATTAACTCAACAAAGTATTAACTCAACATAGGATAATATGTTTATAAAAAAAGTGTCATACAAAGTCTTTCATTAGGTAGAGCTAAATGACCTTTTACTACTCTTGATAAACAGGATGATAATTTAAAATCCATTGGTATTTTTTTTTTACTAAGTAAGTCCATTTTAGATACTAGTATTTTCCTTAATGAATAGTCTTGTAAAAAAAAAATAAATTTCTAGAACTGGTTCTGCACACTGATATTTGCAAGAAGACAAATACATGCAACTAAGTTTAGGTTTTAATAATAAAAGACTCATTAAAATAATTTCTTGTTCATTTTACACTCCTAGCTCATGAAAGAAAGCACATTGAATGGTAGTCAAAGGTGATACTAGATAGAATTCTGTTCCCTCTGTTTCCAATATGAAACAGTATTATGTTTAACAAGAGTATTTATTGAGAATGACATATAGACACAGACCTCTTGCTATCTACTTGACTGTGTGTCTCTCGTGCAAACTGTATAGGCAAAAGATGCGTGCAGACATAGACATTGTATTTCCTATCATTTATGCATTTACCCCATAACATTTTTAAGATATAAGCATCTCCCATCCTCTTTTTCTTGACTGGTCTGACAGAGAACTGTGGAAAACTATTAGGCTTAGCTTAGGGACGTGACTAGTCTGTAGAAGTAGCACATCTAAATCCTGTAGTACCTTTGGATTTGGGATTTTTTGTTTTGGATTTTAATATGTATTTAGTGTGCATGGTTCAGATATATTAGTTCATATATCTTTTCTCTGTTTCTGACTGGTTTATTTGGATGGATTCCTATACAGTTATATGGCTATTGCAATCATCACTAAAATTTCCCTTTACAGTTTGTGGAGATCTATTTTCTTTTAGTTTTTTTAGTGGTTGTAGACCTTAAAAGACCGGTTCAACAAGGTGTTTGAATGGACCCTTAGACTACTCAAGCTGCAATTTAGTCAGAGTATAGTTTCTTCAGTTCAGAACAGCTTAGAAAAGCGCTGTCTAAAACATAGGAGTCTAAAGCTTCGTTAGACAAACAAGGTCATAGCCATAGTTAATCATGCATCTAACAAAAGCCATTTAGGATCCAGAAAACAGGTATTTCAGAGCTTAAAACCTCTCTTTGGAAAGCCTGCTCAGACTAATAGAATAACGTAGGATGAAAGGGAGAGCTGGAAGACATCTAGTTCAACCACTCTTGACTAAGTCTAGCTTTGAAGTTAGGTAAGGTTGCTCAAGGTCTTGTCTAGCCAAATTTTCAATATCTGTAAGGACAGAGATTCCAGATACTCTAACCATCCCGTTGCAGTGCTATCTCTGTGAAAATTTTTTTCCTTATATTTAGACAAAATTTTCAGTCTTGCAACTTGTTCCTCATATATATTATGTTAAACAAATAACATTAAAATCCTTCTGCCTTGGTAAGTAGTGCTATTTTCTGCTTGCCTTTGGTCTCCATAAAATTGGCAACCTGTTTTTTTAATGACGTAGCATCAGTGGGAAAGGTTGAAAATACTTTTCGTTCTGGTTATGAGGTCAGCTTCAAAACACACATATGGTAGCTGGTTGCATAAAGCAGCAAACTGCCAGAGGCATGACAAGCAGTAATAACAACCCATTTAGGCCATTATGGAAACCACTTTTAGATTAGAATAGCAAACAATGTGCCTAAGTCAGGAACAATGTTTGAGATTCAACCACATTTTCAGAAAGGCACATAGCAAAACAGAGAGAGCACTTCCTCTGTAGTTTTTTTGCACACTTTTTAGCAGCTGACAGATGCTGGAAATCACAGTCAAAACATCTTTCTCTTTGCTGTTCTTTTCATGTATCTTATGTCAGCTAACTTTTAAGCACTGTGGAGCTGTGAATCAAGTTACCTAAGTGCATTTACTAAATCTAATCCTTTTTTATTTTGTGTTGGGAAAGAGTGCATCTTCTGTTTATCACTCCCATCCACATGGATTTCAGGACAGACATGGGATGGCAAGTAGATAGGTCACATACTTTTGTATTTTAGGATACTCTGAGGTTCCTTTTGTTCTTTCAGCAGGTTACAGAAGATGTGATAAACATTAAGATACAGACCACATTACCATATCTGCCTTTGTTTTTTTTCGCGCTGTTTGCCAAAATGGATTGAATTTAATTCCTTCACATATGCCTAGTATTGAAGCTACAACAGATTGATGGAGAAATTCAAGTCTTATTTCTTTAGTAGTTGTGGTGTTTTGACCTTGGCTAAATGCCAGGTGCCCACCAAGTTGTTCTGTCACTTCCCTGCTCTCCCCATTTTTTTCTCAACAGGGCAAAAAAGTGGACAGATGATAGGGGGGAAAAAAAAATCCTTGTGTGTAAAATAAAAGCAGTTTTAATATAAGCAAAGTGAAGCAAAGGTCCACACATGGAAGCCAAAAAAGAAAACAGATTTATTCTCTACTTCCCATGAACAGGCACTGTCAGGCCTTCTCAGGGAGCAGGGCTCTAGTACACGTAGTGGTTGGCTCAGAGAACCAAGGGTGATCCCCCTCTTCCTCCTTTCTCCCAGCTTTATACTGAGCAGATGTCACACGGTCTGGAATGTCTCTTTGGTCGGTTCGGGTCAGCTGTCCTGGCTGTGTCCCCTCCCAAGATCTTGCCCACCCCGTCCCACTGTGGGGGGAAATGTCGGAAAGAGCCTTGGTGCTGTGTAAGCACTGATCAGCAGTAGCTGCAACACCAGGGGGCTACCAACACCCTGCCAGCTCCCAGCATAAAACACAGCACCGTGAGGGCTGCTGCAGGGGAAATCCAATTCCAGCTCAGCCAGACCCAGTAGAGTAGTCTTGTTATTCTTAGACTGTCAACAGTTGTCAGCTGTACATAGGTAATATTGCATAAATCATGAAGATAGACATCAGAGGGCAGTAGAGTGAAAGTGTCATTAACAATCTGTGACTCAGTCACTTTCTCTGAGTGTATTTACTGTAGTATGCTTATAATGAACTGATTTTATGATGAACTTCAAATAGAAATTTGGAGACATAACTAACTTATTTATAAGATGGAGAATAAAAACTTACAATAGGAATGAGGTGGTACAACTTCATTAATAATTACACACATCAAGTTGCTGAAGTACAAGTTATTGCTGAAGTATAAATAATTGTTACTGCTGAGTGCAATCCAGTTTATTCACATTTAGTTCCAGGAGAAGTCAGACAGGCTGTTTTATGGGACATGGAGATTTATGGGACATTTCTTTCAGTTTTCATGATGCTTTAGTAACAAGAAATTTGTGCTGCAAACCAGGTTCCCTAAGATTCTGGATGTGCCTCATACAGCTATATTTGTGACAATGACAAATCTGGAAAATATAAGTGGGATTTATTTTTTTTTTTTCTATAAAAGGGAGTACTTGATTTTACCTGTAAATACATTGATAACTCTTCCAAGATATGCTACTTTAAAACAGAAATTTAAGTACTCCTGAAGAACTCTTTTCTTCAAGGCTATCATGCCTTTCATTTTTCCAGGTTTCCCTACAAGACATTTGACATTATTTGGTACAGAGTGCCCTTCATGTGTGCAACAACACAATTGTACTACACAGTTCTGCCTCTCTGGGTTTAGCAATGGATCCTGGGAATCTGAGGAAATGATGCTTGTTTAGCATGTAGTAGTTTCTTGCTAATAGTAAAAATATCCTAGAAGAAGATAATTTAATATTGCCATTTGCTCTGTTGTGCTCCATACCAAATTGAGAAAACATTTGCACTGTGAAATAATTCTGGTTTTAGCTCACTCCCAGGTCTCAGTCTCTTGATAGCCCACATTGCACTGTTGTGGCTTCTCTTTCGCCAAAGAAAAACAACCTTGTCCAAAACAAAATGCAATTTTTTGATTCTGGGGATAGTTCACTCCAGGTATCCTTTCAATAATGTTTACAAGTGATAGTGTACCATGTTTATGTCCCTCTGCTCTACTTAGTGAACTAACACTACTCTGTCTGATATTGCACTAAGTACCTCTAGAACTTTTCTGACATTGTCACACTTCAGTTCCTCTGGTATGTATCATAAGCACCTCACTGGATCATGATTTATCCTTCATTTTAACTCAAAACTAGAAATGAAATGCCCCCTCAAATTTTAGTTATGTCTGAGAGCCTCCAGACACTATGTAAAACTCAATCAGCTCTGGAAGTGCCTCATTCTAAGTTGTGAAACCATAAGCACTTCACAACCTGGGTCTGCTGGCTGGAGCTTGTAGTAGAAGCATTTAGCAATGTGGAAGTAGCCGTATAATCTAGTTCAGAATTAGCACAGATTTTCGATTTTTTTATACAGTCTACCAAGCTGGTGTAATGCTTCCCTTTCCATTATAAATACATCACACAAGTGCTTTGTTCCCTTAAGGGAATTGCATCACTAACAAATGATGAGAATGACATCCAAGTCAATCGGTCTGAAACTCTGAAGGATAAGAGCTAAAGTCCTGCTTTAGAACTTGATACTTCAGTCAAACTTCATTCATTTAAGTTTGTCCAGCTACACCTCTCACTGATAGTTTCACTGATGTTAGTATTCCTGCAGGTAACCTTTCTGAGACTGGATGTAATAGAAGTAAGATAATCACATGTGTTACCCTTTTTCTCTACTTGAAGAGTAAATGTTGCTACACAAGGAGAAAGAATATTCTCTCAAAGATGTGACCAAACAAAAACTGCTGACAAGAGCTTGCAGCAGAGAAAATGAAAAAGTACAGACATGATTGAATGAAAAGCAGTTTAAAATGTGAAAATATTTATTAACATAGTTCCCAAACCGTGTTAATTCCTTGTCATTTCTAACTCTGAGATATTTCATGTGCCATATCTCTTAATCAATAGAGACCACCCAGAAGCTGTAATTTCAGAGAAGTGAGAAAAAAATAAATCTATCGCTTGAATCCATGTAAAATAAAGCTCCTAAACAAATAACAGACCATAGTTTTTATTTTCTTGACAGAAAGCATCTTCCTGCCACCAGTAATTCTGATAATTGGTGCCTATCAAATGTGCTTTAAAATCTCATTAAATCTGTATAAAATTACAAATTAAAAGACACAAATTGTAGCCAAAAGGGCTAAGAAAATAGCAAGGGCTCAATCTAATTTTCTTTAAACAGGAAAAAAAAATCAAAACCAAACAGAAATCAGTAATTACAAAAGTCATTGTATAAGGCAAATACTATAAAGAAAGATAGCAAAAAGGTAAACATTAGTTTTATTATTTGGTTTATTTTCAGCTGTATTGATTTCAAATTGTACAGTCAAAATATACAGGTTATGGTAATTAATGGAATGTTACAAACAGTATTGATTATAAACAAGCCACTGAGCAGTTTCTTTTTCAAAGGCTGTCCACTGAGTGCTATGCTACTAAGACTACTAGATATTGTTTTTAATGTGCTAAATTTTGCTGAAGATTTTAAGTACAATATCTGTGTGTCCCCCAGGGCTCGGTGTTGGGGCTACTCCTGTTTAACATCTTTATTGATGATCTAGATGAGGGGATCGAGTGCACCCTTAGTCAGTTTGCAGATGACACCCAGTTGGGTGGGAGTGTTGATCTGCTTGAGGGTAGGGAGGCTCTGCAGAGAGACCTGGACAGGCTGGAGCCATGGGCTGAGCCCAACTGGAGGAGTTTCACTGAGGGCAAATGCTGGGGGCTGCCCTTGGGCCACAACAACCCCCAGCAGCGCTACAGGCTTGGGGAGGAGTGGCTGGAGAGCTGCCAGTCACAGAGGGACCTGGGGGGGTTGATTGACAGCCGGCTGAACAGGAGCCAGCAGTGTGCCCAGGTGGCCAAGAAGGCCAATGGCATCCTGGCTTGTGTCGGCAATAGCGTGGCCAGCAGGGACAGGGAAGGGATCTGACCCCTGTCCTTGGCACTGGTGAGGCCGCCCCTCGATTCCTGTGTTCAGTTTTGGGCCCCTCACTACAAAAAGGACATTGAATGACTCGAGCGTGTCCAGAGAAGGGCAACGGAGCTGGTGCAGGGTCTGGAGCACAGGTCGTACGGGGAGCGGCTGAGGGAACTGGGGGTGTTTAGTCTGGAGAAGAGGAGGCTGAGGGGAGACCTCATCGCCCTCTACAGCTGCCTGAAAGGAGGGTGCAGAGAGCTGGGGATGAGTCTCTTTAACCAAATAGTACATGATAGGACAAGAGGCAATGGCCTCAAGTTGCGCCAGGGAAGGTTTAGACTGGATATTAGGAAGCATTTCTTTCCAGAACAGGTTGTTAGGCATTGGAATGTGCTGCCCAGGGTAGCGGTGGCGTCTCCATCCCTGGAGGTGTTTAAGAGTAGAATTGACATGGCGCTGAGGGATCTGGTGTAGTTGGGAACTGTCAGTGTTAGGTTAATGGTTGGACTGCATGATCTTCAAGGTCTTTTCCAACCTAGATGATTCTGTGATTCTGTGATCACAAGCCAGCCATTGAAAGGTTGTGTTTGTTTGTTGTTTTTTTTTTTTTTCCTTGGAACAACTATTGCGAAATATGAGAGAGGCAGTTTTGTGATGAATGGAAGGAATATATAAACAACAACCACTAACACCCTTGTTCTTCATATAACAAAATCCCAAACAGATCATGTAATTATTCTAAGAGTACTTGGTGAGGCAAAAAGTCCACGTTTTCTGAGATATGTGGCAGATAAATCCAATGAATATTGTCAGGTTGTTATCACTGTAAATAGTAATATATTTGGTTAAGATAAGTAGCAAGCAGACATATTATCTTTCTTATTTACAAAGATTATTTGACAGTGAGCAAAGAAAAGAGAGAAAATTGTTTGTTACATGACTCCCCTCAGCAATATTTTTTACAAAATTAAGACCACTTATGATATTTAAACTTCTCTGACATGAGTATACATTCCTAAGGCAGTCTGTTTGCAAGCAGTCTGTGACAGATAGAAGTGCTATGTAGTAAACTGGAGATGACAGATTCCATAAAACAAGCTGTGTATTTGTCAGAAGATGTAAAGTACCAGACAAAGGTCTGTAAACACTGAAATTTTAGATGTAGAGTATTATGTCGTGCTTTTAAAGAGTTATAGATAAATAGGTATTTTGTTTTATATTTTCTGAAGAAACGAGAAAGGACTTTCTCTGCTTGGTCAGAATGTAACTTCAAGAGGAGAAAACATGAAATAAATCAAAATAAAATCTTCCAAAGTGTATGGAGGACTTTGAGAAGTGGGTTTTTTTTTAGCAAATGCAGGCATATGACTGTCAGTTAAAGAGCATTTCAGTCATAAATAAGTGATTACCCTCAGCATTTTGAGACTTCTGTAAGAGGTCTACTTTTTAGAAGGCTTCCCCAAACACTTCATGAAAATCAGACCTTGAAAACATTGTCAACCAAATGCATGCATATTGAGCTATAAAAAACTGTTCACTCTTTTTTTTTTTTTTTTTTTTTTTTCTAGTCTTGTTTTTTATGCAGTTGGAAGAAACCCCTGATGTAAGCATCTTTACTAGCCTAGAGCATGCTCAAATAGAATATTGTTGAAGATAAATATATGGTAATATTCTATGAGTAGGACTGATTATGATCAGCTTTTAAAACTGTCTTCCTTTAGGCTTCTTTCTGAACAAAATCCTAAAACAAACAACAATTTTTTAATTTGCTTTTCTCCGTTAGGAGTAGGAAGGAACCCCATCTGGAGCTCTGTCATATAAAATATGGAAAGAAATTTGGTCTTTAAATGAGGATAAGGCTCTAAGTTGCCATGATATTGGAATATGTATAGGCTTGATGAACAAAACTATACAGAATAGCGTTCAAAGTGTTTCTGCTTTTGGTTGCTGACATGAAGCTCGAAACAAATTCCATGTTTAACCAGATGGTGTAATAGTAAATTGGGCACAGAGCAGGAGTCCTGGCACAATCCAACCATTTGAGAACACTGCAAGATTCAAGACCAACCTGACATTTTCAGGATGAAACATTAAGAGAAGGTATAGTATAAACTGAGAATAGTGTATAACTACAGAACCCATCATAATTTCTCGGTATACTTAGCCCTGCTTAGTCCCATAATATTTCATTCAATGTTACTGATTTTATTGCCTTTCTAGCCTCATGTAATTTAAACATAATTGCTTTATAGCAGCTACATCCTCTTATAATAATTGCCAGTAACAAACGTACAGTTGCTATTTTTTAAAATAATATGTCAAAGGCAGTTCTACCCAGCGGATGATGTTGGTCAGGACATCTGCTCTTATATTGTAACATATTACTGCAGCTTTTAAAATGCTCTCCATTTGAAAGGACCATCCATGACCTGTGCCTGTAATCAGTATGCAATGAGGGACTAATCTCCCTTACCTAACATCTAGCTTTTTTCTGTCATGTAATATGCTATCACTATGGTATTAACAGATAACAAGCTTTTTATTAACTTTGCAAGGCTTCAGAAATAGGATTGGTACGACTTCCTTAGTCTGGACATACATTGGCCTTCCAGGATCTTGCTTGTCTATCTGTTACAACTGTATAATGACCAGATAACTATTATCTGTTACATATTTGCTTTAGTTTTGGACAAGCACCTACTGTTCTTACAATTTTTATATATTTCTGGAACTAATAAGAATAGCTGGGTTTTTGTTATATGTGTTCACACTGAGGAGTACAAGCAAGTAGATAGCAGAGATATTGAAAATATGAAGACAACATGAAACCAGAAGCTCCAGACAAGAAAAAAATCATTAATGGTCAATTATTCATCATTAAATGAAGGAGGCCTTGGGAACTGGGTAATACTGGATTTATGGGTAACAAAGGAAACACAGAAAACATACCAGCACATGTAAAAGGTACAACACACAGTGAATTCTGAGATCATGTGGAGTTGGTGACCAGTGATGAAAGATCAAGGTGTAAAGCATGCTAGAAAAATGCATAAACATAAACCCAAGCAGATTCCAGAGTAAGGAAAAAAGACATGTTTACCACCAATGTCACAGTCCTGCAAAACAAATTATGATGCATATAATTTACTGTTAAACCTTTCTCCTGTTTTCTTGAGTAAAACAGCCCAGTGAATTTTAAGACTCAGAAGGTATAAAAAGGAGGAGTGTAGTGCCAAGGGAATGGGTTAGATTCAAGAAAGGCTGTGTATATTGGATTAAAATATAACATAGTTAGGAAATTTAGATCATAAATAGTAGCATTATTGTAACTTGAATAGCAATAAATGTTGAAGAGAATATTAGGAATCTGCTGTAGATTCTGGATTTCTGGCTTGACAAGCAAAGTATGTTTCTTTATCCCATGTAAATGTCATGGTTGTTTTGGTCTGGTAGCCCTGAGTCTTGGTTCTAATATGGATGAAATGGTGACCTTACTCAGGAAGTTCTTACTTATTTTCTTTTTCAACCTTATATAGTAAATATTTATTTGTTCAGTGTCCTGTCTTCTGTAAAAGTGCTAACAATGGAGAGGTAAGGTTGAGAAGCGAGTAAAGAAAAGTGTGATCATGGATGAGATTGATTGATTGATGGATCAGTTTTCAAAGAGCTGTGGTAAGCAGAATTTATCTGTGGGTGCAGTTTAAGTGGAGAAAAGGATGAATATATTGAATGGCCTTTCTTCAAGCAAGCTGATAGATGGGCCTATCTACAAGGACAGCTCTTTCACTGGAGTAACCTCTGGATTTTTGTGGAAGGCATATAACTAGGGAACTGCTGGCTTTTATATCAAAGGAGGGTTGTATTTTGTTTGGAAGGCTATCGAAGCACCACTATCCCTCATCTCTTCAATCCCCCTTCTATGCCAGTGTTCACATCATGCCACTCTGTCACTACCCCCAACCCCGAAAGAAAAAAACCCAAACAAATGAACAAAAAATCACACCCAAACAAACCTTCAAGGAATCAAACAAAATGGAGTATAATGAAATTAATTTTATTACAGTAGAATTATTTAATTTTTAGGCAACTGAAAACATAGACAGGACTTTTTTTATAAATGAGTTAGTAGCATTTTATAGCTACAGATTTTCTTATGTTTTGATTTCATAAAAAGCTAGCAAAGTCTTCGGGGTTCATTATTTTACAGCTTATTTTTTATGGGGGCTATTTTGCACACTCCATTGATAGAGTTCTGTTCCTGATCCATTTATTACCTGATATAATCTAGATATTTTCCCTCCATTTTTGTCAGGAGTTCTTCCTTCCCCATTGCCTACTGGCTAGCTTGTTACCACACACACTTGCTTCTCTCATTAAATGGTTGTCCATTAGAACATTAGAAGTAAGGCTTTCCTATTCTAAATCCTTGAATATTTTTCACTACTATGAGATCAGCCTTTCAACTATTTCTCCATTGTCACATACATTTTTCCTCAGTATGAATGCTAGACCAAGTAACTATTACCACATTGCCTATGAAAAGCACCAAAGGAAAATGTTGGGCAACATTTTGGTGGCAGCAAAGAAAATCATTCTATATAGCTCAACTTTGTGAACAACATCCTTAGATGTAGAATTTAACAAAACAAATGACAGACCTGATGAAAGTAAGCCACACAGGAAAAAAAAAAAAAAAAAAGTTTCCCACCAACAACAGCAATATTTTGCTTCATGACTTGAATGCATGATTCAGTTATAAAAATAAACTAAACAAAAACAAACAAAAAGCCCCCCAACCCTGTAACTCCACAAAAACCCCAACAAAACAAACAAAAAAATATCTATAGAAATCATGTCTGTTTCCTTTTAGATAAGTATTTCAGGGAAGGAACATTCTGCCATGGTAAAATTGTTTTGGAGAGAATATGATTTTGTTTTTTTAAAGAGCAATATTGATGGGTTTAGCACACATGTTAAATGTGACAGATGTTTATTTGCTGAGTATGTTTACATATCAGGAACTTGGTTTATTGGAATGACATGATTGAAGACAGATTTGTAAACCACACGATGTTGATATATTTTTTTAGCTTTTCTTGATATTAGTGGAAATTAGAAATGAGAGACTGTTTCTCCCTTGATTATAACCTTTGATGTAGAACTACCCTAGCAACAGCAAGTTCAGTTACCCATTTCCATTCCATGAGCAATGACATGTGGTAGTTCAGTGAAAAAAAACCAAAACAATCTGCATTAATAGAAATTAATTTAAAATTGTGTTAAAGATATGTAGCCTGCCAAAGGAAAATCAAAGAAATGATTGTGTAACCTACTGACAGTCATATATTATATGCTTCTCTCACTGTATAAACACAAAACTTGGAGATCTGGAACAACGAGGAAGATGGTATCCCTCAAGGGGTTTGGGGGGCTGATTAAGTTTAATATTTCCATCAGTGATCTTACACACAGAACATATAGTCAAATAAAAAAAAAAAAAAAAAATCAAGAAAAAGAGTGGATTTAAAAATGGGTTGATTTTGCAGAGACAAAGGTAATAAAGTAAATTAAACACGTGTCTTGCTTTTACAGATTAGTAAGAATTTCTCAGATAAACTGAAATTTCATGTTCTAAATATAAGAAAAAAATATAAGAAGGAGAAGAAATATGGAAACTTACGAGCTGATCACAATGCGACCACAAATCTGTAATATTATGCAGTTATGAAGAGGACAACTTTAAACCTGAAATGAATACTAGTACATATATGTAAGTATTGGTAGCGTTAAATGATGTTTTCAGAGGCTTGTATTTTTAGGAGCTGTAACAGCCATCTGATAGTTTAAGAAACTGACACAGCCCCCGCTCAAAGCTCTCCAGATCATTCTGATCAAAACTAACTGACAGACAAATTGATTGTGTGTCATTTAGATCAACCAGTTTTCATAACAAGCTATTTCCTTTAGATGTTTTTTATTTGTTTTCTTTTTGCATATTAGAAACTTCAGTTTTTAGTTAATGTGTTCTAATTCTTCATTAGGCTCTCTATTATACCAGGTGCTGGAATGTATGCAATACACTAGGATAAGTCAGCACATTTGCTCTGCATCTTTTGTAATAAATTTATGCCTAGAGTCAGTTCTTCCCTGAACTTCTCCATGTCTGCTTGTGACAGTATTCCAAAAGTGTGGAGTGTGGCTGCTTCTGTTATTGAGAGTTGGCTTTTCTTTGTCTTTCTATGGTAGCACTGGAATTCAGGCAAGAACAAAGTCAATTCTAAGAGAAATATTTAAAACCAGAAAGAGGTCTCCCTTGTCAAAGACCTTTTAGCTCTGTAGTCGTTAATAACAGACCAGTCTTTGTATTAAGCTAACATCATGTGTGTCAGGACTGGGCCTATCACACACATTTTCTCTGAACTTACCTTCTTTTTCTTATAGTTTTCTTTTTGCTTATTTATCTGTAACAGCATTTGTTTAATAACCGTATAGCTGTTACTGAGTTTATTTTAGCTTTGTTTAACTTAGGATATTTGTGTGATTCTGATACCTGGTTTTAAAAATTTTTTATATAGTCAGGAATAACAAGTACCTATGTTGTTTTCTAGGAAGTAACCCCAGGACAAAGATGCAACTAAAGGAATACATGCATACAGTTAAAGCTGAAGGTGTGAGCATAGGATGACACTGGAGGCTTGAAGTCTATCAAGGAATCCCCAGCGGTCATATATTGATAGTAATGCAAATATAGGTGCTGAACAAAACTGGGTTTCAGTGTAATAAAAATTAAAGCAAACATATACCTAACACATGTAAAACATACCAAAGGTAGAAAAGAGAGATATAACATTGTGTTGCAATGAAGGTCACAAAAATCATCAGAGGGATGGAACACCTCTCCTGTAAAGAAAGGTTGAGATAGTTGAGGGTGTTCAGCCTGGAGAATAGAAGGCTCCAAGGGAGACCTTATACCAGCCTTTCAGTACTTAAAGGAGGCTTTTAAAAAAGATGAGGACAGACATTTTAGTGGGGCCTGTTGCAATATGACAAAGTGTAAAGGTTTTCAACTAGAGGAGGGTAGATTCAGACTAGATATTGGCAAGAATTTTTTTATTATAAGATGGTAAAACACTGGAACAGGTTTCCAAGAGTGGGTGCAGATGTCCTAAACCTGGAGACATTCAAGGTCAGGTTGCACAGGGTTTTGAGTTGAAGATGTTCCTGATCTTTGCTGGAAAGTTGGACTAGCTGACCTTTGAAGGTCTCTTCCAACACAAACTATTCTATAATTCTAAGAAGAAGGTGTGGAACACATAAACCAAACAAATAGAAATAATCCGAAGCAAATCCTAAGGTGAGTAAGGATAAAAACATGAATATCAACACCTTGTTCCTCCTACCTAAAAGGAAGGAAACACCATCTGTAAAGCTCATACTTGGGGTGCTTACAACTTGCTCTAATTCTCCCTTCCACGCAGAAACAGTTGACATTAACACTAGGAGAAGCAGTGGAAAGATCAGAACACAATACCAGAAAACAAGGGGAAGATATTAGTGAATTTTTGTATAAGGACTTCCAACTATAGTATTATTAATGAGATTTCTCTAGTATTAATAATTTAGACAGGGAATGTTCACATCTTTGTAACTGGTCTAATCGAAATGAATGTTTGTTGCATCTTGATTACACTAGTAAATTTTTTAATAAAACTAGTATTAAATTCTTGGCTTCCTTTCCAAGTGAAGTGTTTGGTTTTGCACATCACTGTCTAAAAAGGTGAAGGGCATACAACAGAATATTCAACCCAAGTGAGTCAAAACCACATATCAAATAGGTCCTAGAAGTTATGTTTAACTTCTTTAAAAATTCTCTGAGACGATATATTAGAGATTATGAGGTATTAACTGGATTACAAAACTGGAAGAAGGAGTGAAAATAATAAGGAAAATACCGCATCAGTCCTGGAGATGGAATGCTGCAACTAAAACTATCAAAACTGTCCGATGACATCTGTGTCTAATGTCTCCTACATAAACTGCTTTTTGCATTCACCCTGTCAAACTTCAGTGTCTATCTGATCATTTCCAAATTTTAATTCTAAACCCATGGGAAGCATATGGCCCCTGTATATGTGGGTTTTACTTTCCTCAACAGGCTTTCATGGATACTTCTGGGTTTTGTGCTATGGGGGGACATAAATACCTTTTATTTACTAGAAATCAAACTTATACTCGTGTGGCATAGCTCTGCAGTGTTCTAGAATGTATCAGTGAAGCATTAATACTACTATTTTTTATTCTCTGAAATGGAGAAATAATCAAATTAATTCCAGTTACCATGTTAATTTTACCTCTTGATTAATGCCATAGACTAGGACAGTTCTTACATTTTCTGTGTATCTGATTCACTCTATTTCTAGCTCAGTCTTCAATGATTTCCCATAGTAGCTCCCAGGATTTGAAGTCCTGTATCCAGTTTTGGATTTTTTTTTTTCTCAACAACCAAAGATTTTCTAAAGCTATAAGGACAACTGAACTTTTTTTTTTTTTTTTAATCTCCAAATTGTTTGGTCTTTTCAACATTAGATGTTTGGGATTATTTTTGTTTCTATGTGTCAGCCAAGGAGTTTCTCATTTCATTCTCTGTTACTCTCTTTTTCTGTGAGTGCTAAAAGATATGAGCTGCTACAATCATACAGTATTAGGACATTCATCTTGTTGTGACTGTCTATATTTTCTGTGATCTTTCAGAGGAAACAATGGCATTAGATATATAAATAAATAAGCTTTCCTGTCCCTAAAATCTTGTTACTAATGAATAAAATTCCAATACAAGGTACTGACAGATCTGACACTCCTTTAAGAGCAGTTCAAGCATTTCCTTTAAGCTTTGGGGAACATCAATATTTTTGAGCTTTATTGAGGTATTAAGGCTGCAAACAGATGTCTGAGTGTCCCAATCCAATGTTGGGGAACTTTCAATTTGATCCCAGGAGCAAGATTAGGAGACAAATTAGGTGAAATGCTGTACATCTATAACAGATTTTATCATTAAAATTGGAGAGGTCTAGCAATAGGACAGAATGAGAAGACAGAAATCGAGCAAGCATGTGGGATAGAGTCACAAGAGTAGTCACCATCATGGATTCAGTGACATCCTGTTGGTCCTTACTCTTCAGTTTTTCAGTGGCAGGTGGACACAGAACAAAGTTTTCTGTTGTCTTTTAGGTTTATCCTATCCACTGATTAGCATATCTGCCCACTTCTTTTTTTTTTTCTTTTTTTTTTTTTTTTTCCCCTCTGGTCCCACAGGTTTTTGTTGCATCCGTCTTCTGGGGCAGAAATGCTCACCTCTTATGAGTTCATTAGCAACACATGCCAGGTGTCTGGCCTTCACAATAGAGCCACAAAAGGCTACAGGATGGGGCCACATCAGTCCATGTCTGCCCCTTTGAGGCTTATCTAAAGAGTCTGACAATGCAACTGCAAGGCAGTGGGGGGAGCATCCTTCAATACACTCCCGCTTCCTTGGGTGACATTCCTTAGACTAATCCAAAGGCTGCAGCTTGTCCTTGAGGACAAACACAAACAAGCTTTGAGACAATAATTTGACATTTTAGTCTCTTACACCGAGACAGTATATGGCCCTAGACATAGGTTAAGCTAATTGAACTGGACATGAGAAACTACTGTACATGACATGAGAAAACCACTGTATGAAACAGATGACTGAAAAACTGTCAAAGGTAACAAACAGCTCAGCAAAGGTTGTCTGGATCTCACGAGTGTGTAAGAGGAATTATGTGGGAAAGATCTAAGCCTCACAGACCCTTGGAGGGGGTGCTGCAGCCCCTCAGAGTGCAGTCACTCGATGCCAACATCATGCCAGTAATGCTGTGCATTGCCAAGGTCAACCACTGAGCAGTATCAGAATTATCAAATTTGGATATAACAAAGCTAGGACCAGTGGGAAAAAGGTAATTAAGAGAATTTATTTAGGAGGGGTTGAGAGTGGTAAAGGGGGAAGAAGCAGGGAAATGAAAGGGAGGAAAAAGGGAATATAAGGAGTAGCAAATCATGTGATAAGTGTTGTTTGATCAAGAAGGTCTCCATATGAATACAGCAGTTTGGAACAGGACAGTAAGTTCACTGTCCTTTCTGCATATGCCTGACATGGTTCCAATGTATGGAGAGATGTGTCATGGTTTCCCTGGCATGGGTGAATGATTAGGACAAGGACCATGAAGTGGTACAGGAGCTCAGACAATCTGCCAACATTGAAAGCGAAATAATAATTGTAGACTAGCACTATGCAGGTCAGAGAAATTACACGTCAGGACAAGATGAAGATAAAGTGTTTAAAAGCTTTCAGTTGTGGTTTCTTGGAGTAATTACTTGGAAAACTCACATAGGAAAAAATATCTGATTTAATCCTGAAAAGTGCCCAACAACTAGTTCAGGATGTTAGAATATAAAACCTACTTCACATTAGAAAAAAATGTACATAAAAAAAGCTTTCTCATATCTGCAAACACCAAAAATTCTACTTTAGAGCTTTGAAGATGAAGAGGTGCATTAGAAAGACATTAAAATGCTCACCTGAAATAATAAATTGTTTACTCATCGCATGTTTGCAGAAGGGTACAATATTAGCTTAGGCTAAATGTAGATTGCCATATGAAATGGACTTTGAAAAGACCACATAGAAAAGGAAATAATCCTGGGCATGATTAGACAGCAGCCTATAAGAGGCCATTAAGAATAAAAAAATACCCTTCAAAAGTAGAAACCATATTAAAATGAGTAAGACAGAAAATAACCTTTTACAGATTTTGAGAAGTAAATTGCTTAAGGTATTAAAACTAATAATAAATTGTTTCAATTTATAATAAGCAAACAGCTTTCTACAGGCTAGCACTAACCCAGTATATAGTTAAGATGAAAAAGTGGCATACATAAGAAAAGCCATACTCAAGGAAGTTGTTTTCAGTGAAATTTAAGGTTTTTCTACAGCAGAGAAAAGAGAAGAAACCTGAGTAACTGCCTCAGATAGTAGTCAATAGAAGAGATTCAAAACAACTAATTCAGATAATAGTAACTTGCCACCACTGGATTATATTCACTGAAGAAATGTTAGAGGAACATGAACTCACTGAATGACAGACTATGATGTGCAAAATACCTTTTAAATTAGCTTCAAAATGAGAAGAACAGAATGTGGCAAATAAAATAAGGGTTCATAAAGATCTGATGTTTTCTGGAGATTTATAGACCATCAGCTTCCGTTTGAAACCAACTCATAGTCTTAGAAGAAGAAATAGAGTTAGAAGATACATGAGTAAATATTTGGGGGTGACAGTCAATATGACTTTTTCAAGGAGCACTTGTGACCACAGAACAATTATTTGAAGCACACTGTAACTTTAAATTAGGACTCTGCATTTCCATATTTTCCAAATATTTTAGCCATGCCAGTTGTCAAAAACTCATAAAAACATCAGGATCTAATAAACAAATACCAAATCCCACTTGTGGATTAATAGACTGTGAATGATTGAAACCAATGACAGAACTAAATGGTCTTTAGTCTTTAGAATAAAGGGGGAATAATTTTGGGATCTGCCAGGGATCTGAGTCAGCTTCTGTGTTGTCCGATATATTTAGAAGAATCAGTCATGTTAAGGATGTAAAGTTTGCAGATAAATGATTGTTGTGATTTGAATTCGGCCAGTAGCCAATCACCATCTGGCCAGTTGTTTACTTCCCCACCCCACCCTCCTCCCTCCTTGCCCCAGTGAAATATGGGAGGGACAACAGAAGAAATTCGTAGGTTGAATAGAAAAAAAAATTAGTAACAAACAACAGTAACAATAGTAAGTCCAAAATACAGCAGCGGATCACTGAACAGGGACCGGTACAGAGCCCGTTCCCAGCGGCAATCCGACCACACCAGAAAATCCTTCCATAAAGACCTGGAAACTGAAATGGGGTGTGAAAGAGCCCGTGTCCACCTACCTACTGAACATGATGACACATGATATGGAATACTCCAGGGATCAATCCAGACCCCGCCCTCTAGCTGTGCTCCCTCTCAACCCAAGGAAAGTTAACCCTGTCCTGGCCAAAACCAGGATATAAAGCTTTTCAGATCCAAAGCTGCCTATAAGAACTTCCAGACAGTTTTCACAATACTTATTATCCATTAGTGAAAAAAGTCTGAAATTGAATGTGCATAGTTAAACACGTGAATAACAGACAAGATCCAAGAGAAGCCAATCCTCCAAAACTGATCCATCTGTCAGGCTTCATTAAAACCAGTGCCACCAGAAAAGTGCATAAAGTATTAGTAATCATAGATTATTTACTGAGAGACACTGAAGTACTCATCTAACATCCAGACAATTTCTCTAGAGATTTTTGATGCCTACTAGGAGCTCACATAGATGATTTCACTGAAACACTCTGCGCCTGGTGAACCCTATAAATTATCATCCACTCCTACTATTTCATGTAGGGTCCAATGACACTGTGATGAGGCAACTTAGACACATCAAAAGAGACTATATGTCTCTTGGAGGAATGTTAAAAGTATCTGCAGCATTGGCAATGTTCTCCTCTATCCTCCCAGTCAGATGAAGGGGTTTAAGAAGGATGAGATTAATAGAGCAGCTGAATGCCTGGCTGCATGACTGGTGCCATACACAAGTTTTAGTTGTCTGTGATTGTGGATGTACATTTCAGAAGCCAGGTCTGTTGGGAGATGATGAGATCCACCTGACCAAGTTGGGTAAGAGGGTCTTCACCAACAAGCTGGCCAGAATGATATGGAGAACTTCAAATTATATTTATCAGGGGAATAGGATGAAGTTAAGAACAGCAGAGAAACATCAGTGAAATTTTTCAAAGAAATTAGAGTGTCTTCCTCTAAAAATGTGACACTGCTATTACTCCAGATAAAGTGCATGCAGCCATATATATATATGCAAGCAGCATGAGTAATAAGCAGAAGAATCTGGAAGTCATTGTGCAGCTTCAAAGCTACAATGTGATTGCTATCTCTGAAATGTGGTGGAATGAACCACATGACTAGAGTGCTGTAATCAATGGCTATAAACTGTTTAGAAGGGACAGACAAAGAAGGAAGGCCAGGCGGAGGATTGCCTTCTATGTAACGTAATGAATTAACTGCACTGTCTTTGAAAAAATGGATAAAAACTGGGGACCAAGCCAACAAAGGAAACCTTGTAGCTGGTGTTTACTACAGACCAAAGGAAGCCTGTAGATGAAACTTTCTTACTTCAACTACAAGAATCATCACTCTCACAGGCTCTAACCCTGCGGAGGAACTTCAAGCACCTTCACACCTGCTGGAAATGCAGCACAGTGAGCTGTAAGCCATCCAGAAGACTCTTCATTAGCATCGAGGATGATTTCTTAATCCAGGTGGTAGACAGACCAACAATAGAAGAAGCATTACTAGACCTGTTGCTTACCAACACAGAACTAATTAGGGTTGCCAGGATTGGTGGCAGCCTGGGCTGCAGTTATCATGCCCTGGTGGAATTCACAATCTTGAGGCATATTGGCCAGGTGAAGTATGGAGTCTGAATGCTGACATGAGCCACCAATGTCCTCTTGCAGCTTTGGGAAGCATAAAAAGAAGCATGTCCAGCAGATTGAGGGAGGCAATTCTTTCTACCACACTCTCGTAAGACCCCACCTGGAGTACTGCATCCAACTCTGGGGCACCCAGTACAAGGAAGACATGGCCTTCTTAGAGTGGGTACAGAGGAGGGGCACAAAAATGGTCAGAGGGATGGAATACCTCTCCTATGAAGAAAAGCTGAAATAGTTGGGGTTGTTCAGCCTGGAGAAGACTCCAGGAAGAGCTTATTGCAGCCTTTCAGTGTTTAAAGGGGGCTTATAAAAAGACAGAGAGAGACTTTTAACCTTATGACAGGACAAGGGATAATGGTTTTAAATTGAAAGGGGGTAAGTTTATATTGGACAAAAAGAAGACTTTTTTTTTACAATAAGGCTGGTGAAACACTGGAACACATTGCTCAGAGAGGTTGTAGATGACCCATCCCTGAAAATATTCAATGTCAAGTTGGATGGGTATCTGAACAACCTGACCTACTTGAAGATTTCTCTGCTCATTGCAGGGAGGTTGGACTAGATGACCTTAAAATTTCCCTTTCAATCCAAACTATTCCATGAGTCTATAATAAACACTAAATAACAAAATAAATTAATAGCAGTGAGTATAAACTCAAGGGCTTTCAATTGTTTCTTTTTATTCAGGGAAAAAAAATAAAATACATCATCCTTGAATTTAACCATATCTAGAGCACAGCAGAACTAAACTGAGACAGAAACTAAAACGCTTAAAACAAATAAGATCATGTCAAATTAAAGCAAAAGAAAAATCATGGAAACCTACAATATTTAAGCTTAGAAGACACCTTTAAAGTTCATCTAGTCCAACTCCCCCTGCAATGAGCAGGGACATCTTCAACTAGATCAGGTTGCTCAGAGACCCATCCAACCAGACCTTGAAAGCTTCAAGGTATGGGTAATCTACAGCCTCTCTGGTCAGCCTTATCCAGTGCTTCACTACCCTCATCATAAAAAAGTTTCTTCCTTACATCTAGTCTAAGTCTACCCTATTTTAATTTAAAACAGTTACACCTTGTCCTATTGCAACAGGCTGTACTTTAAAAGTTTTTTATAAGCCCCTTTTGCATACTGAAAGGCCACAATAACGTTTCCCCAGAGCCTTGTCATCTCTAGGCTAAAATATCCCAACTGTCTCAGCCTGTCCTCATGGTTTCAGCCCACACGGTGAGTTACAAGCAAGGGTGGCGGGTGGGGGGGTGGGGGTGGTGAATCTTTTGAATTCCCTGAAAGTCTGTGTGCTGGTGGAAGAGCCAGTCTCTGCTCTGCAGACCCGCGGGGCAGGCTGAGTCACCTCAATGACTCAGAGGATCAATTGTGCTGGTGAATTTATTAACTGACCACTTTACTAAGTGAATGGAGATAGTTTATCAGCAATCAACTGACAACTCTCCTGAGAACAAATAAAGTTTGGCAATGAGATATCCCTGTTTTGTTGTGGAGTAACCATCTTGGTCTGTAGGTGGTGGGTCAACAAAGACGCACATGGGGTATTGTCTTTAAATAGTCTTTCTTATGCATGTGCAGTTGGTTGTTCCAGAAGGTTCTCATTTTATGTGGCTTGTACTTGTGTAGTTAGGCAAGTTCTGTCTCTGGGCAACAACAGGAGGGAGGGGGAGAGAAACAGCCCACCATTCAAGCTCCTCAGAGCTCGCTCTGCTTCTCCCCCACAGGGCATCCCATTCTAGTTGTTTGAGACATCCTCTTTACATATTCACAGAAACTTCTGGGTTGGAAATGACCTTGAAGATCATCTAGGCCAACCATTGACCTGATAATGACAGTTCCCAGCTACACCATAGCCCTCAGAGTTATGTCAAATCAACTCTTAAACACCTCCAGGGATGGAGTCCACTGCACATTCCAACACCTAAGAAACCATTCTGGAAAGAAATGCTTCCTAATATCCAGTCTAAACCTTCCCTGGTGCAACTTGAGGCCATTACCTCTTGTCCTATCACTTGTTACTTGGTTAAAGAGACTCATCCCCAGCTCTCTGCACCCTCCTTTCAGGCAGCTGTAGAGGGCGATGAGGTCTCCCCTCAGCCTCCTCTTCTCCAGACTAAACACCCCCAGTTCCCTCAGCTGCTCCCCATACGACCTGTGCTCCAGACCCTGCACCAGCTCCGTTGCCCTTCTCTGGACACGCTCGAGTCATTCAATGTCCTTTTTGGAGTGAGGGGCCCAAAACTGAACACAGGAATCGAGGGGCGGCCTCACCAGTGCCGAGTACAGGGCTCAGATCCCTTCCCTGTCCCTGCTGGCCACGCTATTGCTGACACAAGCCAGGATGCCATTGGCCTTCTTGGCCCCCTGGGCACACTGCTGGCTCCTGTTCAGCCAGCTGTCAATCAACAACCCCAGGTCCCTCTCTGACTGGCAGCTCTCCAGCCACTCCTCCCCAAGCCTGTAGCGCTGCTGGGGGTTGTTGTGGCCCAAGGGCAGCCCCCGGCATTTGCCCTCAGTGAAACTCCTCCAGTTGGGCTCAGCCCATGGCTCCAGCCTGTCCAGGTCTCTCTGCAGAGCCTCCCTGCCCTCGAGCAGATCAACACTCCCACCCAACTGGGTGTCATCTGCAAACTGACTGAGGGTGCACTCGATCCCCTCGTCTAGATCATCAATAATGATGTTAAACAGGAGTAGCCCCAACACTGAGCCCTGGGGGACACCACTCGTCACCGGCTGCCAACTGAATTTAACTCCATTCACCACAACTCTTTGGGCCTGGCCATCCAGACAGTTTTTTACCTAGCAAAGTTTGTGCCCATCCAAGCCATGAGCAGCCAATTTTATCAGGAGAATGCTCTAGGAAATAGTGTCAAAGGTCTTACTAAAGTCAAGGTAGACAAAGTCCACAGCTTTTCCCTCATCCAATAAGCAGGTTGCCCTGTCGTAGAAGGAGATAAGGCTTTTAAAGCAGGTCCTGTCTTTCATAAACCCATGCTGACTGGGCGTGATCATCTGGTTGTCCTGCATGTGAACAGTTTCTTGTTTATGAACAATCTGTCACATTCATAAGAGCGGTGCTGCATACACCTTTGATCAGATTTGTGGTCCTCCTCTGGATTCACTCTAACAGGTCCGTATCTTTCTTTTATTGTTGCCCCCAAAGCGAGGTGCAGTACTTTAGGTGGCGTCTCATGAGGTGGAGTAGAGAGGCAGAACCCTCTCCCTTGACCTGCTGGCCACTCTTGATGCAGCCCAGGATACAGTTGGCTTTCTTAGCTCCAAGCATACAGTGACAGCTCATGTACAACTTTTCATCCATCAGTACCTCCAAGTCCTTCTCCACAGGACTGCTCTCAATCCCTTCACACCTCAGGCTTTATTGATGCCTGGGATTGCATTGACTCTGAGACAGGGAGTCTAAACAATCTTAGATTGTTGGTGCAAGGCCTGCGCAAAAACAAGGGGAGGCGTATGGGACTGTTCGAAAAGACATACCAAGTACTGATAACGTTGCTAGGCGATTATCTCCTAGCCCAAAGAGAAGTCCCCCCCCAGTCTTTGAAGAACAAACTACCCCAAAACATTGGCCTGGAAGAAAGCCAGAGAACAACTGAGGCTGCGCAGAGCGACAGGATGAAAAGTTCATCAGCGAAGAAGAGGAGGAGACCTTATTACCATGAGAAGCAAGGGGAGGCGGGGGTAGACTATGTATATGTATAGGCGTTTTATGAATATGCACTATTTTGTAACATATAAGCCGGACGGGAGCTGCAAACGATGCGCATGCTTGTGGTGGAGCGATCCCCCATGCACCCAGCGCTGAATAAACATACCCACTTTATAACCCCAAAAGTTATGGAGTGATTTCTCCGTAAAACAGACCCGGGTGTAGTTTTTAGCACTCAGCCTTGTTGAACGTCATGCGGGTCATATAAGCTTGCTTTTTGAGTATGACCAGGTTCCTCTAGATAGCATCCCATCCCTCAGGCATGTCAACCATAACACTCAGCTGGGTGTCATCTACAAATTTGCTGAGGGTGCACTTGATCCCACTCTTCATGTCTTTCATGAAGAGTGCAGGAGAGCTGAGCACACTCACGACCAATGTGATCAAGCAATGCCCGTTTATTACAACTAGACAGCCCTTTTATAATGTTCTCCCTCACATGTGAGTAACATGCAGTACAAGTCCTCAAGATTGGACAGTTAACTTAGCCCGTGCTTTAAACCTTCTTATGATTGGATAAAAGGTGCCACATCAGCCTTGCCAGGCTTCCTGCCTTGTGGAACTTCCTCTTCCAACCCCTTCCGGGGGTTGTTTGTCTCCTCGAGTTTCTCCCCCCTCATTCAGGGTCACATCCTTACCACATTCTTGCTCGGCTGAGGCTCTTATCAGTCTTGTTCTCACGCAGGGTTGCTCACATGGCCATTCTCTCGCAGAAAGCCCTCTAGAATCCCAACAGAAGACAATAACCAGTACTGGTCTCAGTACAGACCTCTGAAGGACATCACTTGTCACTGATTTCCATCTGGACATTTAGCCCTCTGGATGTGACCATCCAACCAATTACTCATTCACCTAACACTCTGTCCATCAAATCTGTATCTCTCCAATTTAGAGGGAAAGACACTGTGGGGAACCATGTCAAAGGCCTTACAGAAATCCAGATAGATGACAGCTGTAGCTCTTCCCTACTGATATAGTCACTCCATTATAGAAGGCCACTAGGTTGGTCAGACAAGACTTTCCCTTGGTGAAACCATGCTGGTTGTCTCAAGGGCATTCAAGAGGAACATGGGTAAAATCAGTCATTTCCGTGGAACTTTTATCTTAAATATGTTATTAATGTTTTGCCTTATTTGGTACTTCTCTAAGACTTAAGTTTTGCCCATGTTTAAAGATGCATTGAAATCTGGAGGCAGCAACATCTTGCCTAACTGCGTCAGTTTGTTCTTGAAATAGACTAATATTTTCAATGCATGTGACTGCCACAGTGATTCAAAGATATTTCAAATCCTGAGGTAAATGGCATCTAGAATAGGGTTCCAGAATAAGTAGGTTATGATAAAGCAATATATAGGGTTCCATCACCATCAATATCTGCCTGTTTCCTGAGATTAGCATTATCCAAACTACAGTTAATGAATTTTATGGGCTCATACTGAAGGCTGTTCAAGCACATTTATGCTGTATGACTCTAACCTAGAGATTAAGCATGTTTTAAGCAAATCTTTTTCTTCCTTTTTAAAGGTTGGTAATGCTCACATGAGAAGCTAGTACATTTTATTTGACTTCCCTATCACTTCTTCAGTCATGAAAAGGTTTTAATTTCTTCCATAGGAGCAGGCCCAGAACAGTCTGTAAGATGTGTTTGATACATATTCATCAAGCATTTGCGTTTATCATCAGAGAAAATACTACTTGCAAAAGTGGTTGTCATAGTAATTAATTGTCAGCATTTATATTCAGATGTGAACTGAAGCTGGCATCTGTGAAACCTTTTCACATCAGAATTCTACATCACATTCTTGAGAAACTAATTCTAGTGTTTCAGTTTAATTAAAGTCAGTGCAATTGGTCTTTGTGTTTATACCTGCTGTGCCAAATAATGGCATCAATTAGTGTCTGTACGAGCTAGATTTTCCATTAGTAATGGATGGAGACTCTTTGGTCAGTATACTTTCATTGCCATAAGGGAGAATCAATTTATATTTACTGCATCATGTCAGATTTTTATGATTCATACAGTATTACAAGAATTAGATTTTATAGCTGTTCTTCTTCTATCTCATTATCGGTGTAATCCAACCTTCCACACTTTTGCTTACTTCATTTAATAATATGCTCAACTCCTCCTGAAGGCATTTAAATAAATCTCTGGATTTAAGAATGTGGATGGCTTGGCTTCCTTCAGGGTATTTATAAACTTGGCAGCATTCTACTTAAAACATATAAAATTCCAGACATTCCACAATGAAGCGTCCAGCTACCCACAACAAAAGTGATATTTTGAGATGATTATATTATTTTATTCTGGGGGAAGGGGGGGTGAGGGGGAAGCAAGGTACATTTACATTTCAATCTCAGTATGCTTTTAGCTTGTATTGGCTTTTATTCTGTCATTTTTACATATGCTTTGTTACCTGCCAACAAATAAGACCTCACAGAGAGTTTAGATATGTGTCTTCCATCGAACTTAATTAAACAGAAATATTAGTGTGTTTTTTTATATTTTCTTTTAAAATAAAGTGCTAAATCTGAAGAATTAATTATTTTCTTCTCTAAAAACTAAATTTCTAAAAATCAGATATGATTACATTAATTTAAAAAACTTAGGATACAAGATTTAGTTGTGGCTTCATTGCTTCATGCAGGCTTGAACATATATCGGATGAGATGTGTGAAATGCATTTTTTTACCTTGGTCCAGTGCACATCATTGTCTCAGCTCCTCAGAACAGATATCAATTTGTCAATGTTGTAAGCATACGGAATATCAAAAGACGTAGTTTCCCGCAAACCCATATTTAAAACCCTCCAAGTCCCATATTTAAAATATAAGGGAGAGATCTTACAGATCATCTTTGACAGATATTGGCAAAATGCTGGAACTCATTTTACTGTTTTTGCTGGCACTATCATTCATTAACAAAACACACCATGCTGAAAACCACTGTAAATAAAGGAAATTATGCTGAAGCTAACTGGCAACTACAAGGAGGGTAGCTTTGTTCATTCTATCTGCCTTTGCTGTCTAGCCACTTGAGGAACAAATTCTTCATAATATACTTTGAAAACCTCGGAAACTAAAAATTATGTATACAGACCACAAATGATCCACTGCAAAAGAAAAAGATCTTGTATTTTATTGTTTAGGTTTTCAACTTGTTGGTTTGGTTTGTTTTTTTAAAGTGTTTCTTTAATGCATTCCTGAATAAAGATGGATCAGAAAGTTCTCTGGTTGCTACAGCTCTGAAAAACATGTTTAGTACATATGTGATGTCTATATCTCTGGACCAATAAAACTGATATTCAGTGAGGCAAAATGAACAAGTAGTTAGAAGCAAATTATTATGAGAAAATGTCTATTTCAGAATCAGATGTTCAGAAGTAGATTTTCTTTATACCATCTTCTTGTATCTAGTGGATTGACACAAAGGTGCAAATAGCAGTTCAGTGGAGCTTTTAGTTTGATTTCAACTGAAATAACAGTTCCTGAAAGGCAGTGGGTTTTTGGTTTTTGTTTGGTTGGTTTTACGTTCATGGGCAAGTTTTGAGGTGTTTTTAGACCTCTCAGAATGTATTTTTCCCATGGTCATTTACAATGAACAAACACAAAAAAAATCTGCAGTGGGCAGGAATGGTTTCTTTCTCTTTAAAAGCAGCCATTAGCTTATGTTCATGGCAAACACATGTATAAGGGGTTCTGCTGTCTGTTGTTTTCCAACAGTTTGTGAGATTATGGGGAAGAAGCAAGCAAGGAGAAAACATTCAAGACAAAAATTTCTAGATGCTCTGAAATATGTTCACAGTGGTGAACAGGGGAGTTAGTTACTCGGTTCTTCACGTTTCAGGTATTTTAGAATAATCATTTTTGCATGAAAAAACCCCGAGTCTCATCAATATTTTCGCCTTCCAGAAACTGTTGATTTTTAGACAGTTAATGATAGCAATGCTAGTTTAAACTACTGGTGCAGAGTGGGTTCCTATATTCTCTGTAATTCTAAAGGCATTACTGAAGACTGAAAAATAGGAAGTGAAGTAGAAATACCTTCTAGAGAAATTGTATGAAATTAATATTTATGACTGATGTTTTTGCAGCACCATTATTGTGGTTACTTCAAGCAAAAAAGGCTGTTCAGAGTTTCTCTAAAAATAATCTAGTGTCCCTTCAGAAACAGAATTTCAGAAACATTAGTTTTGCTCATCTGTAGTTTGTTTCTAATTTCCTGAGGTCTTTATATATGAGACAGACAATATTAATACTAAACAATTTAACACACATATGTTTATGAGAGATTCTGGAGGAAATGCATATGAAACAGCTTTGCAGATGACTCAGTGAAATCTCACTTTATGTGTATCATCAAATGGATCTGTGACACCTGGAAATATCAGTAAAGAATGGAAATCAGACCTGCAGCTAAACTGCAAGTCTTTTAAGAGATTAAAGAAAATCCACTCTCAGAGAAGTGGTAAAGCTTAAAGCTAAATCAGTTTAAATGGGTAAATGTGACTTTAATTATATCAGTTAGGCACAGTCCAGTATTGGAACAGTACAGTATACTCTCTCATGTAAAAAGTAATTTCAGAAGTAGATGAAAAATATCTGGCAGGGAAATCTCGGCAGGTCACTGCTTAGCATAAAGTCTATGTCTTCTGGTGACCAAAGTTGTGAGACTTAGGAAGGATTTTTTTTTTTTTTTTTTCCTAATTCTAGGCAGCAGAAATACTTTGTGTATAAATAAACATGAATGGGAGTGGAGGCAAGGAATAGTATATACCTGTTAATTGTTCCATGCATTAACATGGCTTCTCTTCCTGTTCTGATAGAAGTTTCTTACCGGGTATGATTAGGGAAATTCTTATATGAGTTTTTGAGTAATTCTATAACTAGCAGACCTGATAATCTTCACCAGCTTCACTGTCCTTCTTTGGACACATTCCAGCACCTCAGTGTCTTTCTTGTAGTGAGGAACCCAAAACTGAACATTCGAGTTGAGAAATAATGCAAAGGCTTTACTAAAGTCCAGATAAACAACATCCACAGCCTTTCCTTCATCCAATAAATGGGTCACCTTGTCCTAGAAGATCAGGTTAGTCAAGCAGGTCTTGCCTTTCATAAACTCATGCTGACTGGGTCTGATTGCCTGGTTGTCCTCACTATACCTCAATAAAAAAAAATTAAAAAAAATAAATAAAATAAAATAAAATAAAATAAAATAAAATAAAATAAAATAAAATAAAATACCCTTTCTCATATAATTTTTTTTTCCAATCCAGGAATCTTTTATTATTTAATCAAACTATATTTATTGATTTATTGGTTAATCAAACCCATCAATTTCCTAGCTGGTATGTGCTATATAACAGAAGTTACAAGTACCGAAGCTATTAATAATACCTAAGTGATATGACTATATTTGTACAGAAGGAATATCTAAGGATATACCTTATGTTCAAATTGGTTTTACTTTCAGAAAACACTGGTTAAATAATTTTGTGGTTAAGGGGGCTTCTGTTCCTGCTCTAGGGTCATTGCTTGACTTTGAATGATTCACTTAGCCTCTTTTCTTCATATTCAGTCTGTAAAGTGACAAGTATTTCTTTGTCCATTCTAAACTTTTTAGTGAAAAAAACTAGTTAAAGTTAGACGTTTTTCACTGTATTTTTCTACATCTATGAGAGCTGACGTTCCTTTTCTTATCTACATATTATGAATGCTGGCATATGGCAGCAAAGACATATGAAACCTTTTATTCTCAAACAGATCTGAGAATGACCTCATCAAATCAGACTTTTATTTAATTACCCATCAAAATCACTACATTATTAACAACAATTGTTATTATAAATATGATAATGGGAACAGAAATTACGTTTGAGTTCTGTGTGTGTTGCCTGCATTGACTAAATCTTACATTTGTATGGAAATAGTAGTGAAGCACTAGAAAGTCCTCATCAAGTAACACTTTTTCTTGAAATCTATGAAATATGAGACTAACTGCATTTATTCTTCTAATAAGAATCCTCTTTACTAAATGCAGGATTACCAGAATGTAATTTGTGATTGTATTAACATGATTACACCATTCAGAATCCCAGTGGAGCCTCTAGAAATATTATTAGGGATGTCAGTAGAAAGGAGGGTATGGATTAAAAGGTTCTAAACTAATCATGCACTTATTAGTTATGGCCAAATTCCTGCTAACTCCCAGAAGAGGAAGAAAACAAACCAAAACTAATTACTACAGTTGTGCACACAGGGGAAGGTGTCTGTACTAGAAAAAGTAGCATAAAATATCTCTCATGCCTATAATTACTTTTTCCATTATGTCATTTTGAATTATTACAGGAAAAAAAAATAGTATTAGCGTAGTTATGACCAATATGAGGTGTTGATGGGCTACAGCAATATAAAAAATAGTATCAAGACAGCAGCTGCACAATATGTTACTTTGTGAAATAATCCTTACAGTTAGTAGAAATAGATTTATTGAATCCATTCAACAGTACAAATAGGTGTAGCTCTGACTTTGAAATAAGTACTTTGAAGCACTAAGAGTCTGATCATTTTAGAGTTCTGTCTTTAAAAATGTCAGATAGAAAATATTCTATTTCAGAATATGAAAAATGTTTATCATGGAAATAAATGTTAAAGGGAAAATACTTTTTTCAGAGACCATTGATAATTTTCGATATGGTAATGCATCTTATATATCAACACAGAATTTTTAATGCAGAGTCTAATCTTACTTTTCACCAAAATTATGATACTGTAATAGGGATTACTTAATAAAATCTGGTAATATAAATTTTTCAGGAAGATTAATCTTGAAGCCTAGACCTGTCTAAAAGAAATTGCTCATTCTTTTATTTTGTGCTGTATATGTTTGATACTAGATAATAATTCAAGTCTAAAGATCAAGAAAATTCTGATATAATCCTGCCCAATATTTTTTTTTCTTAATCTCTATTATAAAATTATTGCAAAAAAACACAACTTCATCACAGAGCATCCAGAGCAGCTCTGTCCAGAACATCCTATGGCTTGGAGGTTATCGACCTGTTCCAAGAAATATGGATATGAAATCACCCCAGAAGCTCCACTTCAGATCTGGATCTCTTTTAATTTTTTTTTTTTTTATTTCGGGCACAGTCTGTGTTCTGAGGTCTGAATTATTTCACCAGAAGGTGAATGACTCTTTTAGATATCTCAAAAAAGAATAATAGCTGCAAAGTTCATTCAATTAAGCATATAGGACAACTGCTCTTACTCCTGCTTATTTGGCCCTACTATGACATTTTCTGCTAAGATTCTTTCTACTTCCAGACTTCCCACAGTCTCTCAGTGTGGAAAGAGAGCATTTAAAGCCTTACTGGAATAAAAGCATCAGATGTTCCTCTGCTCTTCTCAACCTCGTATGTAACCTTATGACCCTGATGAACAGGAAATATATCTTTCGGAAGAGAAGGTAGTGGTGACTTCCTTTTATCCAGTACTTGCTGATTAGAGTGTTTATTCTGAATATCATCACTTTGGATTTAGTTCCATCCTTTGGATTTCATTTAACATGGAGCCGAGTCTTCATCTGATGCTTTCAGTTGAAAACTTGTATGTATCTGCTGAAAAGCAATGTCTAGGATTTAAACCTAAGTATAGGCACTAGATCTAGTACCACCGATGGCTCTGAAAGAGATTGATTTTAGCAATTACAGAGCGCTCCTGCACACACTTATAGAATCAAAACCTGGAGGAATTGAAGCCACAAATTCTTATAACAAACAAAAACCACCTAGAAAACATAGACCTCTCTTCTGTAAAGCCTATTCATTTGAACAGTTTCAGTTTCACATATTTTAAAATATGTGAGTTGAAGCTCCTGCCCAACCTGATGATAATTACATCTCTCTCTTTCAAATTCCAAAACTATCTTTTACTCATTGATCTAATTATTAATTGTCATATGAGGCGAAGGCAGGGGGGCACCAAGAATGCAGAATTTGTACATTCAGGAGCACAAGTTCAAAAGCGTATGGCTCTGTACACTTATAATAATGCAGTTCATAAGTTGCTCATGACTTGGTAAATCAACACAGCTCAAATTACACAGCTCATTTATAGATATTTTCTGATAATGGTTGTTTTAAGGGTGATTCACTGGAAGATCTGCACCACAGCAACTTTAATACATCAGATTTCAAAACTCTCTATATAACTGTAAGGAATCACATTAAACGCTTTTAAAATGGATGTTGTACTGTCTTCTCAGAAACTAATTATAACATGTTCCAACTTTAAAACCTGCAATTATCTTGGAATAAAATCTCTGCTTGCTCCAATGATGCTCAGGAGGGTATGTGTTAGAATTTCGCTTTTGCTAACAGAACTAAGACCTGATGTTTTTAGATAATTTTAGCTAATTAGTTTTGTCTATGACTTATTCTGGGTATGGTGCTGCTGCAGACAGTCTTTTGAAGATACCGATTAAAATAAGAACCCAGTGACATGAAGCTGTCTGTCTCAGCTCAATATAAAAATTTTGCTCTCCACCAAAATTCAACACTGACATTTAGACAGCTGAAGAAAGAATAAGTTAATAATAATTAAAATATATACCTCTTTTCTAGCATTTCATGAACTGGATTAATTTTAAGCAAATACTTCTAAATTTCAGTGAAGAAAGGTCAGGTATGGCATGTGTCACATGGAAACAGCACAAATAACTTAAAAAATAAGTAAAATATAACAAAATTAATCTATACAGAAAAAAGATTTTATCTGAAAGACTTTTTTTTCTGGTTTGTTATTTTATTCTGATAATGAAATATGTAATATAAATATTAATAGAAAATAGTACCTCTTTTTATTGTTGGATGTTTAACTTTTTTTTTTTTTTTTTTTAATTAACATGCAGAAAATTACCTACTTCTTTTGGCATATATAAACACTGGAATAAAGACTGATACATTAATTTATATCATATGGAAAGGAAGACAACAGTGTAACATTATTTCCAGAGCACATTGATCTCTATTGAAAATTTTTAATACTTTTGTGTTTATGTCCATGCTTGTACATTTCCTTCCCTACCCTTTCTGAATCCTTGCTTTAAAAAAAAATTATACAAAATTATTAATAACAAAACCACAATTAAAAAAATAATTAAGTATTTCTTGGACAGAACTGTTTATCTTGTGTATATAATCTCTGTGAGGATTCATACCTTGTCTGTGTTAACAAGCACAATACATGACCACACGAGGCAAATAATCCTCTGCAATATTTTTCAACATAAGTTTGTTTGGGGTTTTTTGTTTGTTTTTTTGTTTTGTTTTGTTTTGTTTTGTTTGGTTTGGGTTTTTTTTAATGACCTGCTTTAAAATACATAGCCACCAAATTACAAAAAGAACTGTTTACCACTAGAGGTATTTCAGGATTTTTTTTTTCCCCTGTTACACATTTTAAAAACAAATTAAGAGAATTCTTAAGATGTATCAAACAACTTTATCCTTAATCAAACAACTTTAGGCTTAAAGATATATTCTGTGTTAGGTGACCATAAGAAGCGTGGCAGAATAGCTTCAATAAGGAGAACAGGCTACAGAATATTCATAAAGCAACAGCTGAAGCAATAGCTGGAAGTGGTATTAAATGGAAATGTTCTAACCTGTGATGTACTATCGCATACTGATTGCCTAGAGCTTTTCCAGTTGAGAACAATATGTTGAACATGTATCTGACAGAAGCACACATTGGTACAATATTACCTCACAGTTAGGTGACCACAAGCTGCCAAGTAATTTGTAGAGATAGCCAGGGAGCAGGAGACAGACATGATCTTTCCCCAAGGCTCGTCAGAAAGGGAGAAGATTGATACAAGAAAAACAACACACATTATTATCAAACAGCATTTTCAATATTTTATTTGCTCAATACTCAGAAACTCTACCATTGCCCAGTGACTTGAAACCAAATACACTGAAATAATGAAAAGGAGCAGTGAAATAAGTGGCACTTAGATATTCTTCAAAGTAGAGTTTGTTTGATTTGTTTCTGACCTTTTGGGTGAGGGAATGCATAGCTTCTTTAGTTTTTAAGATCAGTCAGCAGACATACCTACCTGAAACTATCTCACACAGACAAGCGCATATAGGTTAGAAGATAGAGGACAACTCTGTTCATAGGGCAGGGTTGATTGGATCCAATTATTAGAAAAATAAGAAAAGCAAGCAGGAATTTTAAACCAAGGTACACAGATTAGATGTGATTAGTAAATCCAATATGTAAAAAAAAAAATACATTAAAGAATGGAATTATCTCTTACAGTAAAGAAGAAACATATATACGAATAACAAACTGTATATGATGAAATATATGTAGCTGTACATGGAGAAGTTATTAACATCTCAAGCTGTCAAGGTTTTAAAATAGTATCTTTTTCATTCTTTCAAAGTGATCCAAGCATTAAAATTGAAGCTAAAGTGTTTATTTTCACAATTTGCTTGCAAAATTTTTTCTGGAATATATAACAAAATATATATATAGGCACTTCAATGTTATTTTTTGGCTATAATATTTTGGTATAATATTTAGGTTTAATGCTACAGGAATGAGTCATATAGAATCATAGAATCATTTATGTTAAAAGAGATCTTTAAGATCATTGAGTCCAAATATTAACCTAGCACTGCCAGGTCTGCCACTAAATCATGTACCTAAGTGCCACATATACACATCTTTTAAATACCTTCAGAGGTGGTGACCCAACCACTTCCCTGGACAGTCTGTTCCAATGCTTGACAACCCTTTTGGTGAAGAAATTTTTCCTCATATCCAATCTAAACCTCCACTGGCACAACTTGAGTCCATTTCACAGAATCACAGAATCAACTAGGTTGAAAAGGACCTTGAAGATCATCTAGTCCAACTGTTAACCTAACACTGACAGTTCCCAACTACACCAGATCCTTAAGCATTTCCATATAAGGAGGATCAAAGTCATGTTTAAAAATTGAATTTATGACCCCATTTTTAAGTATCTCTGGAAACAGGACTCAGACAGGTTTACAGAATTGTCTGATTAATGTCTAGCCTGCTTTCCTTTTATCAGTCATGTGGCTTCTGAAATGTAAGCAAACAGCCTCAATTATGCAATTTTGTCCATGGCCCTGTTATTTAGAGAGTATATTTTGTGTTTGATTGTTAATAATGAGTAGAAGTTGTTTTAATTTTCCCTGCACTCCAGAGTCTGATACCTTGCCCTTTCCATGCAACTTGGGAAAAAAGTCATTTCTGCTTCATGTCATATTACCAGCTACCAAATAATTTCATATGCAGAACAAGCACTGCATTATAACCCTCTTCATTGCTAGAATGCCAAATAATTTAATGTCTAATACATAACTGATACATCCAACAAACTATCACTTAAAATACTGATATGTCCTAACTGCAACTTCTGTTACTGCCTATCCCTTATTACAGACTGAAGAATTCTATTTGTATTATAATTTACAATTTAAATGAGGTGAAGACTATTGGTAGTTACTCCTGATGTGTTTGATCTAGACCATCCCTTTTGGTCTTACCTTTTTTTCTTTTTTAATGTGATCTTCTTTATCAAGATTAATTTGCTAAAAGTCAAACATTTTCTATGTCTTCCTTTCTTCTAATCAATAAAAAATGGATGATTAATTTAAAAATGTCTTTATGTCTAATTTTCCTTCAAATACATGATGAAACTAAATATAGTTACCTGTCAGGTTATCTCAAAGTCTCCAAACTCTTTACAAGGTGAATGCAAGTTCAACTAATAGCAGAAAACATTCAAAAGGTTAGTTTAAGTGATACTTACATTTGCCGCTGTCCAGCCACAGAGATACAAGATAAAAAATAGCAAGCATATTCCTACAAAGTCTAAATTTACCACTTGTACCTAAAATTACCTCTACATATTACAGACACCTTAGAATTAGTTTATTCTTGATATCTTTGATTAATACAAACATTTATCCATAAGATTGAGAAGCAAAATATTTATTGAATAATGAAATATAAATATAAAGAATATATATGTTCAGGTCAGTTCTTGAAGACTTCTTACAGAACGAATTTCCACTGAAATCTATGGCTGCACCAGAAACCTTACAGAAGTCATATAGTCTCCAGCATTAAAGGACTTTTACCTTAAATTTAAACAAATTTCAGTACATATTTCTGTGTTTTCTCCTTTGGGTATTATATACTTATATTTAAATAAATGAAACATGGATATCTTTCCTCCCAAAAAACCTTTAAAAAATGTTTTTCCCTGGAATGGATTCAACATACACTTATAAAGGAATATAATATTTGGGAATATAATTAACCCAGAAAGCATAGTGTAAGACACAAGACCAGCTCTTTGTGAAATCTCAGCTCCTGAGATTTCATTTAATAATTAAGTCATTTATTTAAATTCTTTCACATAATGTCTCATTTTCTAACCACCTTTCAGTATCTGGGTTTCCTATAGGATTGAGACTGTAAACCATTGTCCTGGTTCAGGGGGAAGGGCTCTCCAGCCCGGTTATTCATACCATGCTGACAGCCAGGTCTGGGCGTGGGAGTGCAGGAACCTTGTCCTTGGTGGCTTTGGTGATGGGGAGCATCGCGAGCGAGCTGTCTGTAACCATCGTGGTATTTCTCTGTATATCTTTTGTCTTGTTTACTGTTATTACTGTTTATTGTTGTTATCATTGCTACTGTTGTTGTTCAGATTGCTTATCATACTGTTGTATTAAATTTCTTCTTATTTCAACCCGGGGTTTGTGCCCTACTTGTGTCCAAGGGTGGGGAGGGGCAACAGCAAAGTGGTCTCCGGTCCCTGCAGGGCTTAAACCAACACAACCATTAAATACTGGCTTCTTGAACTAGTTTGAGGGAGGTTTAAAATTTCATCAAATTGCGTTTCTGTAGAAAGCTGTTAAGCAACTAATTGTTCCATCTGAGTAGAAAACTGCAAGAGAGACATCATGTCAGACTCACAGTTTAATTCCCAAATTCAATCACTTGTTTCTTCTGTTTTATTAATCAGGCCAATAGGGAATCTGTTGAGTTACAAAGTGCAAAACCCTGAATCACTGGAAACTGATCTGTTTTCTTCCTAACCTTGCTGTCCTTCAAGCGATATGAAGGATAAAATGACTATACTTCTGACTCATCCCTCAATTAGGATGGGGTAGAGAAAATATTTTACCTTATTCACATTGATTGCTGGTATTTTGGAATAATCATATTATTAGATGCTGAGGTTAGAAGGCAATAAAGAGAAAGAAAATAAAAGATCTGTGCAGGCAGTATTTCAGGGGACACTGGTTAAGATTCTTTTCTGAGTCTCCATATAAGTGGCTTTGCCATCTGCACTGACTCTCACAATCCAAAAAGACTGCCCTCCTTTTCTAGAGATCTGAGATGACTAACTTTATTTATTTTATCCCTTTACCACTATTTCCCAAGAAATAAACAGATACAAGTTACTGTCCATTTTATTTTCACTGAGAGTAGTCTACTAAAGCAGAGGTGAAGAAAGTGCAAGGAGAAGACACTCAGAGACAGACACAGTCACTCTTGGACTGGGCAACAAACAGGCTGGGACAAGGTGTCCTCTCTAGCTAGGGTTCCTTAACCAGGCAGGCAGATCTGTGAGGGCCAGGGACCTGCTGGAAACCAGGGGCTGCAGGTGGAGAGCTGTTGGGGTGGCTGCAGTCACATATCTCCACCAGACAGGTCTTACCTTCGCTGTGCAATGTTCTCCAAGCAGCGTAGTCAAAATTTTCTGCTTCTGCTCCCTGCTGACTCCCCCAGTGGTGGCTAGGTCTCTTGGTCCTTCTTGGTCACACTTCATCAACCTACCCAGCATCTCCAGTACTGGTCACATGAAATGACTTAATTTTCAAGGGCAGGAACACCAAGGACCTTTCATAAAGAGCGGGCACAGAGAAAGACTTGTCCATGAGCTTTATCCATCTGCTGCTGAAGTGAAAGAGAATTTCCTGTTGATTAAGAAGGGAGTTAGGTACTTTTCTTCCTGGCTGGTAAAGTTTGAATATTACATTTAATCCCAACAATAGAGAAGAAATCTAGTTTATATGTGATGAATAAACCCAAGAAATACACATAAAGAAAGGGGCATTTTAAATCAGCCTGTCTAATTAGATGCAGATTGTTCAAGTAAACAGTTTACTCCTTTCTGCATACCAGTAGGGACAAGAACATTTCCAACAAATCCTGAGACTCTAAGATGTATTCCTACAGAAGGAAACAAATATGCTGGATTTAGTTTCTTCTGGATTTAGTGATGATGTATGACAAATCCCAAGAGAGATTTTGGTCCGCCTCTGAGTTAATACATTCACAAGAATTATTTTTTTTTAATCTCATGAAACATTTTTCACCTCTATAACGAAAAAAAAAAACCCTGATAGATAATGTAGCTATGGTATACTCCACTTATTAAGATTCCCCTTGTGTTGACCTAGAATTAGCCTGGTAACATTTCCAGGTTCAATAGATAGGCAACTCTCCCAGGAGGTGAATATCACTTCACACTTTTTGTATCAGAAATTGCACTTCAGCTGGAGACAATGAGAAGCGATAACAATCTTTGGTCTTGAGCATGTATCATATGATTGAGTGCTGAAAGGACATAATATCACAGCTTCCATTAGGAGATTCTGTGCCTCATGGATGCTCTACTGTATTCCAAAGTGGTGTACTGTCTTTTCATCATATACCAATATACTAATTCATTTTTTCCTTATATGCCACTTAAACTTTGTATGCAAAGTTTAACCTTTATACAAAGGAGGTTTAAATCCATAAGTAGATCAGATTTGATGTAGCTAATGAAACTTTTAAGCAGCAGTACCTTCTTAATATGCATAAATACTCATGCTATAATGACAGATGAATTATGTTCTTAAAGTCATGATTGTTAGAAAGATATTAATCTTTCTGTTCTTATTCTTGTATGATTATTCAGTGAAGTATGTCTCACATTTATCTCTGTGTGGTTTTAAGAGTAGAGAAATAAACTCTCATATGTTTAAGAAACTATATTTGCTTATTTCCAAATAATGTTCATAATATTATTAAATCTTATTCTGAGTAATCCTCAGTACTTTATCTATTTTCAGTGCTAGTCTTCATTTTGAACACTAGTGAAGTTCTGTGTTATTTTACATTTTGAATTATTTTCTCTAGTTCCATAATTCCACAGTTCAAAAGACATATAAAATAAAGCACATGTCAAGCAGGAGGCTTTTTTTGGCTAAAATCTTTCTAAACAGAGTAAGTACACAAACCCATGTCCTTTTTGCAGGCGCAACTGTGAACTCCCTTTACATATGCTTTATCTGTAATTATCTGTGTAGATTGGATAAACTGCTCTTGCATATAAATAGGCATTTAAGCCTACAGTTACCTGATTGGTATGTGCAATCAAGGTAACTGATCTTGCAGAGTAGGTATGCAACTGCATGTCTAATATATCTAAAATGTAGGTCTATAAAATCCAGTTAATTCTCAATAATCTTTTGGTATTAGAAGCAGTCCGCCCCTTTGCTCAATTAGTAAGTTGCCAAAAATAGACAGAATAGCTGAGCTGCATTTTCTAAACAATCTTGTAAGGATAGGCTAAAAATTCTGCCCTTCAGCTCCCAAAATGAAAGGGTGAAATCAAGGCTATCCTAAAATCAATAGCAAAACACCAGTAAAATTAGGAATTCACTTTTGACCAAAATACATTATCTGAAAAGTAATTTGCTTAGACACTATTTCAACATTTTCTGTTGAACTTTATGGTGGCCAAATCAACACAAAAAGGTAGCACATTTATATTTTCCCTGTCACATCTTACTTCAGAGTAAAGGAAGTTTTAAATAAATGTGGTATAAACCTGCAAACTATTCTTGTTACTTCTAGCATTGATTTTCTTTTAAAAAAGTGTGAGAAACTATATTACCAGTGACTAACATTTTCTTGATTCTTCACTGATAAAGACATACCATCATTTCACACTCTCATATTTTTCATGGTATAATTGACACAAAATAACATTTGCTGTTTTCAATAATGAGCTACAGAACAGTAGAAGAGAGAGGTAGTAAAACTGTTACAGAACAGTTTGTGCAAGACATCTCAGGGTAATAACCTTTTTTTTAAAAAAAAAAAAAAGAAATATTTTTATGTTCTGGAGAAATCAAGATTAACTGCAGTTTGATGGTTCTTCTCCACAAATGTACATTTTTTATAGATGCTGTGCTCTTTGAATAATATGGGCTAGTGGCTTGTCAGATCACTGGGGGCAAGTCAGAAGGAATGTGAAAATGTCACTTTTAGCTCACCACTGCATTGCCTTCTCTGAACAGCTTCTCTGCTGTCTCTAAATAACCTAGGTGGTCTTCCTTCTAATGCTAGGCTGCAGAAGCCACTAAAGAGCATAAACACTGTTAAGGAACAGCATAGGATAAATGCAAGCATAATACACTCCTCCTGAGCTGATATGCTGAGAGAAAGAGTAGGATGAGAGCCATGTGAAATCTCTTTGCTACTACATGAAATGAAAAATGATAAATTTGCAGCAGTTAAGCACACATACATTTGAATAAAGTATGGAATAGCCAGTATATTTGTAATATTATGCATATACATGTAAGTTCTTCCAACACATCCTCTTTTTCCATGAAAAATATTTCTGTATGTATCAACCTGGTGAAATTTTGTATATTTTCTAAGATCTATGTTGGAACTTTGATTGATCTTTCATACATCTGGGAAACATGGCTGTCCCTAGAGCATATGCACTCTGGTAATGTCTAGACCTTCCCTACATGATCAGAACTATTCTGCTTTTTATTGTATCACAGAAGTGAGAAAGAAAGGCTAATGCATCTGGGAAATGAGTTTGTACACATGGAAAGAATGGCACAGTGTGCATTTTTCTGTTAAGGGAATTCTAGACAGAAATATGCTACCTCTAGTCAGTGAGTTAACGCAAAAATGTTACCCAAGTTGTGATGTCACTGAACTACTTAGTGTTTTCTTATACATTTCAAGCTTTGGTGTCAGTCACAGCGTAATGGTTCATTGGACCTAATGGAGTCTAAATGATTTTGGAGTCTAAATGATTTTTGGCTGAATCATACTATGCCTTTTGTAACATTTAATTCCTTCTTGTTCTACAGAGTGTATGAACTTTGTGAAGAGTCATTTAGAAAGCCCACTTTCAAAACACTCTATAACTCAATAATTGACTAAAATACTGGTTTAAAATGTGAAAAGGAAGAACATTAAGACAGTTCTCCAAATCTAATCTTCAGTCTCTTGATCTTCAACTCAGTACTGCACTGTTGGATATAACAAGAAATTCTTGCTATTGTCCCCTGCCACCACCCCAAGAAAAGCCTAATTCAACTTGATGCCCTCTGGGCAAAATGTAAGTCAAGCAAAGAAGTTTTCCCTGTCCCTTGTTTGTCCTTTCCAACAGGTAGATATAAATTTTTCCCATCATAGCCATCTTCTTCCTCCAAGTGCTGGTTTTTAGGGATCTTATAGATCCTACTATATCAGGTTTCCCCATGACTAAAGGGTTCGAAGTACACAACTGGGGTTTAAATTCAGTTAGACAGTAAAATGCCAAGAAAACAGATACTTAACTATTTTAGTTGCCTTTCTTGAATCACTATCGCAACTATGGGATAATAACTGGCCCCACTCTTCACTCATGCAGAGACAAGTCTTGCATTTTTCTAGGATTAATATATCTGTAATCAGCTGACCCATTTTACATTTATAATCAATAAAAAACCCCAGATATATCAGACAAAACACTGAACAGAAAGAAACGAAAATAGTGTTGGTGGGGAAAAAAAGCTAAATATTACTAATTACAAGGCAAACATGCTGGCAAATGGGCAAGGGGAGGGGTGATACCCTTACCTCTGACTTTAGACTCAGTCATGGATCTTCATTATATGCTGATCTTTCACTTGTCTCTTACGCGTTAAATAAAGACCTGAGAAGGAAATGTATTTGTACACAAATAGCAATTCATTTATTTCATAGAGTATTTCACTTTGTTGTCAGCTAATTAAATTCTCTCACTGAACCAAATATGATTGATTGTTACCTACAGCTGTTCCCTGTAAATCTGTCTACAAATAGCTGCTCCAGGATAGTAAGCATTCTGACACTCTCTAAAACACAGTCAGCAACAGAAACAGACAACCGTTGAAAATTTAATCTTAACAAGACTTCCACTGAACTCATGGGGATACCATTTTTAATTAGAAAGCAAACACCAGACTCTGAGTAGCTTGCTTAGAAAAGTTCACTAAGTAACATCTGATTAAAAGACATAAGGTGGACATCTTTATTTTCCCTCTAGGAAAGCTAATAGCTTTAGAAATTATTATTACCTTCATAAGATACATTTAGTCATCAAAATGACACACTTGTCAGACTATGTAGGCATGTGGCAGATCACCCTATATATTTCTTAATTATTTTTTTTTTAAGTTTGTTTCCTAGTGATGCATCAAGAAAGAGAACCAGTGCATTTTATTATGAACAATCTCAAGATTTATCCACAGAGCTAAAAAACTGATGCACACCCATTGTGTATGTGGGTGCGATGGGACAGAACTCACTCTCAGAAAGGCTGCAATGATACAAAACTTGGAGGAGTGATTCACCAGTGGTGTTGCTGCCATTCAGAGGGACCTTGACTGGCTGTGGAAATGGGCAGTGGAGCACCATAAAGTTCCACAAGGGCTGCTGTAAAGTCCTGTAGCTGGAGGTGAATAATTTCCTGCAGCAGTAGAGGCTGGGGTCAACCACCTGGGAAGCAGCTTTGCAGAAAAGGTTCTGAGGCTCCCAGTGGGCTGTAAATTGAGCATGAGCCAAAAATACACCCTTGTAGCCAAGGCAGCAAACAGTCTCTGAGGCTACACTGGACAGACTGGACAGACTGCTGCCAGCAGTTTTAGTGAGGTGATCCTTCCTTCAGCGCTGGTGCGATATCTCTGGGTATTGTGTCCAGTTCTGGGCTCCCCACTACCAGCACTCTGTGGTAATGTGATCTTTTTTTCTACTGAACTTTTGTCTGTATTTCCTTTTACTGGATAATGCAGATTCTGGGTATGGTATATACTTCTCTAAAATTAATAAAGACTATTGTTCAAAACCGCAGTGAGGTCTCAAGAATTGTCTTACAGGTCCATATGAAAAGAAAACATGAGAAAGAGGATTCCAAGAGTCTCCATTTAGTATTTTCTTCAGGTAGACTGTGCAAAGCAAAATCTAAGCAAGAAGAAGCAATATTTGCTTCAGTAAAGGACTGAAGATTAACAGAAGTTCAGGAATCTGATACTGCAATAAATGGAAATGCTGGAAGCATGCATCTTGTACTGAGATCGCAAAATGGAAATCTGATGGTATTGTTTTATTTACTAAAAGGAAAACTGATATTTACAAGGAGTACTGTTATCGTTCTGAGTTCAGACTAAAGCAATCTCTGAAATTATTTTATGTAGACTTATTAATCATTATGAAGTAGACAGCTGATAAAATACAGATTTAAATTTACAATGTAAAATTGAGTTCCAATGTATTATATTTAAGTACTTGTGAGTTATGTATTTTCCTTTTTCTAAATAAGTTTATTGTCTATATTGAATTGAGGCATTCTAAGTTTGAAATAAATAATTTTACACAGTACCTTGGAAAATGTGAGATCACAAGATCAAAACATGTACATTTAACATAAGAACAAAAATGAGATATCAGAAATTCCATAATAAGACTTACAGACAAATGTAGAGGAACTATAGAAACGTAGAAAAAACATTAAACATCAGAAGATTCTAAGCAGGTTTAAAAAGAATGGTCAGCTGAAAAGTTTTTCATGTTCAAGAACAACCTTGGTCTTTAAATGTGAAAAGATGAAATCCAACAGAAGGTGTGAAAAACAAGGACGTATTAAGGAATATTTATATTTTTTTTAAAATTATATTTGAAGATCATTTAAATACAATTCAGTTTATCATCAGAGAGTACTGAACACATATAACTTCATTCCTTTTTCTTCCTTATTGCTTTTCTTTTAGAAAATTTATTGATGCAATAATCACAAAATTTGTTAAGATCTTTAAGAAACATTCAAACATGTGAAATTCTCAGATACTGAAATTAATTTCTTCAATATAGGGTACAATTTTGGTCCTGTTTGTTCCCTATTTCTATCAAAGATTAATAATATATGTTATTTTAGATATCCACCAGGAAAATAATTCCACTTCACCACACAAAACCTTATGATCTTAAAATTAATACAGAGTGACAGAACATTTTATTAGACTGCGAATTCCAGAACAGGAATAAATTTGGAGAGATAATAATCATGCTACTGGCATTTCATGCTTTACTTCATGCATTTTTTAAATGAGTGAAATACAGCTTAAATGTAGCTAATTTCCTCAACTGAAATAATTAATCTGTGATAACTAAGGATTTTAGCTACACTAGCTTAAGATCTGGTACATACATGGATTATACCAGTATACCTTTGAGAAGATGAGTAACTGGTACTATTGGCTCCAGGCTACTAGTAATTTGAGTTTATCTTCTCTGGTCCAAATAAAAAAAATATACATGTAGGTGCCTCTAACCAATCTCTTCATATCTTCTGATCCTCCCTCATACCCATCCTAATAAGAATGGGAGTTGTCTATGTGGGTTACTACTGAAGCACTTGAATTCTGGAAGACAAAAGAGTTGATCATGCTATTCACAAGTTCTGTATTACACCGTAACATAGTTTACTCTTTTCTGCAAACTCTGGACAGCCTCCTACTGCCATGGTAGCCTCTGTGAAACTGATGATCTTTGGGATGATGAAGGAACAAAAAAAAAGAAAAAAAAAAAAAGATAAAATATATAGAAACTGCATTTTTTATTTTGGAAAATAACCATCAGATGAATAATTTAAACCTTGGTACCAGTGATCTACTTGGTTTGGACACCATTAATTGTTCACAATATCTCATGGGAGTTGACTGTTAACATCTTTAATATGAAAGAGAGAGATTTCAAAAGTTTCCCTGTTACTAAAAATGCAGAACAGTGGTCCCTGATCCATTTATTCTGGTAAATCTAATTTCTGTGTTCATATATTATAAATAATATATAGGAACTAGCTTTAGGTACTAGAAAATAACAATAGAAATAATAAGGTGTTAATGCTGGCATCTGACCTCTTCAGTGTCTAACTGAAGTGGAAATGGAAATCAGAGAACACAATTTTCTCTCAAAATTAATATTTATTTGATTATTCATTAGGTAACTATCTTCTTCTTGTCTATTTTTCTTTCTCATTTGGTTGAATTACTCTTTAGGCTACATGTGATAGCCTTTAGCAGAACAAATTGCTAACTCTATGCAAGAAAAATACCAAAACTCTTATTGACTTAGAAGCTTGCTACATCCTTATCTATTCAGTACTTACTTATCCTGAGGCAATTCAGACCTGCAGCTTACTCATAATAAATTGTATTTCACTCCCCAGCTAATTCCAGTGTTTAGCAGAGGTATTTCCCGAATTACATTATCACTTCATAAATGAAAGAAAAGCAGAATTGGGCCTCTGCTAATTTGGATTTTTTTTTTTTCTACTGAAAATAATTTTGCTTCTGTCAAGGTAATTGCCATTTATAATTTAACAAAAAATTGTCTGCCCTCAGTGAAGCAGCCCAATTTCCTGATGCTGAGTTGGGTGTGCACTCTGTCTCCATGTGTGCAAGGGTATACACATCTCTGTATTTTGCAGTCTTTTATAAAATGTGGAGAAAAGGTAGATTTCAGCTGTGTGAAAGTTCACTTTCATCAGTTTTCTCTACAAATCCTTTAAAACCACAGATATTAAAAAAACCCAAACAAACAAACAAACAAAAAACCCCAAACCAAAACAAAACAACAAAGAACAAATGAGTATACTTATTTGAAAGGAGAAAAACAACAACAACAACAAAAAACCCCAACCAAACCTGATATTTGTGTTTCACCAATGAATACTGAACACTGTAGCTCAATTAAACTGTTAAGTCTGATCATGACCTGATTTACTGTAACCTTTTCTGGTTTATATTTTCCAGTCATTTAGATCTATGTAATTCATAATGGCTTCCAGGAGCCAAGAAATGTGATACAGATACAAATTCCAGGTAAGATGAATATGCTTACAGACCTATGATCACGTTCACTCTAAGAAGGAGAACAGCTAAAAGCTTTTCTTGGGTGCAATAACATGAACTTTATGAGGCTGGAAGTACTTTCAGGTTGTTCTTGTGGCAGTGTGCAAAGCTAGCAAACTAGAAGAAGACACAGATTGTAGAAACACAGTTAAATTATTTTCAGACTGCCTGGTTCCTAGGAATGCCCTACTTATCCCATACACAACTCTGATAATTTTGCAATCAAGTATAAGCAGCAATTTTTAAGCAAGAAGGTGAGAAGCAGTCTCTAGACAGTTAAGTAGATCAGAAGGACACCAGCAATTTCAAGAATGCTTAACTGCATGGGGAATTGAAACTGGAGTACTTCTTCCTAAAATGGATACTTGGCATCACTTTCAGTCCACTTATTTGCTCTTACAGTTATATTTTTAACTTACCTTCTGTGATTTTCTGTTTCATTTAGCTTGAAGTTGAGTTCAGAAACTCTCGAAACAGAAGCCTATGACTTTTCACATCCACCCACCCTTCTGTAGCCATCCCCACATACAAGAGCTGAAAGAGGGACTCTATCACCCTTGAAATTATAGTACAAATACACAGTTTACTCAAGACTAGAGAGGTCTTGGTCTAGAAACAAAACATTTTGATTTATGCTGTGGGAAACGAAGGCATGACTGCATAACAAATAAAACACAAGCTGTTTTGAAGCTCATCGTTTTTAAAACCAGAAAAACCTATGCTATTTGTTCATCTGAATTTACCACCCTCTCAGCAAAGACTAAAGATTCCACATAGTAATTTCTCAATTCAACTCATCACAGATTCAGATAAAAACTACTTATTTCTTCGCTCTTAGAGATGTTGTTTCCTTCCCTGAAGATTGTGGTGGTAGATCTTTTGATCTATTTAGTTCTATCTACCTCTCAGCACTTTTTCTAAAAGTACAGATTACAAATGTGGATTTTCAGAAATGTCCTTCCTGATTGTAACAAATAACCCCTCACTAATTTATTATTTTCTCTGTGTATTTTTACTTTATTTCATAGTGTCTGCATTTTTGCTCTCTTCAGAGAAATTACTTGTTCTTCTTTCACTCGTTAAAATAATTCAGATATGCAGAAAGATGGTGATCTATAGTGCCTTTTCTGTAATCAGCTAAGTCTCTATTATCTCAGCAAATAAATTTCATGTAATTTTTCATATATTTTATGTTAAGGTTCAGTTTTACCATGGCTGACAGTTCTGAAATTAGAGTTTCTACCCCAAAGCAACAATTTCAGTAATTTTTTTATTGTTATTTTAAGCTTTGGGAATTTCAAAGCTAAAGATGACTCATTTGTCTTTTCTGAATATTAACTGAGTCTGAAAACTAATTTAGGCTGGATACTAATTTATTTTAAAAGTCAGTTATACACACTGAATACTTTATTGTTCTTATTTCCATGATACTCGCACTATAGCTATCATGATAAGCCACTTAATCCTTGGTTTTATGTGGCGATTGAGGCACGGACTCTCCATGCAGTGCAGAAGGAAAGACACTTTATTATTACAATAGTACATATTTATGCTATAGTTAAAGCTCTTACTTCATAGTTAGCAAATCAGCAATTAGACAGCTATCTACCTTTTCTCCTACCAGCATCAGACCACCCTAACAGGCGCTGTGCAGACCGATCACCTTCTCATTCACACACTGTTCACACAGCGGTAACTGCGCACAGTTCAGTGTTGCAGTTGTCCGTTGTTTTTCCCTGCCACATCAGCACAACTCAGCAGTTTCTTATCTTACTCCCAAGGCCTGCTTTTCGTCAAAGCCTTGCTGCTTGTCATGGGCTGCGCAGAGCTGACAGGCTGATGTCACCTTGCCTCTGCCCCACAGTTTTATGTCTTCAGTTTACTCACTGTCCTGTTTTAGGTTAGTAGGATATATTAGTGGGACACACTAGATTGAAAGAACTTGAGACAGAGACAGGAGCAGCACAGGAACTTCAAAGTCCTGCTTTACCAAGCCCCTATTCTACTGTGAGTTCTTTCATCTTAGTTATAGTTATGCCTGAGAATGAAATCGACAGACCTGTAACCTCGTATCCTGAGGGAGCTGAGCGGCACCTCCTGTGAATGGAGAATACTCTCAGGAATTTAATGTTAAAAAAATTTTACTGTTAAAAATATTTTACTGTTATTTACTGTTAAAAAAATAAAATAGGAAAGAAATTCTTCTCCTGAGATCACTTTGCCCTTTTATTTTCAAAGATCTTCTAAGCCACAGATACTTCGTTTGACCATACATAAATTTATGTCTGATATTCTGATTCTCATGTACTAGCATTTTACTTGAGAGTTAACATTCCTATTCATAATAGTAGTATAAAAGTGAAGTCTGAGGCAATATAATAGGAAACAAATTTCTGCTAACTAACATCTTTTCAAAAAGCATTACAAGTACTGTATATCAAGCAGGAATAGTTCAAATATCTTTTTTTTTTTTTTTTTTTTTTTCCCACTTACATCTAATTTGTATCTACAGAATCTTTAATTTTTAAGCATCAGGTATCAGTAAGAAATACTGCTACAGAATTGATGTTTTACATATGCTTACTAGTGTTCTCTTTAAAGGATTTCCAAATACAGCATTTAACTTTTACTAATTATAAGAGAAACATCATATTTAGAAATGTTATAATTAACTGGGAAGATGGTAGCAATAGCTAAAACTCATGCAAACTGATTTTCGTCTCTTTCATTTTTGGCTTTTTGTATCTATTTTGCTGATATGAACTGAAGCACTGCTTATTGTTGTATTTCACACTAAAACATTGCAATTTCCTATTTTTCTTCACAGACACAAAGAAAAACATTTTAACAAAAGAACTTAAGACTCTCTGTGACAGCATTTTCTATAACCAGAAACTGTATATACTATAGATAAATTGTTTTATAATGAAGGGTGATAAAGGGAGGACAGAATTGAAAGCCAATGGACTATATTCTTCTACTGCAGGGATAGGAAGTTAAACAGAAATACTGATAATGGGAAAGGAATAGGTACTGTTATTAAAATACAGAAGATTATGCATAGACAATACCACAGATGATTTAAGTGATTTAACAGTTCTTATTGTTGATTAAAGGGATGCTACAAGTTTGAATAGTCCAGTGTCTTTCTCTGAAAGCTATTAATGCCATTCAAAGAGAAAGGGATAAGCACTAATGACTCATTTTCCTTAAAAAATGCTCAGGATCAGAGACTGAAGTGTTTATCTCAAGGATATATAGTACATTTTTAAGGCATTAGAATTTGACCCTATATTAATTGAAGTGTCTAGAAGGAAAGTGAAACTAAAACAAAAACATGGTTTTGTACTATAATACTTTGTCTTCCACAAACCATGCCACTTTATGCAAAAATTTAAGCACTCAAACTGTAAATTATGAGCTGTAGATATTTGATTTTGTGATTCAGCCCGATGTGGTATGTAACTCCTTTAATTCCTACTGAGAAGTATTGCCACTGAGGGCACTGTGTATGTTGCAGAAGCATCCAGTACACCATATGCAGCAGTGATTAGACCTCCTAAGCTCCCGTGATGAAGTATACTCCAGTTTATTTATTATCTATATTACAGTTGAGCCTAATCATTAGAGTTGAATCCCAGATAAAATTAACACTCCATTAGCATGTATCTAGTTAAAGTTTTATAGTCTGAAAACACAAGTCAAAAAGAGAATAGAGGGGAATCAGAAGTAGAGAGCTGTGAAATCATTTCTTTGAGATCACACAGCAAGTCAGTGATGAAATTAAATCATTAGGACCTTACAAACTTAGTGAATTGCAGCAAACTTTTCACTATATAGCACTGTATTTTCTTTTAAGGGGTAAGATATGTGGATGTTTCTAGGAAAAATAATTCTTTGCTCTACACTGTCCCTTCCAAATGACATTTCAAAACATACCTGTGCCCCTAAGCTTCCTCTAGATGAAAAAGGGGAAAATGTCTAAACAGTCTTTGAAGAGGCTGTTGTTAATAGCTAAAATGTACACAGAAGATGAAGGGTATAGAAATGTTTGGGGAAATAGAGATGGATTAAAGTTAAAATACAATTTTGGTAAATCAAATAGATGTCATGTAAGCTGCAAATGAGGAAAAAAAAAAAAACAACCCCTATAAAATTTGAAGAAATGTAAAGCCATTATATTTCTCAGATCAATTCTTGGCATATCATGTAAAACCATGGCCATCTCATTAGGCACTGTCTGAAACGGGCATGTAGTGCTAGTCCTAGAGAACTAAATGAAGAATAATAATAATTAAAAAAAAAAAGAAGATATTGATGACATTCTAAATATGAGTAGGAATGTCAGGTTATTGCAGAACTTGGACCCTGGTTAGCTTAACCTCCCTGCAACTGTGTCCTACTTTCTAGCCAGTGTGCTCCATTTTGTTCTCTCTGAAACATTTCCTTCATCCTTTCTCCAAATCTGACTCGGTTTATTTATTGAATTTAGGTTTTTTTCTTCATAATGGCAAAGCTTTCTCTGGAGACACGGATAGTGCTTCTTTACATGAATCAGTTTAGTATATATCTAGAGGTGGTGGCATATTATAGGGGGAGAAGAGTACTGGTGCAGTCTCCTTCAGCTGGTTTCCTGAAGCTGAACTTTAAGATAATACTTTATGAAAAAAATATATGGTATTCTGGTTACACTATAAAAATAGAAGTTCTTTGAAAGAATGATCAACTTTCTTCAGTAAATCTTGCAGAAAAAAGATAGGACACCCCCAAGGTGGGTAGGATGAATTATCTTTAAAAACATTCTAATTACCTATAAAAGAGGTAGAGGTGTCCTGTTCGGATCAGACTTTGAAAACCCTAAATTACACCATTGCATCCTGTGTTTAGGGTTAGGCATTTGCAGTGAGCTCTGTAGAGTTCAAAGAATCCCAAAGCCCAGCTCAATAGTGGGATCATCTGAAATAAAATGTCTACATACTTATACAGAAGAAAAAAATGGGAAAAAAAAATTGAATAAGATGTAATATATTGCATTTGTTTTCCTACATTTATTTTATAAGAAGCCACAGTCAGCAGCTAAGTTATAATCAAGAATAAATCTTCCTCTAAAAGAGTTTCAGGTCCTGACAAATATTTCTACAATATATATTAATACACATTTTTGTAGAAGAAGATTAAATAAAAAATGCATCTGCATTACTGAAAATATGTATGGCAGAAAAATCCAGCAAAAGTTAGTCATTTAGCTGAGTGCCAAGAAGGCAATGATAAATGAAATTGTAAATGACATAAACCTGAAAAGAAAATTCAGCCTTGTTGATGTCTACACAAGCAAGTAAAAATATCTCAAAATTCAATACTTCTTATAGGTTATTTGTTGACAAGACTGAGCAGACATCATAATTACATTACTAGACTATAGAAAAAAGCATAATGTTCATGCTTAGCATTTATCAAGTACCTTTCATCCAAGGATCTAAAGTGATAAACATTAACTAACTAAGTATGATTATAACATACTTTTTGCTGCAGACAACAAAAATAGTTATCTTTCTTGATAAGTGCCTTTCATTTAATGTTGTAGGGTGATGGGTGGGAAGTGGAAAATTTCTTTTAACTACTATTACTTCAACAAACTCATCTTTCGTGGTTTGTCATTTTAGGAGGTTATGCAACAAATGCTTTTATGCCTATAGCACATCACATACAAAAGCATCTCTGAGAGTTCCACTGTCTTTTATGGAAAGCTGCTTTTCCTCTGCTTAGACATGTAGCAAGTTTCAGTACTGAACTACCTGATTGGAGCAGATTGAAATATCTTTTTCTAGTCCTTGACCTGTGTCATACACTTAACGTACATCATGCTTTCTGTCTGCTACTTCCTTTCACAACAGTGCAACATCAGAGAAAATCTTCATCATAGAAAATCTGTGATGGCAGTCATGTAAAACTCTAAGGAAACAAAGTACTTCTTTCGTGCAGTACTCTTCTGAGTATCCTGGATTACTTTTGAAGCTCATTACATAACATATGCATACCATGTCCCTACTTCAGTTTTCTCACCATTTTATAGATAGGCATGATTGAACTTGTTAAGAATATTTTCATCATGCGACATTCAGTCCAGCCTCATCACAGAATAAAAGCCAGTGGTAATGACTGCATGCATGTATGCCGTCCCAATATGAAATCAATTATCTAATTGTCATTCCAGACAGATGTTTCTCCATATCTTTTTTCTATACTGGTGTTTCAAATAAATGGATAATTATTACAACCATATGAAACTCAAGTATTTTTTTCTGTTGAGTACATTAATATTTTTCATAACAATTTGTTAGTTTTTTGTTAAAAAATATTTTGGGAAAGTAAATGTGAAATCAAAACATTTTCCTCTTTCTGGCTATAAAGCTAGCAAATGCAACATGGCGAGAAGGTTTTGAGGAAAAGTGTAAAGGCATGGGAAAAAAGTAAAGAAGTAAGTGTATGCAATTTATGAATAATTTACCTCTATATATGTATGTTTATATGTCTGTGTCCATATATGTGTATAAACACACCCACACAGACATATGTCTATGTAGATATAGATATATGCATTTATAAATGTATCGAAATATACAATTAAAAACAAAACAAAACAACTAAAGCATAAGAGAAGGAAAGAGATTTAATTCTCAGAAGTTCATGGGATTTCCTTAACTGTCACATCTATCTTTCAGTGAGAGCTCTACCTAATAACACATTCTGCTCACTTTTTAAACTGGAAACTTCATTCTGAACCTGAAAAACATTTCAACAGAAGTTCTGCAAGAATAGGTGCATTTCTATACAAAGTATTATTTTCAATAAACTGATGTTCTTTCTTGACAAAGCTCCTTACAAAATCTATTTCTAGCTCTACTGATTCCATTGCATAATAACTCTCCTCATTATGTTACCTGCATCACAACAGAACATACCAAAAATTGCTTCTCAAGGACTCTGTTTCAGTAGGGCAGTCTAACTCACAAAACAAACAAATAGAAGAAAAACTACTGCCAGAATGAATATGACTTTAAAAATATACCAGAGAAGTTAAATACATTTCAAGTATGAATCAGAGGTATATATTAATTTGTTTGTGTAATACAGAATAGATTATATAAATTAACCAAAGGGGAGAATGTTGATAAGACTATTTTTCATTAGGTTTCTGCCTTACTCAGAAAGAATAATTAGTGCTGAAGATTAAGATTGATCATAAATTCATAAGGAAAACTAGACAAGCACTGTGCTGGTCTTTATATTTCAAGGAACAGCAACAGGTTCATGTAAAAAGTGTAGCTATACCTATTAAGGATACGATGCAAGGACACGATTGACGTACATGTAATGACATAAAATGTAAATGTACACCTTTAAAAGAATTATTTTTCTGAAAATAATTTTTCAGGTAAATGAAGTTTGAAATAACCTGTTTGCTTAGGTAAATCAAGACTGTTATTGCTCTATGTTCCTTACTGCATTACTTATTCTATGCCTTAGCTATATATCCTGCAAGTGTATGTTGGGAAAGTAAACTCTTGAGAAAAGTGTTGTGAAGCATGTGGAGAGGTGAAAGAGAGGAAAAAAGGTAAGGAAGATGAAGGGCTGTTGGGAAAGATGGAGTGGGATTTGATGAAGAACCGCTAGGAATGGGGAACCACTCTGGTAAAATTATTTCTGTGCTACACAAACATGTATGTTATTTGTAGTACCACCGAACTACAAGTGTGGGGTTTTTAACATTATTCTTGAAATCTGTGTGTGACAATCATGCTCTAGAATTAGGCTGAACATGGATAGATTTAAGATACGCCTTCTTTGACTTGAATGATCTTCTAGGTTTTTCTCATTTACAATATCTACAAATTTGCTAATTTGGTATAAATATTTCAGTTTACATTTCAAAGTGCTAACATAACAAAGTTTTGCGTAAGAATATAAATAATCCCCTTAAAATAATTTAAGCCTATTGTTAAAATGGGTCTGACAAATTCAAATACAAATTTCTGTAAGCTAATACTTAATTTTAATATTAGTATAATACAGGCTGAGGGAAAGAAAGGCTTCTTTGTTTCTGTACCGGATTCAGATTCCCAAAGCATGATATGGTGGTATAGAAGAAGCTTATATTATGTGTGCATTTATATTTATATATCATATTGATTCCTCTAAGATATTGTGTTTACCCCTTTTTTTTGGTTTGGAATCAATCTTTGTAAATGCTGTAGCTATATTCTGTGAATATTTAATAATTATTTTCTTGTAAGAAAGATGAATCATCTAGATTTTGACTTAAAAGCTGCAAGCTACTTTAAAAATGAAACTATTTTCTTCAGGTCACTCCTGTAGGCAAGAGGGGGCACATCTGTTCCCTAGTAACTGGAAAGGATTCAATAAACAAGACTTCATAAAATTGTGTAATTTTTTTCACTGTTTGTATGAGATTTGATTACAAAAGTATATTAACAATTGCTGAAAGTTATTTTTCTAAAAAAAAATTAATGGAATTTTTACAGAATAATTCAGAAGGATCAGTCAAAGAATGCACAATTGAAATGCATCAATATATTTGTTTTGCTGACATTATTATTAATTTTTTTTTCTTTTGTTGGAAATAGACAAAATGAAAATATTTTTATTTATTCTTGGTGTTATAGTCAAAAAACCTGAAAACCAAAAGACTTGCTGTCCTGGTCCAGCTAGGATAGGGTTAAGTTTCCCCAGGAGAGAGATGGAAGGGATATCCAGGTAGGTTATTCATACCATGCTGAGGTCAGGTCCGGCGCGGGAGCGCAGGAACTTTTTCCTTTGTGGCTTTGGTCGCGGGGAGCACAGGGCTGTCTGTAACCATTGTGGTATTTCTCTGTATATCTTGTGTTTTGTTCACTGTTATTACTGTTTACTGTTGTTATCATTGCTACTGTTGTTGTTCAGATTGCTTATTACACCGTTGTATTAAATTTCTTCTTATCTCAACCCAGGGTTTGTGCCCTGCTTGTGTCCGAGGGTGGGGAGAGACAACAGCAATGTGGTCTTTGGTCCTGGCAGGGCTTAAACCAATACACTTGCACAAAGACAAAGCTGAAGAACAGCTTGGAAGAAATGCAATGAGTAAAGATTAGAATAATCCAAAATAGAAAATTTGTGGTGGTATGCTTGTGTTGGTATGTTTGTGGCTCATCTGGGCTGTGAAAAGCCTACCCAGCATCCAGTCAACAATCAGGTGACTTATAGATATTGTTCTTGCTGCGATTCTTTATATACCAACCATTATCAGATGCAAGAAACAGAGTAATTAAGATTTGTATAAAATAATAATGATGGAATTCTAACTCTGATAGATGTCACCCAGTTTGACAATTGGATCAGACAAGAAAACGCTGCAAAACATGAGATATTTGAGAACAATTCTGATACAGCACATACCTAAATAACACTATGAAACCTTTCAGCAGCAGGATTTAGATCAGAGGCAAAATAAATGCCATCCTGCCAGATGTTTTTAGTAGGAGTAAAAGCATTACAGGAGTGCCCAGAGCACAGACTATATTGGGAGGCACCTAGACAATTGGGAGCATTGTACATATACATAGTACAAACTAGTATTTGATGGCCAGAGTTCAGTCTAAACTGTGAGGACAGGTGGAGGAAAGAAACAAGGGCACCTAAGAGACTAAAGATTGTCTGATTCCTTGCGGATGGGTGTGAAAGCAGAAGAGGTGAGTCCTGAGTCTGACCAGCCAGCTACAAACCAGTATCTGTCCAGGACTTCATCACTATGTTAGTGTTAGGAGTGCAATATTATAGCCGATTGTGCAGATACATGTCAAAAAGTCTCTGGTTTCAGGATCGTAAGTGAATCATATCAATCTACTACGGAACATGGACCAGGCAAGCTTCTCTTTTCATTGTGCATACATTCCCATCTTCCCCTGACCTTCTAAAGAAGCCATCGTAATGGCCCAAACAACAGTAATCTATGTTTTACCTCAATGCCCAGGTGACTAATTTCAAATAATGTAAATAGGCTAAACATTGCAGAGATATAGACCTTAGCAACCGATCAAAATTGAAATATTTTCTATGAAAGAGTCAGAAATTAAATCACTTTTGTTATAATAAAACCATAGAATTATATAGGTTGAAAAACATCTTGAAGACCATTGAGTCTAAGAATTAACTTAACATTTCCAAGTTGTGCTGGGTTTGTGTGTGGTGGGGTTTTGGTAGCAGAGGAGTGGGCTACAGAGGTGGCTGTGAGAAGCTTCTATAAGATCCCCCAGCTTGAAGTCAGACCTGCCTCTGGCCAAGGTCAAGCCAAATATAGTGACAGTGGCTGCACCTCAGTGATAACATATTATATTTAAGCAGGGGAAACTGAGATGAGGAGGAGTGGTGAGGGAGACCATGAGTTCATTTGAAGAAAAGAGGAGAAGGGATGGAAGTGTGCCAGAGCAGAGACCCCCCGCAGCCTGTGGCAGAGGGCGGGCTGTGCCCCCGCAGCCTGTGGAGGTCACCAGTGGGGCAAAGCCTGACCTGCAGCCCATGGAGGATCCCACACCGGAGCAGGTGTCTGCGCCCGAGGAAGGCCGGGACTCTGAGGGAAGCCCACGATGGAGCAGCCTGTTCCTGAAGGACTGCAGCCCATGGACGGGACCCAGTCTGGAGCAGTTTGTGAAGAGCTACAGCCCGTGGGAAGGATTGATGTCAGAATTTTGTGTAAGACTGTCTCCCATGAAAGGGATCCCATGCTGGAACAGAGCAGAAGTGCTTCCTCTGAGGAGGAAGGAGAGGCAGAAATAACAGGTGATGAAGTAGTCACAACCCTTATACCCTTCTCTCCTGTGTCACTGAGGGAAAGGAGATGGAGAAATAGGAGCGGATATAGAGATAGGAGATAGAGATAGGAGCAAAGCTGAACCCATGAAGAAGGGAGGGGTGGGGGAAGGTGTTTTTAAGATGTGGTTGTATTTCTTACTGTCCTTTCTGTTTGACTGGAAAAAAAAGTGGTGGTGGTGGTGGTGGTGTTCGAATTCAATTTATGTTCTTTCTCTTTGCCAGTCAAGTCTATATTTTGCCCATGACCATAATTTGTGAATCATACCTCTCTGTCCTTGTCTTGATCCCTGAGTCTTTATTTTTATTTTCTCCTCTCCATCCCTGAGGTGGAAGAAGTAAACTATCAGCAATATGGTGCTATGTTTCCTTCTGGGTTTACAACAGGACACAAGTCCACCACTAAACCATGTCCCTAAGCACCACATCTACATGTCTTTTAAATACCTCCAGGTATAGAGACTCATCACTTCCCTGGGCACCCTGTTCCAGACCTTGACAACAGTTCTGGTGAAGAAATTTTTCCTAATATCCAATCAAAACCTCCCCTGGTGCAACTTAAGGCCATTTCCTCCCATCTAGTCACTTACTACTTGGGAGAAGAGAATGACACCCACCTCACTACAACCTCATTTCAGGTAGTTGTAGAGAGAGAGGGATAAGGTCTTCTCTCAGCCTCCTTTTTTTCCAGGCTAAACAACCCCAGTTCCCCAAGGTGTTCCTCATAGGAACATTGTGCTCTGTATTCTTCACCAGCTTCATTGCTCTTTGGACATGCTCTAGAACCTCAATGTCTTTCCTCTAGTGAGGGACCCAAAATTGAATACAGTATTTGAGGTGCAGTCTCACCAGTGCCAACTGCAAAGGGACAATCACTTCCCTAGTCCTGCTGGTTATACTATTTCTGATACAAACCAGGATCCTATTGGCCTTCTTGGCCACCTTCACACACTGCTGGCTGATATTCACCCAACTATTGACCAACACCCCCAGATCATTTTCGGCCAGGCAGATTTCCAGCCACTCTTCCCCAAGCCTGTAACATTACATGGGGTTGTTGTGACCCAAGTGCAGGACCTGGCATCTAGTCTTGTTTAATCTCATACAATTGGCCTTGACTCATTGATCCAGACTGTCCAGATCCCTCTGTAGAACCCTCCTAACCCCAAGGAAACCAACACTCCTGCCCAGCCTGGTGGTGTCTGCAAATTTACTGAGGGTGCACTCGATCCCCTCGTCCAGGTCACTGATAAAGATATTGAACAGAAATGGTCCAAAAGTTAAGTTCATTGAGGTTAATTGATTCTAATTCTAAATTTTTCTTTTTTTTTCTCAAGCTTTTCATCTTCAGTAAGTACAATCCAAAAAGTTTATATTACAAATTAACTAAATGCCAGTGGTTTAAGGCTGCTCTGCCACCTTTCTTGACACAGTATATGACAAAATATTTAATACATACAATGCTTTAGTCTTAAGAAAATGAATGTACAGAAGTAACTGAGTATTTTTATGTTTCTTTGTTTGTTTGGTTTTTAATCTAATGAAACAAGGTTTGAGTCTACAGAAATGATAATTTGTCATACATGTTAAAGCTGTGAACTACTAAATTTCCAAGCATGTTAACATTGAACACAGAATCAAAATATCCAGAGATGTTATTCTAATCAATTTAGAATGAGAAATAATAAAATATTATGTTTTATTTTGAGAAAAGTGAAGGCACATTCTTCAGTTTTCATAAGGTTAAAGTTTATTGGATTAAAATTTGAGAGCTAACATAAACATACTTCGAAATATGTGTCCAGAAATTGACTACTTTTCAAGAAGTAGCTGTAATGAAAAGTTACATTTACAGTTTTTCAGTATTTATTATCGTTATGAGTATGCAGAACCATAGTGTTCGATCGTGAAATACAGCTTTTTCTACATTCTAGATGAGTGTGTATATCTATTAAATGCATATACTGACTATAACTGTTATAAAAAACGTAAAGGGAATTAAAAGTGATAGAAATATATAATTATTATGATACATTTTTACAAACTCTCATTGGGTAAAACAAAATTCACTGAAAATTACAGCTCCACATTAACATGCATTCAAACTATGAAATATATTTATGATTACATGAAGAATTACGCTAATTCTTATTCTGTTTATCCAGGAGTTCCATAGACATGCAGTTTGGAAACGTTCCTGTTCATGTCTTCAAAATCATGCTAGTAAGAATACCAATTTTTATACTTATTTTGGTTTTAGCAAAGTAGAAAGTCCTTAAAGCCTCTCAAGAGTATTACTTTTGTTAAAAACACTGCGCAAAATCTTAAATATGTATAAAATTATTTCCAAATTTTATTCCAGAAAATGCTTGTTATTCAATTCTGGCAGTACAGTTTTTCTCTTCTGTATTATTTTGTATGGAATCCATAATTACTGACTGAAGGTCAAGTGATGTAATTTGATTCTACTTTTGTTAGAGAACAAAATTTTGGTTATTTATTGCATTGGTTATGTACTGTGAATAGCACATTGGAGCTGTCCAATACAATAATATTTCAAATATTATTTCAACCTACTTTTAGTTTGTATATATTTCTATCTAAATTTTTGTTCTTGTGAGCAATCATTAAGAAAATAATTCTCAGAATTACTCATTTATGTAGCAAGGGTAATACCTGAACTCTTCTCAGGCTAAGAAATTAATTCAGAGTTCTGGAAAATAACACTTGGAGCCTACTATAAATGATCTTTTTAAATGAGCTCTTCAGTATTTTATTTTAAGCTAACAGGCAGTACGGTAACATTTACTAGGAGATGTATCAAACAAGTTTCTCTTTGAAATCAAATAATATATTCAAAGTTCCTTTAAATTTAATTATAAATGATTATAATTTAAACTGTGATAATATTCAGTAAATGATTTATTATAGTACTAGTGAACATTCTTCTTCGTAGTATGACAATTTTCCACTTCATTGCTGCCATTTTAAAATGACATCAGAACTTGGTTCATTTATGATCTCTTGTTGTTAATGATTTATTGTCATGGTTGAAAAGAGTTTTGTCTGCCTACTACAGTTTCCTCTTTCATCAGTGCAGTTAAAAACACATTGCTGTTTTCTCAGATTATGTTAAATAACTATTCTTTCTCTTTTAAAGTTATAATTGCAATAGTTTGTCTAGACCATATGATTATCAATGTCTATGAAGGATTTTCAATATGCAACACTAATTTTCCCTTAATCCTTAGACACAGTTGTTGACTATGTCACAACTTCCAATTCTTATTAATGTCAGAAAACAAACAACATGAGAAAACAGAGGAAGAAAGGATTTGCAAGGATTATTCATACTATAACCTTTGAATCACAGTGGAGCTTCACTCCTAAATTCCAGCACACATATTAACAATATCTGATTTTTGCAGATGTGAGTGCAGCATTAGCTCATTCATCACAAACTTGATTTATTACATTTTTTAAAAATTTAAATTCATTTTATATATATATATTTATAATTTAGGTTCATTACATCTACTACAAACCCCCAAACCTGCTCAAGTATTAACAATACCCTCCACTACAGGTTGTAGAGGAAGTCTAAAATAACGCTCAACTGTACTTGATGTTAGAATGTTATTCCTAATTTCTAACCATAAATTCCTTTGCTATAAATTAGTCTTTACACCAAGCCCAATTCACAAGGAATACAAATGAATAATATTCTTTTGTAAAAAGTGAATTTTATCTGTGGAAAAGTGTGGATTTCTTTGTTGATCATCTTGTGTATTTTACCGCAGAAACCTAAAAACCAGCTTTGTAATACATGATCTAATTGTGCAGTCACATCTGTAAAACTGATGGATAACACATCTGTAAAACTTTTCTGAATCACAAGTAAATATATTAATAACAAAGAATCTTCACGGTATTCTTTTAAACAGAAAGATACATTTTATGTATATTAATAAAAATGAGTGTATACCATATTGAATATGATGTTTATGTCATACATTATTATATGCTTCTTACAGGAATAAGCACATGACAGAAAATGGAGTTATGATGCTGAGTCTGAAAAATCTTCAGATTCTCAAGACTGACCTGAGATCATTTTTCTTATTATAGAATGCACAAAATATATTCTTAAAGATTTGGAGATAGAGAGCTTTTTCAGAAGGAAGATACAAGAAAGAAGGTGGTAGAACAAGGTTGGGAGGGAAGGGTCGGAGAAGGGATTATGGAACTATGTTTCTGCTCAGTGATCCAACATTAGAGAGCTGTTGTACAACTAATGTCAGCTTTGTAAGATACAGGATACCACTCCCTTGAAGATCACGAACTTCTTACCTTAAGAAGTGAGGTCAGTCTCTGCTGAATGATGGCATTAGATCATTCGTGTGATTGAATCATTCAAAGATTGAAGACTGAATGATGTCCCTGGATTACTCCTGGATTTCTTCCAGGGCAAAGTCCAACATATCAAGACTAGGATTCATGCCATAGAAGTCTGCTTGACACACAGTAATTTACTTGCAAATGAGAGAAGAGATAATTCATGTGATTATTGATAGCTGATTTATCTTCATATTGGAGGTACTTAGACACTTTGGTTACTTGGCAATATCTAATTATAGGGTATTCAAATAGTCAGCAAAACTGTGCTTCTCTAGTGCAGAACATACCCTGTCTTAAGATCTGAGACCTCAAACTGTATGGTAGAGGATCCTAAAAGCAGATGCAGAGTAGCCCGTTCAAAAGTTTAACCTGCAAGTGTGCATCTTATGAAATTAACTTCAAAATCCTTTTGCACTAGAATTGAAATAAATTTCATTATGGCAATTATAAAGTAATTTTAATTAAACAATTAAACAAGATAGTCAAGGAATAATTAATCTGCAGAGATAGACATTTTTCCCTTAGATCTTACCTATAGAAGAAAGATACAATTAGAAATGTTAAACCTGGTTTATGAAATTAATACACCGCATTACTGAACCTTATTCAGAAAATACTAATATTAAATAGTTGTCAATTAGTGAACATTTTTCTGCCAGTATAGAAGGTCAAATCACCTGAGGAAGGTCTCTTGTACTGAACAGGGGGAACAGGCACTAGAAAAAAGGATTTGATTTTTTTTGGCATACACACACTGTTATAGATGTCAATGTCACACTCCGAGCAGCGTATACAAATACTAATTGTACTATAGGTTAACAGCAGGAACGGGGCTCTTGAACCCTGTGGACTGCTGTACTTTAGCACACACTTCTTCTAGTCACATCCTTCATAAACTTGAAGCAACTGTTATAATCCTGCAGTTTGACCTCTGACATAATGGGGTCCTAATGAGCTTCCTGATACAATTTGTCAGTCCTACAGCTGACACTAAATTAAAGCATACTTGAGCTAAATGCTTAGTCTTGATATAAATGTTCCCAGCAAGAGAGAAGCCACCAGAATTCTCAAGATGTTATTGCAATGGCTTAGAGAACACAACTGAAATGGTGTGCCTAGTCTGAATTTCTCTAGTTGTATTTGAAGTGAGAGGATAGTGTCGTATGGTTGTGACCTAGAATAAAGAACTTTTTATTATTAAGTTTTCATTCCTTCTGTAGGCTTTCATAGGTTGTGATCATGATGTCACCCTTTAGTCTTCACTTAGCTTAGCTAAATAGGTTGAATTTATTGAATTTCTCACTTCTCTTCATGTTTTCTGAACATTTAATAATTTTCATGTAACTCCCATTTATTTACTCACAGCCTAATTGACCCATATGTAAAATGTGATAGAAAATGCTTATATTTGTCAAGTAATGCTCATATTTGACAAGTAACTTGTAACCTGCTTGTCAGTAGATGACATACCAAAAAATTATCAGTATGCAAAGTACCAGTTGGTAATACACATGGCAGTAAGGAAACAGTAATCATGGGTATTTGAGTGCAAAGGTGGAGAACAAACTGAAGCTGTAAACTATCTTCATGCACAAACACCCCCCCAC
>NW_020799095.1:136054262-136064885 GCF_003259725.1 Athene cunicularia | reverse complement strand
CCCCCCCCATCTTTTTGTATAACTCTTCAATATTCTTTCAGGTACAATTCCATATTCTTATATATTCAGCATATAATGTCAGTAAGTATAGACAGCGCTGAGGTGATGTCAAGTGATTTTTGGACTGTGTGAGCAATAGCAGCAGCTCAGTAACTGGCTGGCTATATTTAAAGATATCATGCAAGTACGTCTCTAATCATCTTCCAGTCTTCCTATTTTCCTCAGTCCTACCTTCCTATTTTTGTCCCTCACTATTTCACATGATTCGTTCAAGCTTTCTACTTACTTGTTTTTGTGTGAAAGCATCATGTTTCCATCTTCTCTATTCTAATTCATTCCAAGGGAATCTCTGGAATTAATTAGGGACATGTTTACCCCATGGCACCAATGAATGTGTCATAGCTTCTGGGGCCAGCTGCATGCCCAAACACCTCAGGTCCATGTGCGGATGAAATGACTCCTACTTCTCCTATTACTTTGCTTCCATGTGAAAGACCTCAGCTTCATTTGTCGTCTTACATCTTAGACTTTCCACCCTGCTGATTTTTTTTAGGTTTAAAGAAAGACATAATCTGGAGTCTTGGAGAATTTAGTAATATGAAACTGTGGAAAGGAAACAGGCAGACAGAAGGACTCAGATAATATGCTGGAGAGATCCATGGGAAAAAAAAAAAAAAAAAAAAAGTGTTACAACCTATCAGTACTTCTGGAAATAGGACCTTAGATAGCAGTCTCTTGGGAGGCTTAACAGGGGGACTCAACACGATTCTGACTCTGAAGGAAATCCGTTACATTTGGCAGAAATGTGTTTGGTTTTATTGTCTGTATCATATATATCTGGATTATCTGGATTTTCTGCTTCTGCCATACTACAGAATGGAACCCTTTCTTTTTTCTTTCTTTTTAATTGGAAAGTTTATATTCCTGATTATGTACTGAACAACTAAAATGCCCAGTGTGAGATTAAATTCATTCCTTTTGTATAAGGGGGAGGGTACCAATTTTTCTAATGTTAGAATGCACACAGTATAAGGGTATGTAATTTAAAACACATTAGCAGCTGGATATTTCCCAATCCTTCACTGATCTGTCTGTTAACAGATATTTTCCAGTCCTTCATTGAGCTGTCTGTTAATGGAATTCTATTTTGTAACAAGCCCTTTTGCTTGCACATGCTCTGCATGGAGTGTTTTAAGGTGAGTCTCTGATAAGTAAAGAATCTAGAATATGATCAAATACTTTGATAGGTAGTTCAATAATACAGTGAAAGAACATAACAGTTATGAAGGATGATTCACTTCAGGAAAAAAAAAAAAAAAGTTTTCTTACATTTAAAATAATCTAGGTTAAAGTTTGGGAGTATAGTATGTAGATTAGATAATTGTTCAGGAAAAATAAGGGATCCAGATCCTTTGCAGTAAACTTCAGGATTTAGGTTTTAAAAGTTTGTTTTCTGTTTCTAAGTATCTTCCAAAAAAGAGTGTCCTAACAATGTTTTGCATTCTGTTTGTTACATTCTTTGAATTATAAAATGTATTTTAATAGTTATTTTGAATGTTACATGACTGTCACAAGACAACATTGACTGCTATGATTTCAGCTTGTAACCATCAAATCTGTCAGAGCAATCCAAGATCATTACATAGAAGTCTGTTCTACTGTAAGGACAGATAACTCTAAAAGTGCTGTCATAAGTAAAGTGAAATGTCGTTGGTTTCCCTGAAGGCCTCACTATGAAGTAATGTGAAATCTGGATTCTGCTTTTAAAAATATACAGTATCCCCTAATTTTGTTCAATCTTATTGCTATTAATAATATTAATAATAATTTTAAAACCCTAATTTTTAATGAGTCAGAACTGAAATATCAAATAACACCACCTTCTATATGTTTTCTTCAAATGTTATTTTTGTCTGGCTAAACCAAAGAATTATAAATCTGATGCAGTAACTCACAATGGCTTCTTCAATGAGTAACACCTTTTCTAAGCTTTAAAGCCAGTTTGATTTAAATACCTACCTCTCACTGAGGATTTGACTTTAGCTATTCTACACAAGGATATGCAGGAAGTGTATAAGCAGCAACTGGTAGAAGTCACAGAATTTCTGTAGTTCACTCCAGTGCTTGAATCACAGAGCAGAAAACAAAACAAAACAAACAAACCCCACAAACCCACAAAAAAAACCCCAAACCCAACAAACCCAAATAGAGGAGGTAATATGTGTCTTCTGATACTTCTGAAATAGAAGCTGAGAGAAAAACAAGTGAGACTGTGCATTTCTGCTTCTGCATGCACAAAGACTAGGTTTACACCAGTGGAACTGGACCAACAGTTCCACGATGGAAGATAAGAACAGTAGCCAGGCAAGTCATACTCACTATTTTAGGCCTGTCTGTGAAGTGAGACTAGATTCTGATCACCTTGTTGCACCAAAAGGAAGTTTTCTTCATACAAAATTGTAGTGATTTACGGATGCCTAAGAGGACTTAGATCACAGAATCACTCAGATTGGAAAACCATCAGCCCTACTCTACAAGTTCTCCTCTAGATCATCCTTTTTCTTCCTTAGACTTATTAAAGGAAAGAACAAAACTGATATTTTGGGGGGATTTTTACTATTCTTCTTTACAGTTATGTAATTTAAAGAAAATAGCTCTTGCTGCTTTTTTTTTTTCTTTCACTTTCACTTACATGGAATTTGAAACTACTTCTCTCAGTAAAAAAACAACCGTAAACTTTTTTTTTTTTTTTAATATATATAGTACATAATGTCTGTGTACTTTAAAATTAAAGTTCAACAATTCTGAATTTTATATTCGCTTTTTAAAAATTATAGCCTTTAATTTTTGTCCCACCACATATCGTTACATCTAAGTATACATAAGTATTGCTAAGCAACACTTAGCAAATGCTGTTTTTAGAAACTTCTGCTTATACAACAGCCACACTTTAATATTAATCATGTAAATTATAATGATGTTCTTCAATAGAATTCAGATTTTAGGATGTTAATGACCTTTATAGACATTTTTGTGTCAGCAGCAATCATCTGCATATCAAGTTCAACTGCATCTGTATAAGGCAACATTATAAGATCTTACCATTTAAATCAACATGAAACCATCAATTGTAACTCCACTAATATCAATCTAACATTATAATGCAGTGGCAATTTGTTCCTGCTTGCTGCTGCTGGCAGACCTAAGCAGCACAAAAATTATTGAGACAGATGCACAAGTAATCAGTTATGTCACCTTATTGATGCATTCCTGATTATCCCTTAATGAGGCTGAATTTCTGAAGAGGGAGTACTTGTCCCTAATGAATGTTTCTTCAGATGCCAGATTTGTTTGGCTTATCCACCTGCTTTCCTTACATGACCTGCTATCCTTAATTACTACTTATAGGTACAGTGGAAAAGCAAAATCCTTGGAACAACAGTGGATCAAAGATTCTACTTTTTGTTAGCGTGGGAACAGATTTTGCAATAAAATAGAGTGAGATTCTGGGATGTCAGTGAGGTCTTAATTAAAAAAAGGACAAAATGTGGGAAAAATACAGTATGCAATATTCATTAAAAGTAAAGGATTAGTGGCTATTCTGATGGCCCACTGACTGTAGCTGAACATATTTATTTTTCTCTCTTACTTTCAACTCAAAAGCTGAAGCATAATTTACCCCATGCTAAATATGTTCAGTTCCATTAATGCTGACTGGTTAGAGGATTGATAGAATTGAGTCAGAAAAGGCTGATGGTCAGGGAGAGGGCAGTGTTCAGTTACAGAATGGAACCAGGATGTGACTTGAACATTGGAATCCAAAATCCTGCTATATTACAATATTTCCTCTGGTGAGAATGGGAATATCTTGGCACCTGAAGTAGGATTCAAAATCATGGCTTACCTAAGACACAGCTTATGAAAAATGAAATAAAAAATAAAGTTATTTTTATTTTTCTGCCAGATTTATAATATATCTATGGGGATGGGTGTGGAGAAAATAGTTTGCTGCTCCAAACTCTCTGCAAACTAGTGAGAATGAGTTCTGATCAGAAAGTATAGGTTTATGCTTAAGCTAATAAAATTCTTTCTCTTTGTTCACTAGAAATTTAAGTCTATTTCTCTGTACCATTTTTTTTTCTGTGCAGTAAGTTAACATATCATCGCTGCAAATTCATACCTAAAACTTGGAGCCTCTTTGTTAGTAAATTTAAGTTTTATATAGAAATAAGTGGCCTAAACAGACAAATTTGACTTCTCTGTCTTTCCATGTTGGTATAGCTGTATTTAACAGAGAATGATGCCACTGACAGAAACTGTTCTTTCTTCTTTTGTAGGAAGACCATTTGTCTTATTTGAGTCAATTAGGGACTTTCATATTTGCTCTTTCCAAGTATGTGCCAAGTACATGATTGCTTCATTGTTAGTCAAAAGTATTTTTAATGTAAGAATAAACTAGAATATTCCATAGGCTTATGTGCCAGTTCATTATCACTTCCATAAAATCTATGGATACAGTAGGGTTCTTTATAATAAGTGTCATTGGGTGTGAAACAACTGAAAAGCATTGGGGCAACTGCTACTGCATTCAAAAGTGAGACAGTCAGTGCCTCACCACCTCATATTTGGGGGTCAGAGTGTTATTTCCAGAGTGTATGTGTATATATATAAATATTCCAGAAAGGGTAGAAAAACGCAAAGAACTCTTACCTGGGACTATTAGCCGAGCAATACACAAGTACTAGGATCTACTATGGGTTTTATTTCCCCAAGAGATGCGTATAAGCAGAATGACGAAAGCAGTAGAAAATGTAGCTCAAATGACAGATATCAGATCACTGAATACTTACCTTTGGCTGATGCTCTGCACATATGTTAAGAAAAATTGAGTTATGATGATGTCAGCTGTGGTCAGGAAGCTGGAGAAGTGAAGTACTCTGTGTTTCAGAATGGTGTCATTCAGCCTGTAGCTCAGCTTCAGAGTATCAGTTACCTCCTTCCCCCTTTACAAGCCAGTGATCTCATGTGCGCTCTTGCCTATAAATAGAGCCAGACTGCAGCATTCATCAAATCCCCTGGAGGATAAACAGGTTTACTGACACATTGAAGGTCGATGATGTATGTACTAATGTTTGCACTGTTTCTATCAAATTGGCTACTTTGAAGTTATGAATTTATAGAATTAAATTCTAAACAGGGGATTGTGTGTTAACCCCAGTAGACATCTAGGGGCTTCACAGGTGCTTGTTCACTTTCCCTCAGTGGCATGAGGAAAAGAATAGGAAGGATAGAAGTGCAAAAACTCATGGGTTAATATAAGGACAGTTTAATGGGTAAAGCAAAAGTTTCATGTGCAAGCAAAGGAAAACAAGGAATTCATTCACTACTTCCCACCGGCAGGCAGATGCTTAGCTGTATCCAGGAAAGAGGATTCCATCATGAGTAATGGTTACTTGGGAAACAAGCTCCATAATCTGGGAAATCCCTCCCTTCCTCTGTCTTTCCCCCAGCTATTATTGCTGAGCATGACACCATATGATACAGAATATCCCTTTGGTCAGTTGGGGTCAGCTCTCCCAGCTGTGCCCCCTCTCAAATTCTTTTGTACCCGCAGCCTACTCGCTGGCAGGGCAGTGTGAGAAGTAGAAAAGGCCTTGATGCTATATAAGCACTGCACAGCAGCAGCTAAAATATTTCTGTGTTAACACAGTTTTGGTCACAAATCCAAAACATATGAGCTACTAGGAAGAACTTTAACTCCATCCCAGCCAAATCCAGTACATCTGTGGAGGATAAACAAGTTTACCCACACAGTGAAGACAGATGATGTATGTATTAATGCTTTCATTGTGTCTATGGGATTTAGTAGTCGTAAGTTACAAATTTATAGAATTAAATTCCAAACTGGAAGAATGCTCTTGGTTTGACTAGAAATACAATAGCTCTGTTTCTGGGTTTTTGTTTTGTTTTGTTTTTTTTCCCCCCACAAAATTTGCCATAATTACCGATAACCTTCCAGGTGAGTGGATTGAACTCACTTCTGGAAAACCTCTTTCTGTGGTGTCTTAGAATCTCCTTGAACTTTACCTTGTCCTGTGGAGATGGTGTTTGTTTTGGTAGCAAAATAATAATTCAGTGTTCACCAAATATATGGTTTTGGCAATTCATCTATCATTAGCTGACCTTGTTAGATTCAAACTACCTGTATTGGCTCTGGCTGAGATGGAATTAGTTTTCCCCATAGAAGCTCTCATAATGCTGTGCTGTGTATTGGTAGCTAGAAAGGTGTTGATAACACACCGGTGTTCTGGCTACTGCTGAGCAGTAGTCCCACAGCATCAAGACTGTCTCTTTAACATTCCCCTTGCCTCTGTCCAAAAGCCAGTAGGTTGGGGGTGGGCAAGGTCGTAGGAGGGGACATAGCCAGGACAGCTGACCCAAGCTGACCATAGCGATATTGCATACCATATGATGTCTGCTCAGCAATAAAAGCTAAGAGAAAGAAGGAGGACAGGGGGGAAATCATTGTTACATTTGTTTTCCAGAGGAATCACTACACGTATTGAATCCCTACTTCCTAGGAAGTGGCTGGACATCCCCTGCTGATGGGAAGTAGCAAATAAATCTTTTGTTTTCCTTTGCTTCACTGCACAGTCTTTGTTTTACATTTATTAAACTGACTTTATCTCAACCCATGAGCCTTTCATCATATCTTCCTCTTTCCTGTCCAGCTGATAGAGCAGCTTGGTGGGCACTTGGAGTCCAGCCAAGGTCAACCCATCACACCACCCTAAGCAACCTCATTGACACAATTTGCCTTAGAGTCATACAATGATCAACACAGGGCCAACTTCAAAGTCAGATGAAAATTAGATCAGATTTTGAGAGGATTCTTTTTTTTTTTTTTTAAATGATCACTTTCCTCCCTGAATAGTTTCCAGGAAATTATAGAAATGTATTAATTTACTATTTAATCAGGTCACACATTGTGGGAATAAAACCCACAAACATCCTAAAATGTCTCAGTTTGAGTGAGAAGCTACATACACATTCAGTTCTGCAATGCACCAATGATTAGAGATGAGGACTACACATAGCTTATAACAGTCATCAAAACAGTACATCAGAATTTATTTTCAAATTTGAAGGACAGAATTAAAAGTCTGTGTAAAATAGTAAAAACATACTGATCACAAAATTTAAAAGAGCTTTGGAAAATGTTTGAAAAGACAGAAGAATTTACTTTTTCATAGGAATGGTTCTTCAAAGCATATTTACTTTATTTAACTGTTGTTTAAGATGTGTTCTATGTGTAAATTTTGTATATATTAAAGAGCTCAAATTTTTTTTTTTTTTTTTTTTTTTTTTTTTTTTTTTTTGTGTGTGGTAGTGACAGCAGTTTCTAACTTAGCTCTATGACCAGCCATATGGACTACATAACACTATAAGGGAATCATCATCCACCAGTTCCTTATCAACTCCAAAAAAACTTTAATTTGTGAAAACATGAAAGTAGACATGAATAACATCAAAGTATCTTCTGGACTTTTCTTGCACAAGCTAAAGGGAGATAACATATCTGTAGATCTTTTAATGACTGACAACCTGGTGATGTCTGGCCATCAAATAAGCATAAGGGGAAATGTTTAAAATTGTCAAAAAAATTTCTTTCTAGCTGTACATAAAATGGCAAAACCTACTCTGCAATACTGTAAACAAATGGGAAAAAAATTAAGAGTACAAATTTTCTATCAGAAAGGTATTTGTAAATACATTGAGAACACATATAAATGATGTTCAGTTTGCATTTAGAATTTTACCACATACAACACTCTGTCAGAAGAGGGGTTCTATTTACATAAATACCTAAACTAAATATTTTTTAAAGCACTAAGAATATTTGTTAAAAGGACTTTAGAAAGTGTATTTTTTTGTTTAAGAAAATTTAACGAATTTCTACAATGAGGAACTAAAGTCAATTGTACTTACTTTGTATTGTTGAAGGTTTTTTAATTTCCAGGTTGGACAGAGATATTGCTTGTGATCACTCTTCCTTTGTGTTTATTGTGGTTAATCATTTTATGTAATCCTTTTTACTAGTTACAGCAAAAAAGAAGGTCTCGATGTTTTGCTACTACTCAGTTCTTATTGAGAGACTGTAATTCAATAAGGTGGATTCTTATCTTAATTTACAAAAAATATAATCTTTATGTATGTACTGAAGCTCTGGGAGAGAAATCTGTATTTCTCTTAGAAATGCATCACTTAGAGTTGTGATCCACAAAGTCTAAAAATTACTATTTCTTACTATTATATGAAGCTGACATTATGGTGTAGCTGTAATTACTGTCTGTTATTATTGTCTTTATATCCTGTACAGTCATGCTAATTTTTTTTTTTTTGAAAAAAGTAATTTTTGTTTGAGAAACCATTTCAGCTTTAATTATTTAGTTGCTATGGAGTCTTACTAGTTTGTTTAGTGTTTTAAAATATTCCACTTCAACCATTTTATTGTTATACAGATGTATCCTTGCTAAACAATAGTATTCATGTGATGATTTAATGCAGTAATAGTTCATACTCCACTTCAAGGCAAAAGAAAGATCTTATCTAATTCTTGATATCTACTAATGCATTACACTTCATGAATAAATGGTCAACTAACAATTTGACAGATATTTTCACAGTGCATTCATCGTAAGTACTAAGTGATTGTCAACAGAGGAATTTCTGTCATCACTGGAGTAAAGATACATACATGAGATAAGGGCTTTCTAATATATAGATTCACAATAACTCAAAATAATAGAAAAGTTGTTTGGACCTTAGAGGAGCTGATCTGAACGCTAGGTCATTCAGCCTTGGTTTTGTCTACCCAGGAAAAACCTCCAAGGACAGAGACTTTGAATTATCTCTGCCCAGTCTGTTCCAGTGCTGCATTACTCTCCAGGTTTGTTTGCGGCTTTTTTTTTCTCTCTTTTTTTTTTTTTTTTTTTAATGTACAGTCTGAACTTTTCAAGGCACAATTTATGACTGCTTGCCACTGTTATATTATCTACCATAAATTCCCATGAAAATCTGCATTGAAAATGAGTTTCCGTTTTGGAATATACACATAACACTTGAATGGGTAAATACAAAAGAAGAATTAGCCTTTTTCGTGGCACAATCTTTTGATAACTGTAAAGTGGAACTGTTTGTGTCTTTCTTTGTCAACAAGAAGATCTAGAAAGGACAAGTGCAGTAATAGTAGGGTTTTAAAATTGCATTTCTACCTTTCAGTGCCCCTTCTACTAGAAGTAAACAGTCAGAACATCCTCAGCAAGTTTCTTGCTTGTAAAACCAGAGAATAAATTCATACTACAGTGATATGATCAGTCATTAGTATGCACCTTCTGGCATTACTTGGGAAATTCATTACAAGAAGTTATCATCAAAATCATGGTGTGTTGATTACACATTAAATTTCATACATTACTAGTGGACCAGTGAAGTGATGTTATATTACTGTAGTACATCAGAAAAATGGCAATTGTAGAATATAAGAGATAAAGTTTGTTTGTTTTTGTCAAAACAAGATAACTTTATGACAGACAGTAGCACAAGCATTATGCTATAAACATCCTTCATCATTGAAGAATGGACATTGGACATAAAATTGCATATGAGCCAGCAATGTGCACTTGCAGCCCAGAAAGACAACCATCTCCTGGGCTGCATAAAAAGAAGTGTGGCCAGCAGGTCGAAGGAGGTGATTCTGACCCTCTACTTCGCTCTCATAAGATCCCACCTGGAGTGCCGTGTCCAGCTGTGGGGCCCCCAGCATGAGACAGACATGGACCTGTTAGAATGTGTCCAGGGGAGGGTCACAAAAATGGTAAAAGGAATGTAACACCTCTCCTAAGAGAAGAGGCTGAGGGAGTCGGGGTTGTTCAGCCTAAAGAAAAGGCTCCAGGAAGGCCTTATTACAGCCTGTCAGTATATAGAGGGATTTTATAAGTGTAAGGAACTGAAAGAAGTAATGCCTCAAACATTCATCGATGCAGAAAACCTCAAGGACAAGCTGTGGCCTTTGGATTAGTCTAAAGAATGTCACTCAAGGGAACAGGAGTGTAGTGAAGGATTCATCCCCCACTCCCTTGCAAGTTGCATTGACAAACTCCTTCGATAAGCCTCAAAGGGAGAGACATGGACTGAGTGAAATCAGGTGTTTCCCCTCAAGCACAAGTACCACTAAGCCTGATGCTGATAGCACCTCTATGATAACATATTTAAGAAAGGGTAAAAAACCTGCATGTTTCTTTGTAATTTGAATTTGTATTGGATTTGTATTGAATACAATACAATTTTCTTTTGAATTTGTATTGGATTGTAAAGGACAAGTTTTTAGTAGCTGGGAGTCTGCAGGGGTGGTCTCTGTGAGAAAAGACCAGGACAACCAATGTCAGTGCAGATTTCCACACTGCAGCCTCTGGAGGACCCCAAGCCACACAGAGCAGATATGCCCTGAAGGAAGATCCAGTCTGTGGAGAGCCCATGCCAAAGAAGGTTCCTGGCAGGAATTGTGGCCTGTGGAGAGAAGCTTACACAGCAACAGGTTTTCTGGCAGGTCCTTTTTTTTTT
>NW_020799095.1:135968319-136054212 GCF_003259725.1 Athene cunicularia | reverse complement strand
GGGGGGGGGGGGGGAACACCTAACCTGGAGCAGTCAATTCCTTAAGGACTGCATCCCATGTAAAGAATCCATGCTAGACAATCTGTGAAGTTCTGCATCCTGTGGTAAGGACATATATTGGACAAGGTCATAAAACTGTATCCTGTGGCAGGAACCTGATGCCAGCAAGGGAGAGCAACATGAGGAAGAAGGAGGGCAGAGACAAACTGTTATGAACCAACTACAACTCCCATTCCCTGTCCCTCTGTGCCACCCAGGGAGGATGAAGTAAATGAGTCATGAGTGAAGTTGAGCTTGAGAGGAGGATTGGAGTGAAGGTGATTTTAGTTTTGGTTTTATTTGCCACTATTCTACCCTATTATCAAGATTAAATTAAAATAATTTCTCCAAGCTGAATCTGTTTGCCCATGACAGTAATTGGTAAGTCATCTCTCTGTCCTTATCTCCACCCACAAGCTTTTTCACTGCATTTTCCCCACCCTGTCCTGCTGAGAAGTGAGAGATCAGCTTGGTGAGCACCTAGCAGGCATCTAAGATCAACCCACAACACACAGATAGACAGACAGAGAGGGAGGGAGAAATGCAAAACCAAGGATTATTGTAAGTTTCAATGAAATCTTAACAGTGTAATTCAAGAAACATCATTAGTCCAGATCTAATTACAGAAAGAATAAAAATCTTAATAGATTAATTATATACAGAAAAAACTCTCAGTAATAACACTAATACAACTAGGATTGTAGCACACACTTCTTAGTTTCCGTCCCTTTATCACAGCATCACGCCAACCCTTACATCTCTTGTCTGGGTCAGTGATTTCATTGTGGTGGTGATGAGGGTGTTACAGTGAGAACTCAAAGGGCATTAAAGGTTCAAATATGATGTTCATAGTGGTGGTTTCTTTTTCCTTGGTACAGAGTATACTTGGGGTCATGTCTGTTAATACACTTATCTTTGCTCTTTCTTCATTGGTCTGCGGCTCCACATTCCCTCCAAATTCACTACCTATTGTACCATTTGCATCTGATATCTTTGTTATGTTTGTTACCTCTAACCGCCATTTTGTCCAGTTTTAGTGACCATTCCTGAATTGTCAAAGCTGTATCTTGTGTCTCAACTTCTCGAGGATTCTGATACTGTATCAGGCCTGCACTTCTCTACACTGTGTTATTACGTTAGAACTGAAACTATCCCAATGCTACATAGAGTAAGTGCTTGATGCTGCTTTCCATCTAAACTTATGGTTGTACTAAACAAAGACAAACAAAAGTAAAGCAAGTTAGTTATAGACACTTAGTCATTTAGAGAAATTGTTGTCACAGCTAAACCGAGTAAAACAAAACTCCAAGTAGGTCAGGGAAGTACAGACAGAGCATAAATGGCAATCCTCAGTACAAAACTTATGGTTTGTTATGGCAATATCATGTTATAATACTACACAGTTACACAGAGAAATACTCCTGTGAAGATAACTGGGTTCATTACTTTGTTATTTTGAATTACATTTTTTACACGAGTGTCTCATCAGCTTGACATTTATTTCTATAGTGAAGGAGTAGGGAAGTCCAATACCAAACAAAACCAGGAACAAGTTCTGAAGATCATTCTGTTTTCAGCTGTTGATGGTGTTGCAGCAATACAGCTCATCCAAAGCAGACTGAAATAGTTTCATTACCAGATGATATTATAATATTTTCAAGTTGCTGCTATTCCTTAAAGCAACAGCGGTCATTATCCTTTCTCCTCTAAAAGGAAAAGGGTAGAGGATTCATGTCAAGCACGAAAGACTACTGGTCTTAGCACTTATCTTTACATGTCCAGTCAACTAGCAAATATAAAAAAAAAAAAAAAAAAAAAAAAAAAAAAAAAAAAAAAAAATTGAAGGACACCTTATTTAGGTATTATTAACAGTACTATAACAAGACTATAATCAGTTTTCAATAAATATTTAGTCTGGTCTACATCACTGCAACTCTAAAACATAATAATATGCAAAGTTAATAGGAAAATGAATAATTAGAATTCATTAAAAGTCAGTATCGGAAAACTGACATTAAATGAAGATATTGCAGAAGACATTTTTTGTGTAGATGCCCATTTATATGTATTTTCTATATAAAGATCTGAATATTTAGGGTTGAGTACTGTTCAGAGAAAAATGAGAAAAAATAATAAAGAGGACAAGAAAAATATGGTTTGTGCATCTCTGTCAAAAGAGCCTCATCTAACAGATTTTGAAGAATACATGGAATGTGACTGTGGTTCCTAGTACTGTCAGGAAAACTTCAGAAATATTAATATTTTTAGAATATATTAGAAATATTTAGAAATATTTGTCTTTTTTAGCATCAAATATACAGTTTCCTGTGGGCACTCCCTACTTTTCTGGGCTGATAATCTGAAAACATCAGTTTACTCTGTAACCAAGCATGCATGTTTATGACAAAGGAGCTAAAACTTATGTCCCATAAAAATGGGGACAGAAACTTGCTTAAATCTTTCAGCAGTTTCTGAGCAAGGTACAGGAAGGATCAGGATGTCTGAGCAGGTTCTACAGAATGCTGAAGACTTGTCCTACCAGGCAGAAATCGTTACGTCAGCATCCCTCCCATGACATCACATTGTACACTGATATATTCAATACTTCGTGTCCCTTTCTCCATCAGCAGCAGGAAAATAAAAAGAAAATTCATTCCTAGCTCCCACTTCAACTTTAATGTCTGAAAATCTTTGTTTCTAATTACCTTGTTTTGCAGACACGGGTATTACATGGAGGACTACTCAATGGCCTCTTTCAAGCCAATTACACAGTTCCCATTCTTCAGTGAGACTAAGGCTTCATCTGAAATTGAGAAAAATTCAGATGAATTATTTATAAAGGATATTTCTCTATAAAAAGTCAGAATAGGGGAATGATTCTATACACCAACTTCAAGCAGCCCTAGCCTGTTAAACAGCTATTAGTAAGCATTAATTCTGGTCAATAAAGCAGTTTGTTTGTATCTAAAAAACAAACCAATTTTTAAAATAGACTTTAAAGTTCACGAGACTTCAGTAACAGATAATGTTTCCTAAGAAATCTAGAAACAAAATTGAGGTAATTTAATAGATAATTTTACAAGCTCAGTTGCTTTGACTAAAATCTACCCAAATTTAATTTTAGTTTTCTAGTAAAAGCGTTTAGAAGACGTAGAATAAAGTCTGGAAAAATGTAGAATAATTAGAGTGTCATCATTCCTATGAAATATCTTAGACATTTACTATTGAAAAGAACTGTCTGGTACCTCATTATGAAGCCAAGATTTGGTTACAGAATATCAATGAATTTGCTTAAAAGACTTGAAAGAACTCTCTAGGAAAGGGTTGAGTTTGTTTAAGCTTTAATTAAACTATTTGTGTTTTCTTGGTGATTACATTCAGGAATAAATTAACTGAAACGAACCCAGGCTGGCATGCTGCAATACAATATAATTTCTTACACAAAATGAATATTTTTCAAAAACACATTTTGCTACAGAACTTCTAATTCTTCTCTCATTTTATACTAAATAAGGTGTGAGTTCTGTCCTTGCATGTAGAGCCACTTTGCTATTCAATTAACCAGTACCCCTGCTCCCCGTGTTGGAAGCAGCTATGTGTTACTGCATGCCCATTAGACTCGTGGTGACTGCACTGGACTTCTGTTATGAAGAACTGAATTCAAGACGTCTTGGTGACAGTCTGGAGTTTTCAGAAGGCTGATGAATTTAAATCAAGTAAACAGTAACCAACAAATCTGTCAATAAGAAATACAGAATACACTTCTAAGGTGTATTGTAAATTTAAATTACTATGGTCCAAGGCTAAGACCATATTGTTTTAAGCCACTAACAGGAAAACTGCAGCAAGATTTTTGAGCCAAGCTTAAAGATGTTTTCTTCTTCTATCATATGTGTATTCCTTTTTACAAAAAGCTTCCCAAGATAATGGTATAAAGGTTGTACCATACTTATTGTAAAATTATATAACAGCTATATATTTACTTATTATAAAATTATATAACAGAAAGAATGTATAGTATGTTCTCTTTTGATGTGACTTCATGACTGAAACTTTAACTTCTAAGATCTATGAAAAATGTGAAGAAAATAGATTCATTAATTTTAAACTCATATAACAGAAACCTCAGAATTCAACAGGTGAATTTATTATTTTTAGAACTGTTTGGCTGCTTAATTTATAAAGTCTCACACTGCACCTGAACTTATACAGATTTACTTTGTTATAAATTAAAATACCTTTGAGGTTTTCATATTTTTCTTCTACCTTAGTTTTCTAGAATCAATCTACCTTTTAGACAGTCAACAACAATTACAAAAATGGAGATAATATGAAGCAGTCTGGTGTCTGTCTGAAACATTGTTCTCAAATCTCCTTCAACTCCTCAATATTAAGAAAATATTTTTTTTAATATTGGAGATATTAAATATCCATAATATATTTTCTTTTTCAACTGCAGATTTTGTTACCCTTCAAGGCAAACACTATCATTCTGACACTATCATTCTGACCCAGATAGGCAGAACATTATGAATGACGTGTCACCAAGTGTATCCTCATAATCTTGTTTTTTGTTTGCTCGTGCTTTTCAGCTTTTAAATTGTTCATCAGTATTAAAAGAAAAACACATAATACATCATTGTTGCATCACTGTTGATTTAACTTTTGTGGCTACTGATGGAAAGAATTACTGCATGTCTCCCTATGGTATTTTAATGAATCTTTCTTTTAAATCAAATTTCTTGCATTTTGGTTAAATTTTCTTCATGTAATTTCAGCTGATTTTCTTTGTATCTTTATCATGTTTTCTCAGGCTACTGGCTTACTGCATGACAAGATCTCATCTCCTTTTTCCCAGAAACTTGTTATCAGATGACTGTCAGAACTCATGCATTCAGAGTAACTTAGACTTCCATCCTATAATACAATTCAAGACTTATACATATTTTTTTTTCAGAATTAGACTGTGATGAAAGGGTAAAATTTGACTTTGAAAATATTTTTTCTTCTTCTCCATTATTTAAATTTAGAAAAAACCACCAGCATTTATTTGTTTTTTGTGGGTTTTTGTTTGTTTTTTTAAGAACATTGTTAATGAGCCATGAAGAGATGAACAATAATGTAAGTCTGCTGAATAATGGTTAATGAAGATGCAATATTTTCCTTTGTTTTCAACACAGAAAACATAAGGAGGAATGAGAAGGTGGAAAACAAGCAAAATATTGGTTGTTTCTATTTGGCGTTTTTGTTTATTCACTCAGTTTTGAGATTTTTTCCTCAGTTTCAATTCCAAAATCCTTAGTCATTTTCTGAAATTCACTAAGACAAGAGTGTGGTTGATTAAGGATATAAACATATTTGAGTTCCAATATTCAGAGACAATTAGAATAATTTAGTGGTGGAGTCTGAGAAGTGATACACATCTGTAAACTTTTCCTTTTAAGGACTATAACACCTTCCACGTTTCTTCTTCCCTTTGTGAGAACAGCTAAAATGAGTTCATTATCCATCTTTTATAACTTTTTTTCAAAGTTCAAATATTTTAAAATTCCTTACGAGATTGTTTTAGTAAATGGTGCTGTATAAGTAGCTTTTAGAGGAACTACTGAGATTTTTGTCCATAATAATATATTCTTGTAAAAAGGTTCTTTTTTATTCAACAGTCCAAATATATTTTAATGAGAATGAAGCATCTCTGACTTTGAAATAGCCTAAGGCAGTGAAGTGCTTTGTGATTATTTAGGATGCCAATGGCTGCATCCCCCAAGAAGTGGGGACACTTTCAGTTTTTCCCCAAGGCTTCACTGCCTGAAGAGTTTACTTTCTTCCCAACTTTAAGTCCTGTTGTCATTGTATAATACACTACAAAGTAGAAGAGGTCTTGCCAAGGTGAGAAGCATTTTAAGTCGTATTAGCCCCATGAAATAGGGTTCAGCACATATTATGACAGTGACTGCCATTGCCTATTATTGATTCAGATCTAAAAGTCAGAAACAATTTATAGATCTTAGAATATTTCAGATCATTTTCTGTAAAAAAGAAAAAACACAAAATATGCAGCTGTTCTAGTCAATGTCAGATACCAGCTTGGAAGGCACATCCAGGCACATTTTTTTCTTTCTTTTTTTTTTTTTTTTCTGTCTGAACACGTGAGTGTTGAAAGTAATGATTTCTAAAAACTGTTTCTATAGCCCAAAGGCAACTAAAGTCTCACAAATTTTTCATTCCTGTTTGTTTTCCATAAAAAAAGTAATTGCATTAAAACATACATGTGAGTACCTCTATGTGTATATATAATATAGATGTATGAGTCTATATATGTGTGCGCATATATATATATACAAATGTCCAAATATTGTTATATCTAATCATTTACTCATTTTATTAGACTACAGTGAAGAATATTGAAATATGAATATTTTTATCTGACTAGTTATTGTTCACTCATGGTACAGATTAAAACCATGGTATAATAAACAACTTTCTTACAAGAGTTAAGAGTGAAATCAGGTATCCAGAACTACGTTAAAATCAACTTTTTCACAAAATGTTTCTTTCACACGAAGTGTACAAACTTATGTAAATTTTAAAAATGTGTAGGCACATTGGTCTGTATGTACAAACATGTATCACTATTTCCCTATTCAGTTTAGTAAGAATCCTTCACCTAACCAAAGTCCCTGTTAGTAATATCAAATACATTTTTCAAAGGTGATCTCTGTTCAACTAATAGTAGATGTCTCACAGCAAAGCGTTCAACAAATATCCTTTTGTAGTCTCTTGGAAGAGAAGAGTAAAGCCCTAGAGGCTTTTTGGAAGAATTTCTGTGAAGAAAAAGGGGACATGACAGGCATCATCCTTTTTTCTTGAGTGTCAGTGTTTTTATGCCTGGGCTTTGTCTGGAAAGCTAGTCACATGGTGACATATGTGTAATTTCTGATAGACTAATACTGAGCAACATTCCTCTTTGAAATTTCTAAGCGAGGCATGTCATGTCAAATCCTATTAATCAAACATGTCACTTATTTTTGCAAATACATGATATATAATAGAGAAAAGCTTAAAGAACTTATAGGAAAGTATGTTTATGGTATGCAGATATCTTAATTTATTAAATTGAGCAAAGGGGGCTAGCTCCAAGTGCTTGTGTACCCCTATGTTCTTTATAAATCAAAAATTAGTGGAATCATCATGCATTTTAGAAAGAGGCAAAGATGGATATTCCATATATATGCATCAAAACAGTTGTATAACAGGAAAAATGACACAGATTTAGAGGTAAACGCTCATTTTGAAGCTTTTAACTTAAGAAAAATTGATAAAATATGAGGGAGGGAAAACCCATTCACATTTCATTAAATAATAATTTTCATCTCAAAATACTTAAAACTGGAATAATATATGGGAAATTATTTTTGCTAATTTGATGGGTGATTAATTACTTCATAACCTTTCATATTATGTTACAGAAAAAACCAACACTATAATAAAAAGTAGATTGGGAATAGCAAATGATATGTGTAGAATAAAAGAGTGTTGCTACTTGACTCCATAGAGCCTGCAAAAATATTCAAATGTCCCAAAAGTAAAACATTTTATGTTTGTATAATATGCACACAGGCATGAGACTTGGAGGAGAATCCTTGAAATATAAGCTATCAAAAATAAAATCAAAAATTTCTCTCACACTGGATAATGCTGTAACCTCAAGCTGTTAGCTTTCCTGGCAGTCATTGCTGAAGTAGAACTGAGATGACTGGTGGACTGAATGTTATAGAGCATAAGTGTTTGTGGATTTAAGAAGACCTTGTACTTAGTCTTCTCATGATACAAAAACCAAGTATTCTTTAAAATATACTGATTTACTAAATGTGGTGGTAAATCACCAGTTTAGAATCAGTTTGAAAAAGATGGCACTGAAGTTACTCCTGCAACTGAACCGTCTCCTTCAGAAAAGGTTTGATTCCACAACTAGAATGTATTTCAATACACAAGAAATTTTACTTCTTCAGCTAAATATTCTGTGACAGCTGGTCCCAGCTTCTCAATAAATCATAGCTATTCAATCTGTATACTTAAAATATTTGCTAATCAACATAAAATTCTCACAGAATTTGGGTTTTTTGGGGGGGTTTTTTGTTTTTTTCTTTCTAGGCTGGTTAGATATGGGGCTTCAAGTCTGCATCTTAAAACCAGAAGAAATACAGTTAGGAAATGCTCTGATCCTTCAGATCAGTGGTCTGTCTAGCACAGTGACAGTAGGAGAAGCTATTCATGGGCAGCATGTCAGCCAAGCCAGTGTTTGGTTCCCTTTCCTAAATTGTACATTCACAGTCACTGGGTTAGAGATAGTAGAGGATATATGCCTACATATTCCTTAAGTTTTTGTCTATGGACTTATTGTGTCTATTTTTTTCCAATCAACAAACCACACGTCTAGCAATGGGCAGTGAGTAATTGGTTGTTCATTGGGTTTTATTTGTAAAAAAGTCCTGGATTTTTCCACATTTTGTGTATGAAATTAATTATATAGAAAACAATATTAACAGCTATGGATTTTCACTTTTCTTTGAAAAATGGAATAAAACCAGATGTTGCTATATGTGATTATTTTCTTATAAATATTTACATTATATGTCTTAAAAGAAAAATAGACTGGATTACCCTCACTAAATACATTTTCATATCTCATCATCACTAATGCTCTTTAGAAGAAGAAAGACCCTAACACATATCCATCCCTCTTCAATGCAAAGTATTTTGAAGACTGTACACAATGAGAGCTTTTAAAATGTTTTAGATTCACTTCTCAAGCACTGAAAATGGGAGGAACAGCTATCACTAGATAGTTGAGGAGGATCGTTGAGAGGAACAAGCATCACTACCTGATTTTTTTTGTTTGTTTTATGATGGACTTACATTTTCTTCCCTGGTACTGCACTCTACTCACATACACAGAATTCTACACAGGTTCTGCAGAAAAAGATGTTTTCACAAATTTTGGAAGAGAGTTCAACCCTTTAGGGGAGAAAAAACATTTAAGTCCCACATATTCAGCTACTCAAGTATACTTTGATCTTTTTGATAGAGCAGCCCCTCTAAAATCCAGGTCCTAAAGTACAAGTCTCAAAATTGTCAATGTCTAACAGTTGGGCTCACAAAGTCTATGATACATAATCAGAGAACGTATAACGCCACTGTTAAACGTTTCTGTAACATATCATTCCATAAGTGACTATGGAAGCAACTTTCAAATATAGATTGGTTGGGGGTTTTTTGTGGTGTGTTTCGCCACATAAATAATGCTTCATCCCACCCTCCAAAGTGTTTTGCATAAGAGTGAGAACCCAGGTCTACTGAAGATTACAAAGTTCATGTCTAATCTTCTCCTTTCTGTTAGTACATACGCTGATCAGTAGCATTTTCCAGATATTTAAGAAAGAGCAGCATCATTCCTACCTTCTTTTACAGTCCTTCTATAAATTTCAGTTATTCAAAGCTGGTAGAAGGAAGGAATAGAAATATTCCATTTCCAGCAGCAACATGTAGTTTATTTTCCAGAAGATGAAATTCCTGAAGAAAAAAGGCTTAATATGTTAACATAATATGCTTTCCTGATACGTGGTTCTCCAATATTTTTTTAATTTAAGTCATGGAAGAAAATACATTTTAGGTAAATTCTGAGAATGTTCTCTGAAATTATTTTGAGTACAAGTTATACATTGTAAAAATACTTCCCTACTAGCATGGACTCTTATACCAAAGGACTGAAAACCAACAAGAATAATCCATAGAAACATATGTACATTTTTTTATGTTGATGAAAACAGATGAAACTCCCAATTTACCAATTAGTTTTAAGTGGTATAAGAACTCATGGATTTCAGAGAAAATGTCTATTAGCTAAGGAAAAAAAAAAATAAAAATAGAAGAGCTTTCTTTTTAGGCATAATGAGTTATATCTGGAAGCACTGTTGTCACTGATATTAATATTTTCGTTAAGTTATTTAGCATGAATTCATAATCTAGCTGACATTTTAAGTAAGGTCTCCACTGTGTCTAAAATAATCAGTTTGTTCTGCATGACAAAATTATTTACTCTTGTGATGTTAAAATGAATCCTATTAAGAGGATCTGACTTCAGCTGGAAGTCAATTGAGATCAGGGATACAACACTAGTAATCATTTTATTAATGAGTTCACTGTTTGCATTGAGTTCTGACTCACAGCTCTTAGCAATGTCAAGTCTTTATTAATAGATCCTTATCAATGGAATTCCTTAAAATACATCTCGATTAGAAATGAAAACATATCTTTTCCTACATTTATTAGTGGCCTTGTGTGAACTGTTTTTGAAACTCAGGATACATACTGTGTAAACTTACATTTGACCCGAGATAAAACAGGAATATTTTAATACTATTTTAACTTTAAAACAAAAGCATAGTTTGCATTTAGTTTTGGAGTAAGTAATTCTTTATTGTCAGACTGATTCATAAGACAACCACTTGTCTTTCTAGAAACAGCGTGAGTAAAACATGCCATCACAGATAACATCTCCTGGACCTGTCCATGCAGTTACTCCTCCTAAAAGAAAGCTCTTATGTAGCACTTTTGGTTTTATAACAAGTTTAGTTATAAAACCAATGAACAGTCAACAAGGACCAGTCAACAAGGACAAGATACACACAACTGATCACATAGTTGGACGAGAAGATGCAGATGGACTAGATGATCATTGTAGTACCTTCCAACTGAACTATTTTATTATAGATGTTCTATCTTATGCACATTAATTGTGGATTTCTTGTCAGTAAACAGTGTGGATTTAGAAGGGGACAGTTTAAAAATATATGTCAAAATTTTGAGTATTAGTGGTTGAGCAGTCATGACAGTCCACATTAGTAATTCAAAATCTTTATACAGTGTATACATAAAATTTAAGTACACTGATATTAACATTCATTTTATAATTTATCTGTTGTGCGGTGTGATATTTAGGAGTAAAAGATATGAAAGGTTTTGGTGTCTAGCCACTAGATGTTTTAAAATGTTGATTTCTCTAGTTCAGTATAAAAGTAGAATTACAGAAGCGATTGCTTATAGAATATCCTAATTCTTTTAAAAAGCAGGTGCTTGTGTTGAATTAATTTTAAAGGGCTTAAGACACACTCTAAATGCTTCTGTCATTAGTTGTAGTCTGTTCAGATCAGTTTCTTGCTGCCTATAAAGTGATATTCCTTAAATATTTCACAGAGTATGAAGATTTGCATCCATTTGCAAAGCACACAAATGGAATCGTTTTACCTGTCTACCTCCACTACTAACTTGTATATAGGACAGATATAGTTTATCTGTAGCAGCACAATGCATAGTTTTTTCAACTTCCTACATGACTAATCTCTTATTTCACAGAGGAAATTCAAATTAGTAACATATTTAGATAAATTTCTATCACCCTGCAGTGCTTTACATTTAATCTACAGTTGTACTGAAATGCTATAGTCTTCCTGATGTCTTTCTCAAACATTACATATAAAAATATATTTTGAATAAGCCCCTAAGAAAACTTGACACTTATCTGAATCAAGCATCCTTCAGATTTTTTATTGTAACCAGTCCCTGTTACAATATATCACTTTATGTCATAAAAGCTGTAGATGTAACTCAAGAGGAACCATGTATAATGTTTTCATGTCCTATGCCAAAAGATTTACTACAGTACTAATAACAAAACCTGGCAGTTCACCCAACTACTATTTATTTTCTCTGTGAATCAGATATATTTTCCTATCTAACTTGTGTCACTTGGAATTAGATTTTTAAGAAAAGAAATTCATCAGTATTTTAATTAAAAAGCATGAAGATATATTGCATTATATAATTCTAAGCAAAATTATGTCACGGCATCTCACAATAAGACCCAGAAGACTACTACAGAAGTACACCAACACTTAAGGGCAAAACTTCCTCTCTGGCCCCCCTATATTTCAGACATGAGAACTTTCATAATTTCAGTTTGAAATATTCCAGCAAAGTTTATTGTGGTGGGCAAAAGCAGCAACAAAAAGATACGTACTTCCATTTATTACTACAAGCATCTATTCTATTTCGGAATACATGCTTTTGTTCTTGGTTTTGAGATTAAATTACAAGTACAAGAGGTTTTTTTACTCTCTTCTCAGAGCATTAAGCATGATCAATAGTGCCATTTTTCCTCTAAATATGTACTTAAGGCCTCATATAAGGCAGCTGATTTGCAAATGCAATTCTGAAGTAAAATAGATTTACTAATTTCTGGTTAATCTTCACAGGAAGGTAGTGCCTACAGTAAGGAAGGATTTTTCTAGGGCTACACAAAAAGGTAGTTTTAATGCAGATTAATGTGTAAAACAGAAGAGAAATAGCAACCCCTCAGATACCTGATAATAACTTGATCACTAGAGGCTCCTCTTATGAAGGCATAGGAAAAGAATACATAGCCTTCACCCTTAATTATTTTAACATCTTCTAAATAAAAAGTGATTTTTTAGATTATATATATAGGTCACAGCAGAACAAAGATGGCAGGAAACCAGCTCTCTATTCCTCTCCCTTAAACTAGTGGGGACAAGAAAGTGCCCAAGAATCTCAATAGTAAGTTGAAGGGAAAATTGATACTATTATAAAAAGTCAAGTAAGACTGAGGAAGACATTCATGTTTTGATATGGGAGAAGCCTAACAATCTCAAACAATTTGCTATTTTAAAATCTAAATAATACTTTTGCACTAGTTAGGCCTACTATATACTTTATATCTCAAAAGATAGAGCAGAATGTGCTGGGGACACAAGTAACCTTCCTATATAACATAAAAAACCCTAAGAAACATGTATTTGAGAGAACATTTATCATAAAACTTCTGAGATAAAATTGGAGCTTGTTAAAAAGAATATTACATTCATAGGCTTTATAATAGGTACCAACTATTAACATGCTATCTGCTCATTTGTTTGTTTCTGTATGATTTTTTTCCCCCACTTAGCTAATTTAGCTTAATGCTTATTACCTTGCTTATACAATGCAACTTGTACAATACACTACTTGGTTTAAACAATACTTAGCCAATATATTTGAAAGCCAACCTATTTGCTTTCTGAATTTCCCATAAATTTTACTTTAATAAAAAATATGAGGTAAAGTAACACATTACTAGAATTTGAGCTGCTAAATTAAAAGTAGAATGTTTTGTTGCTTGCAAACACCTTCAGAGTTTTTGATTTTACAATGATGTACACATCAGAGTTGGACTACAGATGATATTTATTTCTCATAGCTTACAACTTCCCAGAGAATTCTTATTTTGTCTTATTCACTTGCCTGCAGAATGTATTCAGTGTCATTACTTACTATTCAACCGTGTTTACAGAAGGAATTCACTCACACTTCTATCATGCACCTTCCATTTTTTGATCAAATGCACTGAAGATACAATTGAGTCTGGTTTAAATCCTGATATATTATATACACACATATACATAGTTAATAACTACATAAATATTACTTATCTCCTGGTTTAATATAACAACAAAGCTTGGATCTGAACCTAGAAAAGGCTGAATCCCTACACCTTCCTCTGACCAGACAAGAATAGAAAATGCTCAGCAATGACCCTTTAATATAAAGGATGCTTTAGGATGATAACACATCTACTAAAATTTCTCCTTCTACACATCTTTTTCAGATTGTTGATGTATTATTAATATAAAATGTTAATATAAAGCATTGTATTTTTTCTGATAAAATGTAATATAAAAAGGATTTTCTCACAAAAATAGAATAGGAAAACGTTCAACCATTATTTAATTAGATTATTACTTCTATGAGCTTTAGAATATGACTGTTTCATTAGGTTCAGATAAAAAGGAAAGAAAATCAGTATAAAAATGTCCCTCTTTTTTTCCAGATAAAAGAAACACATTATTACAATACTATAGAATAAATCACTGTGTACAGCATGAAAACTATATTGGGCATAAAAGTTTCTTAAGATTCATATTTTCTGTTACATATTATACATTAAAACTCAAAATCATCTGCAAGTATCTTGGAAATTATTTTCATCCTCTCTTGTGACTGAAAAAAAAAAAAGTATTAGCTGAAAATTAATAAATGTAGAAATTTTGAAGTTGAAAGAAAATATAACTCCATGTAGTGCACTAATACTTTCCGAAATCAATGACCCAAGACTGTAAAAATATTAGAAACATTCAACTAACAAATTTTTCCTTGATATAAATGAATATGACTAGGGAAGTCAACCATGTTTTTTCAAGGGAATATAATTTCTATCCTTAGTTTAAACCCAGTATACATATGAAATCACTGAAATGAAATGTATAAAAATAGCCTAGATATACAGCAGTATAAAGGTAACTGAGTTTGTTAACTCTTGGAGAGGTCAAATACTGACCAGTACTGACTTCAGTTATGAAAGATTCCTGAAGATTAATTTAATGAGAAAAGAAGGCAACTAGAGGACAGATAGTTCAGAGGTTTCTGTATTTATGTACAATGAAATTTTTATGTATTTAAATATATTACCTGTAACTGGCAATATAACAAATTAATCTTGAGAAAAAAAATCTTTAAAAAACCCAAATGCAATTATTTTATCTTCAATATAATGTATATTCCATGATTACTGACCACAATACAGAAAGAAGTTTTAATAATCACATATGCTTTCCCTGAAAAAGGATAAAAATATTGAAATCTATTTTTTCTGTGTGCTTTCCATTTCATTGTCATTTCTCATTACTCAGAACAATAGCAGCAGCAATAACAAACAATCAAAATACTTGATTTTCTGCCCTCCAAAATATCTAAATAACAATTTTGCGAATAATTAAGTAATCTGAATGTAGAATAACATGATGAACATGCAGTATGTTCATAATAGAGCCTCAGTAGAATATTAAAACTGATTCTGTAAACAGTGTGCAACGCAGCAGAAGTTGTTCCAGCAAGGGTGATCTTAAAATGATATATTTTGGAGGATGATTCTCTAACCAACTACACACATGACATTTGTAAACAACATTGGAATCATCTAGCTATCACTTTATATGTGTATATATACACCAATTTATTTTGCATGACAAGTATTCCATAAGCAAGAATGGAGTTTTGCACCCAGTTAACACTACTTTAAAATATTTACTAAATTCAGGAAAAGGGGAAACAGACTTTTTCCAGGTACCACAGCATCAATATTATTCTTCCTCTCCCACAATGCAGAGTAGAAGACAATATCTTAATTTCTCTTTGCAGTCTAGCTGTGATTTTTGTCTGAGAAATTATACTACTGTCTTGTACAGATCCTGGTAACTAGACAAAGTGCTGAACAAAAGGGGGTTCGATCCCTGATTTTGATAAATGTTCTTTGACCTCATTTCATTAATTTGACATTTAAACATTATTGTAAATATCCATAGTGCTAAAAAGCATATGATGAAGTCTACAGTCCTTTTGTTTTTAACGGGACATTTGGAGATAGAAATTGATATTTTAGAAGCTCGTTATATAATCCTAATCTCCTTCTAAACTCCTTTAAAAAGATACCATCAAGACCAAAGGAACTAAAACTTTCCCATGGTGTGTACTGTTATGTGTGTCAGCAATGCAGATATACAAAAAGGCAAGTCTGGTTTCTCCCTTTGTAACTAAGATTTGATCCCAACAGAATTAATTTCAATTTATCTTTGATTTCAAATTTATCCTTATATCAGAATGTCTATATTCAAAACAATCAAAAAAAATATCATTGAACATTATTACTAGAAGACAGAATCCACTCAATGTAATTATACCCTACTTTTAGGTAGCAATCCAGTATCCTGCATTATATCTGTTAATATTGCCTAGACTCAGAGGTTGCAGGAGAGCTGAGCACACTCACGACCAGTGTGATCAAGCAATGCCCATTTATTACAAATAAGAAAGCCCTTTTATAATGTTGTCCCTCACATGCGAGTAACATGCAGTACAAGTCCTCAAGACTGGACAGTTGACTTAGCCCGCGCTTTAAACCTTCTTATGATTGGATAAAAAGTGCCACATCAGCCTTGCCAGGCTTCCTGCCTTGTGGAACTTCCTCTTCTGTCCCAACCCCTTCCGGGGGTTGTTTGTCTCTGAGTTTCTCCCCCTTCATTCAGGGTCACATCCTTATCGCATTCTTGCTTGGCTGAGGCTCTTATCACTCTTGTTCTCATGGAGGATTGCTCACATGGCCATTCTCTCACAGAAAGCCCTCTAGAATCCCAAGAAGAGGTGTCTCCTTAGTCCTAAAATTCTCTGATCACCCTGATGGGTTTGGTCACTAGCTTCTGTATAGAACCTTACTGTATCTGATGTTTAAGCAACCAGTAACTAATTTAGAAGTTAAACACATTAAGAACTATTATTAGATACTTGTGGACTTGTTACTCATCTTTTGTATAACAATAGACAGAATATTTACCAAGAAAGTTGTGATTAGCTTTTGATTTGACAGGAATTACTCACAGAAGAGAACTGGGTTCTTCTCACTAGAATTTATGCACATTTTATATTAACTGTAATTGCATTAAAAGAAAATAACTACAATGATGGATTCTTGAATGATGGATCATTCCCAGGCTATACTGGGATTATATAAAACAGAGTTACTGCTTATGGTATAATGATACTGCCAAAACAAAAGGCAGATATATTTCTCATTCACTTTCCTCAAAGAAAACCAAGCAATTAATGTGACTTATACTATCAAGAGAAAAAAGTACAATTTTTAAATAAAAATTATATATATTCACTAACAATCTTAAAAGAAAAAAACCCACCCAAACTCTAAACATCAGTTATCTTTCTGTGATCAGTGCAGATTATGGGCACTTAACATAAGATACTTCTGGTTTTGAAAAAGAATTTTCTCGGCAGATGACTTTCCACCATGCTATTGAAATATGTGCTTATCTTCCATACTTAATTCCTAAATGTAAAACACAGATGAGTAATATCACAGTTACCAAAGAAGCAGATAAGCTAAATCAATAATGGCAGGTAACTGCCATATTGATAAATACAACGACTACTTTCAACTCGCACGTTACCTAAATAAAAAATATTTACATAACCTATGTGCAAGGATAGAACACACTTTGTGCAAAAGTGACATTTATTATTTAGCTCTTAGCTATGTATAAAAAGAGACAACTTTAACTGAAAAAATATGTTCCTAAAGCCCCCTTGACAGATGTCCTACCAAATATAATTAGCATTTATAACCTCTGAATAGATGCAATTAAAAAAATAAAGGAAACAAAGCTGCATTTTCAGATTTGGTTCAAAAATTTGTCTTTTTGGGATAGGTGAAAAAATCCCTCGTACCAGTAGCATGTAGCCTCTAGCATATAATTAGTGTAAGAAACAAAAAGCATAAGTGTACCAGTATGGAAGAATACCTGAAATGACCTTACTGCTGTCATCATATCAATCTTGCTCAGATTTTTCTATTGTAGCAAATTGAAAAATACTGTGTCCGTTTAATACACAAACACAAGTATTGTCATAGCCAGAAATATCTTTCAGGGAGATAATTAGGGTAGATTCATGAGCTTCTGAAGAGCTGTGTCAATTTACATCACTCAAGGAGCTGTCAGTTACTCTGCCAATTTTTGTATGTCTTTTTTTAAAAATTAAAATATTACCTTGATTCAATAAGGCTATGTATGCTTAACCTTAGTCATCAGTGCAGACAATCTTCTTTTAGCTCATGCTTACAAAGTGTTAGTCTCAGAAATACTTCAGTTGACCCTACAGTTAAGTGATGACTTTTCTCTGATGGAAATACTGTTAAAATGGTAGGAATTAGGTAAACAGTTCGTCTATGTTTTCTTGCCTTTTTAAGCAGCAGGCATATGCCACATACAATCTTAGGAAATGGCCAGCTAGAATCTCACAGCTTCCTGTACCTCATTTCCTAACCCATTTTCTATCTTACACCCTTAGGTTGAGAAAATTCTTGAGAGCTCTATTATCTTCCTATGTTTATATATCTGGACATAACACTTCACATGGATCCTTAGTATCAATACTTTGATAAAAATCAGTGAATACCTGAGGTTCATTTGAAGTTACCTAATCATGTGTGTAGTGCCATCTGAGATGTGTCACGAAATCCTCTTTGCATCTGGACACCACTGTAGAAGAATATTAGTATCCTGTATGCAATATTTGTCAGATTTATATGAGTGTCTTGGATATTCTAGGCCATCTGAAGAGTTATTGGATATCTGTCTTCAGAGAGCTGAATTGTGCTGCTGGTCAGTTCAGTCAATGGAGATGGGAGAGCGCTAGCTCAGTTCATTTTCACATAGGTGTATATATAGGCTGGTAAGTGGAATAGTCCTCTAGCCTTTGCTTCCAGTATGCACCTGATCTTCACTGACTGTAAGGGGATCTAAGACTCCTTGCTCACAAGAAATCATCTACACATGGACACTTATGTTTAGATGCTTACATCTCAAATGGAATAGCAGCTGAGTAGGAATCCAAGCATATACTTCTAAAACTGAAACCATGGTGTGGATTGGACTGCTGTTTGCCAAGAAGTGTAAAGGAGGGGGATAATTCAGTGGGCTAAGTCAGTTTCATGAGAGTCTTACTCCTTATGAAAAAGAAAAAACAAATGATATATATATCTAAATATACAACTTTAAAAGGATCAGATTTACAGACCTGTGTCAAGTATAGATAGTAAAACTAATGCAGTGCTTTTTTCACACCAAAATCACACCCTTATAGGTATTTGCCAAATCTAACAGTTGTCCTACTCTTGACTGTCAATATTTTGGAGATAGATCTATGCTATAAACCTGATGCAATTATCTGTCTAAAAGGTATCCAAGAAGTATAAACAAAGTCATTTTTTTCTCTTTTGGTCCATCTCCACACTGTAGAATCTTCATATTTCATGTGATTATTCAGTTCTTTGCCTATTTATGTGAAGACAATCAGATCAGCAAATAGGAAAACCCATAGTAAGAGGGAATAGCATTTTTTACTACTGTGTTTTCAAGAAAGGCATCCCTGTTAGGCTTGTATCTTTGTAACAGTAATTGTAAGAAAAGTAAAAAGGCAGGTTTGTTAGAATGGAAAAATTCAATATCACAGATATTATTTCTATTTTGGAAGGAATTTCTACTTCAAATGCAAGAAAAATAAGACCCCTAAAAGTCTGCTTTAAAATGATAGCTCCAGTTGTGGATAATTAAGAAAAGGTACAATACTCTTTTTTTTGTTTGGTTTGTTTTGGTTTTTTTTCCATGCAGTAGACTTAATTCTTAAATCATTATAGTGTTATGGTGTTGTAAACCAAGTGGAATGATTCCTCATTCTCCCTAGGAAAAATTATTTTTAAAAAATATAGTACTAAATATGTCTGAGCACTTTACAAAGTTTTCCTAAAATATTAATATTCCAGACAATAAATCAGATTTATAGACTGATATATTTGATTGAAGGTAAGTGGAGTAATTTCTACATGTTCATTCCCAGCTGTGGTGGGCTGACCCCATCCAGCAGCCAAATACCCACCCCTGCCTTTCACTCATACCCTCTGCCAGGGTATGGAGTGAAAAAGAGAAGACAAAGATAATTGGTTCAAGATAAAGAAAGTTTAACAACAAAAGCTATGCTTGCAAGCAAAACAAAGTACGAAGTTAATTTATTACTTTCCACTGCAAGGCAGATGTCCATCTGCTTTCTGGACAGCAGGGCCTCAGCACATGTACCAGTTGCCTGGGAAGACAAACACCACAACTACAAATATCCTCCTTCACTCCCTGAGCTGAGCATGACATTATATGGTATGGATATCCCATCAGTCAGTTTGGGTCAGCTGTCTTGGTTATGTCCACTCCCAATGTCTTGCTCACCCCCAGTCTACTGCCTTCTGGGAGTTTGGGAGTGGGAGGAGTGAAAGCCTTGACACTTTTGCCCATAGACAAAAGTGCTGTGATTGTAGCCCCACACCATAAGTATAAAAGACTTCTCTTAGACTGGAAAGAAATTAAATGTATGAAGATTGCTATTTTTCTTTCTACCTTTCAATAAATGGTTTGTCCTAAAGCTGTAGCAGCCTAAACATGAAAAGTAAGAGAAAGCAAGGTAAGGAGAATTTCAGCAAGTTTAATTTAATATTCATCACAAAGGCAACCTGAACTGTGTTCGTTTAAATCTCCATGCCCAGAAGAGAGAAATTGAAGATCCTGTTAAAAAAAAAAAAAAAAGAGAGCATTAGCATAAATCTTTCCAAACATTTAGATGCCAACCTTTCTCTTAATCCTTGTATTATCTATTGAATAAGTAAACTCTTTACAACAGAAACATGATCTCACTATATAGCGGCTGGCACAGGTGGCTTTCCCATACTCTGACAGATCTGTTACAAGCATATACTGCTGCTAGTAACCACTCCTGAATGTAGGTTACAATCTGCTGCTTTCTTAGACTGGAACTATTTTCATCCGTCTGTCCTGGTTAACTTGTGGCTCACCACTTCTGCATTCTCATCACATTTTAGCAAAATGAACATGCTTTTCCAACTGTCTCTTATGCCTTTGTTCCCACTCAGAACAGGACCTTCTTGCATTCCTGCACCTTGTTTATCTGTTGAGGAGAACATAGGACTGTAGAATTGGATCATATTTGTGGAGATGAACCTGTGCTATACTACAGGCAAGCCCATGGTAGGGTATGCCTGTACTACAGGATATATTTCTGGGAACAGAATCAAAGTTTGTGCTGGTTTTGCTTCCTCACTTGTATCATCCACTTTCAGGTGATAACATCTCCATTTAGTAAATAAATTGATGCACTGAGGTCTTTTGAGTTGGTGGTTAGGTGGATTGGAAACCAAAAACAAGCACTGAGTTAACAAAGTACTGTAGACATAACCATCTGAACTACAAATCAAAATGAAATTAAACTACTTTTCCTTTACTCTAACAGGCTTTGTAACATATTCAGGTCTTCCTGTGGCTTTATGAGAGGTGATGCTACATTTCTACATTTACTGTGGAAGACAAAATACCTCATGGGAAACCTATATTCAAGATAATTAAGTTTCTTCCATAAAACAGCTGGGCTTCTTAGTATTTTATGAACAGTTTAGGAAAATTGCACAGTAACAAACAAATGTCCAGATGTAAGCTATACTAGCTATATACTGCAAACACTAACAGCATTTTCTGTATGAAAAGTTGATTGCTGTTCTCTACATGAGTTCTTACTGCTTTTCCTTACTATGATACAATGAATACTACAAAAAACCTGTTACAGTCAGATTGTTCTGGTGAACACAGAAACAATTCTTTCTCCTGAATCATTACTTCTATTCAAAGAGAGAATGAGAGGCAGACTTAGGGATAAACTTTAGAGACTTATCTGCAATAGAACTGAAAATCATAGCTGTTACGTCTTTCCCATTATCTTTGATGTCCTCACAAAGCCAAAGACAATTCCAAAATAGCAAGATAAATGCAGATTTGCTACAAAATATATTAAGCTCTGTGAGCCTCAGATAGCTTTCAGTCTCTGCTCCCAGCTGCTTGCTAGATTTTCTACAGGATTTTTTTTCCCCTCTGCCCACTTCTTTGCATCTAAGAGCAGGAATATGCTGTCATTGCATAATCATTTAAATAATATTTTTTCTGTTTGTAGTGTCATCTTGCTGTAAGAGCAAGTAGAAGAGCAGCAGTATAGTAGTATCAATGGCAACTAAGTACTTTCAACCTGCTGTGACTAATCAACAAACATCTACAATAGAAGTAGGATTTGCAGAAAAGCAAACACAAAGATGACCAGAAGGTGAGCTTTGTTCTAGATAAATGGTTTTATCAGCTGAGTGAACCAACCAGCTGTTTGTCCCTGATTTTATCAGAAGAGTGCAAATATCCTCCCGAGTCAGCCCTTGGCTCTGACCAACACAGAATATAAAAACTGAACTACCAACAAAAAGAACTTCGAAGAGAGCAATGGGGCTGAGCTAGTTTCAACCCATGCACTCCTTCCTGACAACCAGGCTGCCCAGCCTCATGACAGTGAGTGTATCACAGACAGCATATTGTGGGTACCATATTTATGTTCTGATTCAGCTGTATATTGCTATTCTTATACTCAATTAAAAATAAGTTGTGATAGAAGCACATTGCTGTACCACTTTTCTATTTCAAAGTCCTGTGTAACATCAACTAACTTCAAGAAACTAAATGGTGTTAAACATTAAGTCCTCCACTTGTGCAATACCCAGAAGAACCTGCTTACACAATATTAAACTGACACCTGCTTGTTTCCAGTTGTAGCTACTACTGCCACCACTAGATAATCAAAGCTGAACAGGACAGAACAGTCCATATCTGGTTAATAAGAAATTAACTGAGGTCATAGACTATGTCAGTGATCAAAGCAACAAACAGTTAGTATTATCTTTGACATATTTCTACCAACATTTAATTTTGGAGTTGACAAATCTGATCTAGTTTCACTCATTTTCAATCAAAATTATAAAATGTAGTGATATACTCTGTGTAGTAGCAGGATTAAAAATCAATATATGTCAGATTTATTAAAGTTAAAACATTAAATTTACAGATTTTATATCTTAGACTACCATGGAATTCAGCTATCTGCAACAATTTAGCATTTAGTTTCTTATGCGTCACAAAATATTTTGTAATGCTTTGAATTAGCCAGAAGAAAATCAGTCTAAAATGAAACATGACAGCACCTGCAAAAACAAAGCTTAACCCTTTACCTTAGTACAAAAGCTTTACAGTAGAGTATTACTTTGTTGTATGACTTAACAGCATCAGCATGAACAGCCAACAGTAAAATTCTGTTAACATTGTAATTTTTCTGTATGTTCTTGTATGTCTTCCTGTTCCCAGTACTCCTATCTGTGACTGATTAAAAAGGACACTAAAGGGAAAGAAAGGGAATAATATGAGTAATCTCTTTATCTGATTAATACCGTCACTACTGAAGCTCACCTCTTCACTACTGTGTATACTCTGTGTCTGATTTGATTTATTTCACAGATGCTTTACAGGGAAAGAAAGCATAGTTTTTCAGGATCTTATCTGTCTAACATTGTGTCCTCCATTAATACTGTTCCTGGATTTTACTTCTTGGAAGGTATCTTTCTTGCAGTTAATCAGCTGTTTGGAAACAATGGGGTCAATTCAAATTGCACTGCCAGATGGACTTAGGGTTGAGCAGAATTTAGGTCTCTAAGCTCAGGACATGTTGAAATCACCTACTGTTAATGTCTGTCAGAACCCTGAGGAAAAAAAAGTCTCAGACTTTGTTGACAATACCTAAAACTTCTCTGCAATTCTTAAATGAGTAGAGAATTCACTCCCTTCCACAGAATACTCCAGGACACCTAGTGTATTCGGTGTGTACAGGCTGTACACTGACAAACACTGAATCCAGATTGGTATTCAGTCTGAACTGCCTATTCATTGAAATGTGTAGACATACCTTTGGGCCTTCTTACTAGTGACTGACTCTACTGCCCTAATACTCTTTGCCCTGGCTCAGAGACAGACAATGCTATGGCATTACATACACACAAATATCTCTCTTCCTCTCCTTCCATGATGCTATTTAACACACTGCCAAGTGATTCCAGTTCTCTTTTGGCTATGACAGAAAGACCAGACTAATTCTAACTCACATCTGTAAGCCCTATGATCAGTCATTCTGTAAACCATCATTATACATATATATGCACATATACAACCTTATAGCAATAGAACAGTCTCTAAATATCAGATCTGCCCCTTCCTTTAACATTTTTAGTATTCCTCTATTTCAATATGTTTCTTGCACATGCCTGCTACAGCTCCTGTGTTTACTTCTGCTCCACTGTATTTCACTCATTTGACAGGTAAGATATTTATACTGAATGGATTAAAACATTCATTTCCCTTAATTCTGTACTTTCTTACTTGAAAAGCTTTCTGGAACTTAAGTACATGTTTTTCTGCTTTCTCTGAACACCTTGGCATAATTTTCATTTATTTTATTTTTTTAAACCTGAATATTGCCAATGCTTTGGCTAACTGACTTTGATCAGCTCTGTCTTTTATATTAAAAGAATTTGGCATATTTTGATTTACTTATGATTTACCTGTGGCCTTGGATTTGATTTTGAACTGTTCAGCTGGTTAACGTGCATATATAACTGTTGCCTTGTTTAATGTCAGTTCTGTCTCCTGTTAAGTGTTTGTATAAATTTTTATTATTGTGTCCTGAAATGATGTACTGTTTAATTAGTTATTTTAACCTTACCATATTATTAGGACTGTCTTTTTAGTTTTGACCTTCTGACAAGTTCTCCTATATCTTTTCCTTATAATATTTTTTTTTTTTACTCAAAGTTTTGTTACTCATTATTTCTATCACATTCATGAGATAGACATCGACAATATTTTTGTGCCTGCCACTCTAAAAAGCACAGAAATGTTTAGCTCATCTTTCACTTCAATTGCTTATGTAGTTCTTATATATAAATCAAATTATTTTCTGAGCTTTTATCAGGCTTATACAGCATTTCTTGTCATTCTGAGAAATGGTGAACTACAGCAGCTACTTGGTTACAGGTACACTACAGCAACTTCTATAAAGTTTTCTCTTCCATTAAATCTTGCAATATGTCCCAGTTACTTATCATTTCCTACAAAAGCAGGAATAGTTCCACACAAACCATTTTCATAAAAAAAACCCACAACCAAATTATCAAAACTCTTTTTTCTGTTTTCTAACACACACAATTTTCTAGTAACACCACAGTTATCCAGAGTATTTAGAACACATGGACACAGAAGTGCTCCACACTATCATCCATTTGCTTAAGGACATAGTTGTGATAACACCTACCTTGACCACTGAAAACTTATTCTCAGTGCATGCTTATGTCTAATGGTTTCACATCCACATTTACACAGAAGAAGTGTCCTTAACAACATCAAGAGAGAGCTTCTGCAGGGAAAATGAAGGAATATCCCTGAACTCTCCTTGTGAAGGATCAGTTTAGGAAGGACAAAACCCTGACAGAATGAAATCTGGCCAGGGACATCAAGGGAAACAAGAAAAGCTTCTATCAGTACATCGGTGATAAAAAGAAGACTAAAGAAAATGTGGGCCCTCTCCAGAAGGAAACAGGAGACTGGATTACCTGGGATATGGAGAAGGCTGAGGTACACAATGAATTCTTGCCTCAGTCTTCACTGGCAAGTGCTCCAGACACACCACCCAAGTTACAGAAGGCAAAGTAATGGACTGGGAAAATGGAGAACCACCCACTGTAGAAGATGATATTCAAGACCATTGAAGGAACCTGAAGGTGCACAAGTCCATGGAACCTGATGAGATACATCCACAGGTCCTGAGCAAACTGGTAAATTAAGTGTCTAAGTTACTATCTGTGATATTTGTGAAGTCATGGCAGTCTGGTAAATTTCCCACTGACTGGAAAAGGGGAAATATAACCACATTTTTAATAACAAAAAATATGACCTGAGGTCTTACAGGCCAGTCAGTCTCACCTCTGTGCTCAATAAGCTCATGGAAACTATGCTAGGGCACATGAAAAATAACATGGTGATTGGTGACAGCCAGCAAGGCTTCACTAATAGCAAATCATGCCTGACAAAGTTGGTGACCTTCTACAATGGGGTTGCAGCATTGGTGGATAACAGAAGAACAATCAATGTCATCTATCTGGACTTGTGCAAGCCATCTGACACTTATGCATGACAACCCTATCTCTAAATTGGAAAGACATGGATTTGATGGATGAACTGTTTGGTGGATAAGCAAATGGCTGGATGTTCACATCTAAAGAGTCAATGACTTGATGTCCAAGTGAAGTAGTGTGATGAGTAGCATTCCTCGGGAGTCGGTATTGGGACTGGCACTGTTTACCATCTTTGTCAGTGATATAGACAGTTGGAGTGCTTCCTCGGCAAGTTTGCTGACAACACCAAGCTGTGTGGTGCAGTCAATATGCTGAAGGGAAGAGATGCCATCCAGAGGGACCTTGACAGTCTTGAGAGTTGGGCCCATACGAACTTCATGGCCAGGTGTAAGGTCCTGCCTATGGGTCAAAGCAATCCCAAACAGGCTGGGCAAAGCATGGATTGAGAGCAGCCCTACAGAAGGATTTCGTTGTGTTGGTTGATGAGAATCTCAACATGACCTTGCAATGTGCTCTTGCAGCCCAGAAAGCCAGCCGTATCCTGGGCTGCATCAAGAGGAGTGTGGCCAGCAGGCTGAGGGACATGATTGTGCCCCTCTTCTCTACTCTTGTTAAGACCTCACCTGGAGTACTGTGTTCAGCTCTGGAGTCCTCAACATAAGAATGACATCGGTCTGCTCAAGTGGGTTTAGAGAAAGGTTATGAAGATGATTGAGGGGCTTGAGCACCTCCCCTATTGTAGGGGGAGGCGCTCGGAAGATCTCACAATGTACAGGAAAAACAGAGGCACATGAAAAGATCTTGTGATGCACGGAAAGAATAGGGAACTAAAGATCTTGCAATGTACAGAAAGGGGTATATAAAGCAATTGCGCAGTTAATAAATCAGATAGCATCCACCATACTGGTGTTTGTGCTCTCTTTTCCCACAGAGGTTAACCTCCTGCAAGGGTTAGCTGCGATCTAAGCACTGCACTCCTGTGGCTTAGCAGATGGAAAAAAACAGCTAATACCTTACCACAACACCCTATGAGAACAAGCTGAGAGTGTTGGGGTTGTTCAGCCTGGAGAATAGAAGGCTCCAGGGAGAGCTTGTAGCAACTTCCTAGTACTTAAAGGAGACCTACAGGAAAGATGGGGAGGCACTCTTTACCAGGGAGTGTAGTGATAGGACATGGGTAATGGTTTTAAACTGAAAGAGGATAGATTTAGGTTATATATTTAGCCAAGGTCAAACAACCACAATAAAGAAATTCTTTACTGTGAGGGTGGAACTGAAACAGGTTTCCCAGAGAAGCTGTAGATACCTCTTCCTGGAAGAGTTCAAAGGTGAGGTTGGACAGGCTCTGTGCAACCTGATCTACAGGAAGGTGTTCCTGCTTATGGCAGAGGGTTGGAACTAGAGGATCTTTAAGGTCCCTTCCAATGCAAAGCTTTGTATGATTTTATGAAAGTTGTGTCCTTAACTTGCAAGCAATGGAGAGTTATATATGTATATAAGCAGGAGTAATCTGTAACATATTTAAAGGGGAATGCTTTTAGCAGGAGTTCTGTTCTGATGTTGAACTGATATTTAAACAACTTCTCACCTATATGTACTTACTGCTTATGTGTAGTCTGGGGCCTGTTGAAATAAAGTCAATACATCTCCAGCAGCACGTGGAACAGTTTTCAGGTTATTACATGAAAGCTCCAGGTCTTTAGGCTGTTACAAGTATTTGTTACATATTATTGGAAAATTACAGGAAAAACTTTTCCCTGGCTTCAAAAGGTATATCAAACCAAATAAACCCTTTCAAAAACAGAGCAATCTTCATTTTGACTTGGTTGACCAAAGTTCCTGCTTACCTAAGTAAATAGGGTAATTGTCAACAAACAACTAACTTGCTATCATGAGTCTGAGATGTAAAATCAGTTGCCTAAACATACATATTTGTGGCAACACATTTTATTTATGCTGCCTGATGGTGTCCAAAACAGCCTCACAGAGCTGGGAGATAAAAGATTAAGGAATTTATGCTATGTCTGGACCACAGGCTGAAGTCTAAGCAAGTGTCACAAGTATTTAAAAAAATATGCAGAAATCAGTAGTGTATACAACCTAGAATTTAACTGATGTATGTATGTTTTTAGATAAATAGCTTTTAATACCAGAAGACCAATTCTGATCTGATTTTAATGTGCTTCATAATGCAAGTGAAAGAACCTCAGTTAAGAAACATTACTTTTGGTTTTGCAATAGCACGTCCTTTGGAAAGATGCCTACCCTTGACTGAAGAGGCTGAAATTAATGAGAATACATCATAGTGCTAGATCAGTTATGCAATGATTTATTACCTCCATGTTAAAAACCTTCTCTTTTGTCCACTTTTGGCATCTATCAAATCTCATTAGTTCTATTTCTGCCAGTTTAAAGGACCACCTGCCAACAAAAAGCCCCAAAACAATAAACCTGCATTCTATTGGTTTGTAGGCCATCATCCTGACAGTTCAAACATCCATGCATAAAAGAAAGAGCATGTGGGTTTTAATCATAGAAATATGGTGGACTGTGCATATTTTGAAGGAAAACACTTTGCATAGTGCTTAGCCAGATTTCCTTAAAAATTCTACTGCACCGCTATCTAGAGTCTAAAACAGGACATTTAGCATCATCACTGGAGATATAGTTAGGACAAATAAAAGATTTTTATGTTGCATTAGGCAATCAGGATGAGAAGAAATACATAAAATGAAACTAATTATTTGTTCACTAAAACCAGTCTTTATAAACAGTCTTGGCATTACACCTTTGGGGAAAACAAAACCAAACAATATAAACAAAACCCCACAAACAAAAAAGCAAAACAAAAAGCTAACCAAGCCTCAAAAATTGTTCAACCAGTTTTCATTAATTTTAGTATTTAATGTGCAAAGGAATGATGGATTAAAAATAAATGGGACAGAACTAATATAGCAATTTAAACAAACACCACAAGTTCACCTTGGGGCCTTGGGATGTAACTAGTGCTTAATTACATAAGAAATCAATGGAGCCTTCAAAGGTGATAAAGACCAGAGCTATCTATTATATTTTTATCCATTTTGCTGCAGCCACATCCAGATGCATTATCACGTTAGGTGTGTTTCACTTATTGAAACAAAAGCAGTCCATAACAAATGGTTGACAGTTTAGGAATGAGAGGAAAAACAGATGAAGAAAGATTGATAAATGGATGGTGGCACTGAGAAGATGACAGACCAACATGAATTAGTTAGCTTGGCCTGCACAACCTCAGAATGGACAGACATACCAAATCACTGTCATGTGCCAAACCACTGTCAGCCAGCAGTGCAGCAAGAGATTAGCTAAGAGGTGTTTTGTTTCCATTTTTAAAGTAAAAAGGAACATTAGTTGTTTTTTTTTAAAAGTAAAAAAATGGCAATAGCATAGATTGCAAAGAGTACACTTATTGCAATGATCCTAGATGTGTTTAGGTGGTTGCTTGCTACATAACTGTGTTGAACAGTTTGAGATGATACATGTTGACATCTGTCAGTCACATCCTGAGGGACAAGTTCCACACTCAGTGTTTTTGTTTCCAGAAATTCACAATGGTGCAATTTAGAATATTTTTTACCAAATGGAAACTACAACTGCTTAATCTAGGGTTGAATCATATTTCATATGGGTCTTGACAAAGTTCTATGTTCCTTTAAATGACTAAATATTTAACATTAAATTTGTACCTTTTTAAAGGTGCAAGCACCTTAGATGTGCATATGCATTTATATACAAGAGGAACAATCAAACTAAAGTTATTGTGAAGTTTACCTTTATCAGATTTTGGCTGAAAGAAAATATATTTGAAAAGTATATATTGATAAAGCCAACTATTTTCCTCAGTGTTGGATGTAAAAAACAACAATAGTTTTTGCTGACATATAAATTTATATCACTTGCACTTGGCCTTTTTTATAACAACATAGATTTTGAAAATCCAGAAGCAGTTCATGCAGAGGGGTATGTCCTATTTATCTAACTTAATTGTGTGACAAAAACCCAGTTTTCAGAGCTGGACTGTGAGTTTAGTGTTGAATGTTAAGAAGAATGCTACTCTGGGAGCATCCCTGTTTCTACTATCCTGCTAGACTCTAGCCTACATTACCTACTCTTATTTTTGTTAGTGCCAAACAATCTTCTCCTTTTGACACTGCGTATCTGCAGGGCTGCCAAACTCTTTAATCCAGACTGTCTCAAAAGACAAAAGTAAGGCTACTACTACTCCAAGACTAGGACAGACAATAAACATTAAGGTTGACTTACCTAATAGTAAGTAGTAGCATCTATATTTGAGGTTAGACGATGTTAAGAACACTGTTAATGGCATACTCATGTTTACTTCAGTGCTAGGAAGTTAGGACTATTAAATAAAGGTTAGCTCATACAAGGTAAAATAATTTGCCGAAGTTGTGCTTACATTCACATATTATAACTGCTTTTCTACCAAGAATATTTATATAGAGTATAATTCAAGAACCTGAAACCTAAGAAAATGATGCAAGTAAAGCAATACAAAAAAGTTGTTATACAGATAACATGTAAAAATTATTCATAAACAAGGGACTATTCCCTTATTGAACACAACTACACAGTAAAGCAGGAAATACATACAGATGTCAAAAATCCAAGTAGTATCCTAACTTTTACAAAGAACAGATTGCTGCTTTCACATGCAGAAATTTTGAGATCATGAAGACATCAGTGGACTCTGAAGATGGATAATCTGTTCATTTTCCTGTGCTTGTTTTCTGACAATAAGCACTCAGATACTCTATCCTAATAGGTATAATCATCACCACAAGTGTGAAATTCTATTAATTTCTACTTCAATAGTCAAGGGACAAAGTGCATAGCTTTATAAGGAATGTAAGAAAATACTTAATAAAGAATATTTTCATATTGAGTAAGGTTTCTACAGCATTGTCCTTGTCCTTCTTCAAAATCTAGCATTCAGGTCAATGAATAAAGAAATTCAAGAAACTACATGACCCTCAAATTTCAAATGTAGAAATAAGCTCTATAAAGCAAAATAAGATAAAGGCAAAACTATAGACTATTATGAGAAACAACACAAAGAATTTTACCTAACATGCATGTCTTCCTTAAAACCTATGGGAGAGAAAACAACAGGAAGCCACTTCCTGGTAATAAAATATTGTTGCCTATCAATGAAAGAAAAAAAATCCTAAGTGCTCTCAGGGTCCTTGTCCTGAGGCTCTGCATGAATAAAAAATTCTTCTTAAGTCTGACAAAGAAATACCTAGGGCAATAACAAAAGAAATGGCTCATTTTCAGTGGACTGCATTTTCTCCCAGTTCTTTTTATCTTGTCCAACACCTGGGGTCAACCCAGATGCAAAGGAAGTAGATGTTAATAATAGACAGCTGGACTCAGGTAGCATCAATCTAGACACTATCACTGAAGGTGATAGCTTCAATCAATTATACAGTAGGGTAATTTGCTCAGAAAGCAATAAAACTGGAATCTAAATAACTGTGTAATCCACTTCTGAGTAAATTAATAATTTTAGCTAAATATCTAAAATTGCAAGGTGACTGAATGCTTTTTGAGAGTGCATAATGGGATACAATCTCTTTACTGCACCTAAAAGACAAATATAAAGGTAAAATATTTTCCAAGTTATGCATATATAACTATTTCATTTCAAAGGTATTTAAAGCATGAATATTTATCAGAGTTTGTTCATTCCTTAATACTTTAACTTCATAAATACCTGCTGCACATTTTCTTGAAAACACTATTAGAATTGTGTAAAACATGAATTCTGGTCAGGGTTAATAACATTTATATCAAAGCTGTTGAACAGCACCTTCAGTATGCATGCATTGAAATTAATTAGCTGAGATTGAGAAAAATACATTGAGGCTTCTTCTGAATTATTTTAATAGTTGCTTTTACTTACTATTTTATAAAAACCAAAATATCCGATATCTTCTAATAAGTTTTCAGTACCAGGATCAATTAAATATCTTTTATTCTTTACATGTAAGAATTAAGGAAATTTGACTTTTCATTCATTGTTTTATTAAAAGACACTTGTAAGAAAGAAAAACAGAACCAAACCCTCACATTCTCTTGTTGGCTATAAAGTAAAAGTCAACTGGAGATCATGTTTTAAGAAGTAGGATAGAATATTGATCTACTCTACAGGAAACAGAGGTGAGAAGTGTCTGATGCCATAGTGAAGTGCTGAGGATCACTCCACAGGTGAATCATAACAAAAGGTTTTTTTCATAAAGTTTTAAGCTTTACAGTCCTCCATGTCACTAGGTTATAGCAGTTTCACAGTGACAAAAACAGATATCAGACCCTTGACTACACAGTTCTGAATAATTTTAACTAGTTGTGGTGCTCCCAGATCTCCTAGATCAGATTCATGAACTCATCAATAAAAATATAAAAACTTGCTACATATCAGTTAGACAAGGAATGTAATGGCCAATGAATACATCATATTCTTTAAATTTGGGATATAATTAATCGAATATAGGATTTGGAGATCTTGTGTTCTAGCATATGTTTTTCAGTACTGGAGAATAAACAAATAATAGAAGTTTTTATAAACCCATGAGTACTCAGGGAAGTGCAGTGGAAAAACACTGCACACCAATTCTTTTAAAGTGTTTTGAATGCTTCAGAAGTTTTAACTAAAATTTTGTTTATGTTATAATCAGAAGTCTTGTAAACAAGATGTGAAAAACTATTGTAAAAAACCATTGTAAAAAACCTGTTACAAGAACTCACACAAACTATCTACTTTCAACCTAACTTCTTAAACAGCATGAATATTTTGTAAGCCCATGTAAATTCCAGTAGCAGTTTCAGCCAAAGCAAGAAAGGTCAACATAGAAATAATCAAAAGCTGAATTAGTAGTACCATATTGGATAAATTCCAAATCCTCTTACAGCTTCTACATGTAATCCATATAATCACAGAATCTTTGAGGTTGGAATGTGTCTCTTGAGATCATCTAGTCCAATACACACAGCTCAGAGCAGGGTCATTGTTTTGCCAATTATCAGGCCTAACATAAAGGACACCACCAGCATAAAGATGAACCAATAACCAAATTGTATTTGATAAAAAGTGATCAGTACATGGGTGAGCGCTGGGGGTACAAACAAGTCAGATCATACATAATTGACATCAATCCCGCTGACTCCAACAATAGGTGGAATAAATGGTGAAACAGTCTCCCATAGAAGGGACAGGAGACAACCAAGTCAACAAGCCAAATACACAAGACCAAGGAAGCCACATACTGAATCTCTACACAGCCCACACTTACAAAAGCCAGACCTGACTGGAGCCCAGTCCCAGGGAGGCAGGAGGACCTTCCCCAACAGGGAACTCTGCACAGGACATCCACCTCACAGACAGACACTGCCCCTGCCTGCAAGGGGTCCCAGCTTTTATCCCTCAGTGGGACACCTGACCTTTGGTTACTCAATGCAGGACACCTGGGGCTCATTTACCCAATGGCTCTCCCTGCAAGGCCGGCCCCACCCTGGAGGGAAGCCTAAAGGCAAACTCACCCCCCTTTGTGAAGGGCTGTGGGAATCACCCAGATGTCAACCTTAATTTGGGGTTTGAGGTTGAAACCCCAGTATTTCAGTCATTTAGGTCAGGTTGTACAGTATCACATCTAGCTGGTTTTTTAATATCTCCACAGATGGAGACTCTACAACCTCCCTGGGCATCCTTTCCAGTACTTGGTCACCTTCACAGTGAAAAATCGGGGTTTTTTTGTTCAGATGGAATTTTATATTTTTCTAATTTGTGCCCACTGTCTCCTGTTCTGTCATCGGGCACCACTGAAAAGAGCCTGGCTCCATCTTATTTGTATCCTTTCTTTTGGTATTTACAGATATGGATAAGAGACCTGTGATCCACTTTCTCTTCAGGCTGAACAACCCCAGCATTCTCATTCTTTCTTCACATGGCAAATGCTCCAAACCCTGAATCATCTTCCTGACCTTTTACTAGACTCTTTCTTGTACTGAGGGGTCCAACACTAGACACAGTATTCTTGATATAGAGTCTGTAGTTAAGTTATGCCATTTTAAAATTATTTAGCTAAAGAAAATGCCACACTCTACCTTAGCATACTACATAGGATTGTTTTCCCTTAGATTTAAATGTTTCCTGGGAACATCATATATGCCTACCTCTGTTTTCTGTTAAATTCCAGGACTCCAGTTCTATTTTTTTTAAGGTTACTTAAACAGGGCTGGAATTCCCTCATCTTTTTAGAATTGAACTGAAGTCCCTGGAATATCTTAAGTGTCAATAAGTTGTACATTTTTGAACTAAAACATTAATAAAATGGAAACATTACATGCAGCAGAAATTCTTTGTCTGCACTTTGTTTTGGTTTATCATTTTGTAGGTCATGTTTGAACTCTGTACTTACTTAGATGTAGTTCTCTTAAAAGATAGTACCTCTTTTCACCAAATCCTGTCTCACTAACAAGAAAGTAGGCAAACAAAAATCCTTGTTCTCAAAGTACAAGGTCTGTAGGTGACACTGAAAGCTATAAAAGGTAAATGTGGAAGGATGCAGCAGAAGCTTGACAAAACAGATTACACTGTGCAAACATCACTTCACACATGCCAGAAGTCCTAGACTTCTGTCTGGGGATGTACTCAAAACTCTGATTTACAGTAAGCATGTGCAAATATATTAGATATGTGAACTACTATAACTAATGAACTTACATTAGAGGTGGGAAAGGATCAGATCCTAATAAATTAATTTTTTACAATAAATGAAAGCATGTAAATCTTGAGAAAAACTGTGGAAAAAACACATTTTCTCTTGTATTCACAGTCAGAAATAAAAAATGGATCCAAATTCCAATACTGTGAAATCCCAGTCTCAGCCATATCACAAAGGTTTTCCAATATCTGTTCCCCAAACAGCTTAATAGCATTAAAACTAGAAATCATATTGAATTAAGATAGTGTATCAACTGGAGCATTTAACATTTTCATTTGTAGTTCCTGGGTTTAGGTGGTATTTTTAGTCTTTTTAATACTGATATAGCCAGACATAGACATTTCTTATAAATTCAGGAAAATAAAAGAGAACATGCATGGCAATTTTTGGCCATTCCTAATTTGAAACAGTGTAGTCATAAAACTCTTTTAACCAACATCTGCAGAAGAAAGGTGTAACAACGTGTCAGCTACAGCCGTCTTTGTAGTGGGTACCATTCAGAATTTCCAGTCACTGTAAAATGCTGCCATCTACTGGAAAATATTTAATTAAATATTAAAGCCATCATTATGACTGTCCAGCAAGAGTGGGAATCCTGTTATTGTCGATAAAAAAATAAATAAATAAATAAATCCTTTAATATTTCAATATGCCTCTTTTTGGTCTTTGAGATCAATGATTAAAATTTTGCTTAGGACAAGTGATTTCTGATTATAGAATAGTAAAATAAGAAAATCTGAAAGAAAATTTTTCATTCATTTTTATCAGAGCATAATTTAAAATTAAATATTGACACCATTATTAGGAAATTATTTAATGCCATTTAATTTCTAATTTTCTTCAGACTGAAGGACATATCTTTTGTAAAGGCAACAGAAGCACTATGATTTATCATCAAATATTTAGATAGTCAGAGTAAATATTTTGCTGTCAGTTAGATAGTGAGAGTCAGCATCTTGTAGAAGTCATCGTAAAGGACAAGTTAAGATTGGAAGTCGTTAAGTGGAGAATAGGTGGACTTTTAAAGATTACTTAATTTGCATAAATATAGCACTAAATTGTTCCATTTTTGTTTCCTTCTTGTGAAGAAAAGGGAGGTAGCATTGAGGAGATACTCCATGCCAGCTCATACAGTTCATCAGAAATACAGAGGCAATGGAGCCATACTGTCCACTTGGTGCCTTTTAGTGTGTTCTTGGACCTACTAAGGAATGATGTTTGGTTCCTTCACACTATAGCCATCATGTGTAAACAGGGCAAAGCAACCATATTTTATTCCACACCATTACAATCCTTGCATTGCTCTGGGCAAAACCAGTCCCTAGACCTGTGTATGCACATACAAAGATAAGTGTAAAAGATAAGACCTTTGTGGATCGGAATCCGAATAGTTATTTATAGCCACTTGCTTTAAAAGTGTGGTTATCGGAAATATCTACTCTTTTCTTATCATAAAGCAACTGGACACTTAACCCTGCACATACTTAAAATTTAGAAACCTAACACAAATTTATTAATGTCTAATGTGTATTATTAATATCTTTAAAAAGGATTATCTTAAAGGATAATCTTAAGGATCTTAAAGGATTATCTTAAAGGATTAATTATCCTGTAAAATACCATGCTTAAATACTTAATGCAGTGTCAATTAGTTATTAAATTCCAATCATTTAACAATTAAGTTAAACTTACCCAAGCATTGTAGGCCATAAACCTAAGAAAAGCAAACCAGAGTGAAACCAACTATGTATCCAGTCCACTCAAGCAAAGCATTACTTGAGAATAACTAATGACATTACTAGAGGAGAGGTAAAACACCCTGGGAAATCTCTCAGTTTTGGTGTTCTATATTTTTAATATTATGATAGTGAAAACCTAGGTACTGTACTAGTTTTATGTCTCTGAGTCCTTATATATTGTTTAGGTTGGGATCTGACCTTTTGCTTCATTAAGCAATCCTGTAATTCTATATTAGGTTTAGATGATTAAATAAGTAGATAGCTCAATTGATTTTGTTAATTACTTTGAGGACAGACAAGTTTGGTTTTTCATGCTTAAGCAAAAGACATACTAATAATTGAATTCCTACTTTTAAAAGCACACACTAGCTGTTCCCACAGCTTATGAAACAAGCTTAAATATTTACTTTGAAAAGATGCAAAAATATAAAAACTAAACCACATATATATGTCAGGTAGTTATTTAATGAGAATGTGTTTACTCAAGAAAATTATAACTTGTATTATCATTGTTACTAATTATACTTTTGATATGTATTCATCTTTATTAAGATTTAGAAAGGTAGAATTTACACCCAGATGAAAAGGAAATAAAATCTCCTTTGTGGGAAACAATACTCTTATCAAGTTTTTAAAAATATGGTGAAAGTAAAAATTAAGATATATTTAAAAATACTTTTATATTTCTGATTAATTTTAAGCAGTCAGTCCCTTCTGTATCTATGAGGAAGGTGTTTTGAAGCAGTCAGCCTTCTGCTGCTTTTAAAGCATCACTGGAAATAGGCAAAAGCGTTAAAGGAGCCAGTTTATTGCAGTTGCAAGCAATCCATGTTTCAGCATAAATTATTGACTCACATGCAAATGAGAACTGGTTGAAAATATTGCATAATTTAGTCAATAAAAAGAAACATTATTACGAGAAACTGACAGGTTAGAAGAAAAACAAAAGGTTTGCAAGTCTTTTAATAAGTGGTACATTTCACACATTTAAGGACAGAAATAGCCTCAGAGAGAGCGTGCTGGGTTTGTGTGTGTGGTGGGAGGTTTTGGTAGCGGGAAGAGGCTACAGCAGTGGGCCCCGGTGAGAAGATTCTTGAAGTTCCCCCCATTCCAGTCGGACCCATCTCTGCACCAAGGCCAAGCCAATTAGTGACAGTGGCTGTGCCTCTGTGATAATGTATTTGAGGAGGAGAAGTGGTAGGAGTTGGGGTTGTGAGACCATCTGTGTGAACACTGAGGTCAGTGGAAGAAAGGAGGAGAAGAGGGGGCAGGTGAGCCAGCGCACCCACTTCCTGCGGGCCATGGTGAGCAGGCAGGCTGCCCCGCCTGCCGCCCGCGGACATCTGCAGTGGAGAGGAGGCAGCACTGCGGCCTGCGGAGCACCCCATGCCAGAGCAAGTGACTTCGCCCGAAGAAGGCCGGGACTCTGCGGGAAGAAGCAGCCCCCGCTGATGTAGTTCAGTGCTGGGAGGATGGCAACATGCAGGGGTGACCAACGCCAGAGAGCAGCTAGGGAAATACTGAGGCCCAGGGGAAGGACTCATGTTGGAGAAAGTTTGTGGAAGACTCTATCCTGTGAGAAGGGAAACACACTTGTCCTGGTTCAGCTAGGATAGGGGTAGGCTTTCCCAGCAGAGAGAGAGGGGGAAGGGATCTCCAGCCGGGTTATTCATGCCATGCTGGCGTCAGGTCCAGAGGCGGAACCTTTTTACCTTGCTCTTTGGCAGGCTCAGTGGCGGGAAACTTTTTTCCATGACCAGCTAGAGGTATTTCTCTGTATATCATTTGTCTTGTTCACTGTTATTGCTGTTTATTGTTGTTACCATTGATACTGTTGTTCAGATTGTTCTAGCACTCTGTTGTATTAAATTTCTTCTTACTTTAGCCCGGGGTCTGTGCTTAACTTCCAGCCCGACCGGCTGCGGGTTGGGGAGAGGCAACAGTAACATGCTCTCCGGTCCCGGCAGGGCTTAAACCTGAACAACACTGGAAGAGAAGAATAAAGTGAGGAGTCCCTTGTGCCCCCTTACCACCACCCCAAGGGCAAAGAAGTGGCAGGACTGAACAGACTCACCATTCTCTGCCCCCTGCACCATGGAGGGCAAGGAGATAGAGATATCAGCATCAAGGGAGGGGTTGGGGGAATGTGTTTTTAAGATGTGGAAATACTCCTCACTATTATAAGTGTTGGTGTTGTTAGTGTCTGAATTAAATTTATGTTCTCTTTTTGTTCCCCAAACAAGTCTGTCTTTTGCCCATGACTGTAATGGTGAATCATAATTTCCCTCCCTATCTCAATTACCAAGCATTTTGTTTGATTTCTCCTTTATTTCTCCTTCCCAGAGCTGGAGGAGAAAGGGGAAAGGGAGTGGCTGCATGGTGCTCAGTTGCTCTCTGTGATCAAAATATGCAGTTGAGATGCCTGTATGATTGATGCCTAAAAGCAACTTACCTTGCACCTGGAAATGACAAAGAAAACATGAGAAAGGGACAAAATTAACTATAGTCAAGCTGCAGCCTTGAACTTTCTTTGTCTTTTCTTTCCAGTTGTCTCATCTGGTCATAGAAATTTATTCTGAAGAAATATTGGACTGTTAAATGTAAGAATGACCAGGAAGAAGTAGTGAACAGGAAACACAGAGGCAAAAGAGAAAGCTGTTGTTAAAGAAGAGCGTTTTGGGAAAACAAAACAAAACTAAACTAAACAAAACCCAAAATAAATAAACAACACACCACACTTCAAAATTTGTACATATGTGAGGAAGTGGTTGGAAACCAGAGAACCAAATGTATCAGGCTCTCAGATTTCCAGCTGAGATGGTGTGCTGACATAACTGCCTTAATATTTAAAGTTCTCATCTCTTTTGTCTATTGATTTGGAGAGTAACTCAGGCAACACAGATAACATGCTGTAAAGGCCTGCTGAAGAGGTCTGCGTACTCTGGAAAATGTGGTTCCCTTGTTGCTAACACTGACACTGGTGACTGGGAGAGACCGATAAGGTTTTCTGAAGGGAAAGAAAAGTTATTATACAACAGTAATGGCATTCTGTTGTTGTCACTTACCCAGTCTTGACAGAAGTAGCTTAGCACAGTTTATAAAGAGTTTAAAGAAGAAAACAGGAAGTACATGTGCTATTTCTTACAAAAGGGGCATACACTTCATGTACTAGGCAATTCTGAGCTGGTTATAACAAATGCAAGTGAATTCAGATGATGCTGCTTCAGAATGATGTTAGAGAGCTTTTTCTCTCTTTATTGATCTTTTTTTTTATCCTTATCAAGATATGTAATTCAGCCCAAGGAAATAAAGCCTAGATTTGCTCCAGTACTTCTGTATCTGATTCTTATACCAGTAAATCAACATCTGTTCTTCACAAAGAACAAAAATATTACCTTGCAACACTAGACAGATTATCAGAAAGCAGCTCAGCAGTAGATACACGAAGCAGATTGCTCTATTTAACAAATAGATCAAAATAAATTTGGATGTAGAAGGATGATATTCTAGAACAATTTACAGACATGTCCTTTCTGAATCCCTCTTTCCTCAAAGATTTAATATGAAGAAAATAAACCCCAAAACCCCATGAGGTCTGGTGTTCTCTGCTGATCTTTCCCTTTTCGTTCCTTTGGTCACCAGTATGGTAAGAGCCACAGGCATCAGACTGCATTTTTATACCAGATGTGACAGTAACCGAGTGAATCTACTCTCTTATAAAAAGATGGGCTTTATAAAAATCACATCACATATCACACTTAACTTTACCACATTGTACCCAGACAAAGCACTAGTCAGTGACACCACACTCACCTGTTTTCTGGTTATTTGGGAAGAATTTAACATGATTTGTCATTTTCCGAGCATTGGCTCTTCCTCTCTTTCCTGTGCAAGTCCTGCTGACACTCTCTTTAAGCCTAGTGAAGTTAGTGTGTATGAATACTTTCATAAACTGAATTCAAACCACTAAAACTGATCGTAATCCTGAGTGATAATGGATTTAACAGATGCAGTTATTGTACATCTGACAATTATTTCTGAGTTCCTCTGTAAAAACCCTATAGAACTGGCAAGCAGAGTGATAATAATTTAAAATTTTAGCAAAAAAGGATAGTAGCTTTAGCATCTTCATATTCAAACCTTCCTTAAAAAAAAAAAACAAAAACAAACCTCCCTCAGAAAATAGAAAGAAAACCATAAAAGTGTACAGAAAACAAACTGAGACATAAACACTGTGGCTCAGAGAGAACACGATGAGGTTGGTGACCATTTTAAATGCAATTATAAAGTTAGCAGCTGAATGAAAGAAAAATGGCCAAAGGATTTGTGTAATAATTGTGACATATCTTACTAAGGTGTTTTTAATAATAATAATAGACTAACTCTCTTTACAGTCAGAAAAAAATAAGAAATTAGCATTTAGAGTCCTCCAACCATTGGATTGATTTGAATGGATTTTCCCTGTGAATACTGCAGTGACAGATGTTAGATATGTTTACATTTCTATTAACGATATAGAGAAGAACAATAAACTAAATGTTAACTAAATTAAAATATTATCTTAAATTGAAGCTTTTTGTAAATACCTCCAAGATATAAAAAGATGAGAAATGTTTACATGCAATGACAAAATGAGATTTAAAAAATTACACTGTAAAATCTTGAAGAAAAAAACACGTAAAATGACATTTTTTTCTATTTGTGTTTTAACATGTTAAAAAAAAAAAAAAAAAAAAAAAAAAAAAAAAAGTGACAAGAGTTATCAGAGATTTCAGATTAGTCATGGGATTAAAAAGTGGTTTTACAAAACTGACAAATACCCTTCCATAATATTTACAAATATGTCTGACAACGTCTCCATGTCAGTAGAATCAAAGACACAAAATAAAAAAAATCCCAAACCAAGCCAAAAAGAACCCAAACCAAAGGCTGAGATTACTAAAGATTAAAAGTATAAAATAAATATACTCCAGTTCAAATGTTTCATCTGCTGATGTGACAATTAATTTACTGTATTCCCTCCTTTCCTTGGAACTAAAATCACATAAATACAAATCATGATTTTAATAAACTAATGAAAGAGAGTGAAATTCCAGAGAAAAATAATAACCTGAAACAAACCAACAATGGTAAACCTACATTTTCATGATTTATAAAAGTCTTCTAATTTAGGTATGACATGCTTGTAAGGATAATGGTATTAGTAGGGTTAGTCCTGAAAAAACTTCTTGAAGTTGAACTTAAAGCCCTTGGGAACATTTATTTCAATAACATTTATTAACAGAAAGGGGAGTGCTTAAAATGTCTATTGTTTGTATGAGGCCAGAGTGAAAAATAACACAAGAAATGTTAAGAGTTCATTTTCAAGGTTAATTTTCAAAGCTCATGTTGAAGATCATTTGGACTGCTGCATTCAACAGCAAATTACTTTTGAACAATTTTCCTCATTTTTGATATGCCAGTTAATTGATGAAGCAAGTTTCACTACCACTACCTCTTCTTGACAAATAGCTGTTTTAAGTCATGCCAAGCCATTACTGCCTGACTTGAACAGGCTGTGAAGCATTTTTTATTCTCATGGCAGAGCTGTGTTCATTTTAGAATCCAATGAGAAACAAGGGTGAGTTTGTGAATTTCAATACTGTTTATTCAGAACCTGTTCTATTTTCACACATGTTAATATATATCCTCTCAACCAAAAACTTACAAGCAAACATGTTTTAACCTATTTTTTTAAACAATTTTCTGAATCTTGCAAATGTGTCACCTGTGGAACAATTTCTTGCAGATCCATGAGCATAGCTAAACTTGGCTGGATCATTAACTACAAGACCCATAAAGCTAGAAAAGCCTCCATATAAGCTATCTTGTCACATCATGCCATAGCCCTTTGGGGAACAGATTCTCTGCAGTGACAGCTATATACATGATTGAAGATACTTTCTCTTTTGCATTAATGTCCTATGCCTTGTTTTCACTCTTTAAATGGACCTACATTTAAATCCACTTTATGCTTCCTTATGTGGCGAAAATAAAATGAAATCAGTTTCAAATCAGTTTCAATGAAATCAGCAACAGTGAAATGAGCTAAGCTTCTCCTGGGTCCAGATACATGTCCATATGGGCCATAGCATAGGGATTTTAATCAGACAAGGTTTTCCTTCTTGCTACTTTAGTTTATCAGGACAAATAATTGTTTTAGCTTACTAGAAACAAGAAATTAGCTTATATTTCACCAAGTCAATTGATGTTTAGACTTCAAACCAAACAGCTTGTGACTCACAAATAATTCTGGAAGGTCTGCCTTTCCAATTTTTATTAGCACACTTGATTTTAACTTTTTATTCCATGAAATAGCTGACAGGTTTGGTTTTGGGTGAAGTAGAACCTAGTGGTCCAGTAAGAGAGATAGAAAAAGTAAATGCTTAAATTCTGGGATATCTCTGTGTGCAATAGTTAATCGTTCATTACAAGTTAATTTTCCTTGAAGAGCAAAGAAACTTAACTAAGCAAAGGATGTGATATATTAATGGTCTTAACAAGCCAAATAGGAGGTTACTTTTTAAACTACAAATTGCTGTTCAGGAAGACATGCCTCCAAGGTAGCTCTCAAAAACCAATATAATGGGCTTTTTATTATTCAAAACACCTGGACTTCATTTTGGTTTAAGTTTTATTAAAAAATAAAGTTATAATTTTTGTTGGAAATAAGAAAATTAGTTCAATTGTTGAAGTAAAATCAAATGCAAGAATACTTTCCTCATGGTACTTTTTTTAACTACTACGAAGCATTTCTGGAACTTCAAGGAATAACAATATTTTCCGAGCTGCTGTGTTAGATACTTCCCATCCTCTATTGACTCCTGGGGACAAGAAGTGAAAGAACTTCAGCACGGCAGGCACAGTGTGCAGGAGGGACAATGGCAAAAAAGTTGAACACGTGAGAATCATACTCATCAAGTTCCTAGAGAGCGCTGATAATTGCATCATTTCCAGATCAATTAACTGTAGGAAAGGAGAAACTGCATGGGAAAAGACACTGAGTGGAGGCAGGTTTTTCAGAGATGCATTTCTGACACCAAGGAGACTACTGTACTAAAGTAGTGTATTGCAGTTCCAATGGAAGCAAACAGTTCTAGTTTGCTCTTGACAAAACATAACAGGAGCAGGCTATGGCCAGACACTCACATTCTGTTTTCTTGCCCTTCTAGCTTTTACTTTTTTATTTTATCATCATCTCATAATTATTTCAAAGAATCATTGGTTATTTCATTTATGCAAAAGGTCTGCATATTTCTGAATCCAGATAGATTTGAAAAAGTAGTTCAGATGATAGACAGGAAAAGGATTTTAACTCTTGGTTGCATAACCCTCACCTTTCTTTGTAATCAAGGAGTAATAATAGTTTTTTCAATTTCTGTTCAAAATACTTGGTAACCTTTCAAAATGTATATACATATATTCTGTTTCTTTCTATCAGAACACTTGTTATTTTAACTCACAGGAAAGATGATTTTAAGAATAAAATAAAAAATGGATTATCAAATCTCTATTAATACCTTACTGAAGCTTGTACTTCACACAATCATAATAATCCTGGAAGTCTAACTAATATATCAATGGAAATGTTGATATTTTCTAACATCATTACAGTTGTAATATGTCTTAAGGTTATGTTGCTCATAAAATAAGAATTACAAGGTTGGACAAAGTCACAGGCAATCATTTAAAAAAAGTCTCTTCTGCTCAAGAAGGGTTAATTAAACCTAGATCACCTACAGAATATGTATTTATTTAGTTTGTATTTACAAGCATGGTTTCTCACTCTACTTGTCCTTTCTCTTTATATACTAACATCCAGTTCTGGTAATCTTTTGTCATACATTATGCTTTTAACTTCCTTATTCTTGTTGTTCTCTATTTTCCCTATAAACAGATTGTAACCTAGACATTTATTAAACAAGGTAGCTTTCACAGCCAAGCTCCAAGCTGAGTTTTTCATATACTGTTTTTATCAGAATGTGGATAGATATCTGTTGAGGATCCCAGGTGATTTTATCTCTACATTTTAATTCTTCTTTTTATTTCATGCCTCTTTTTTTTGTTTTTATTTAATATTTCCTGCATGTAAAAACTGTGATGCCCACCATGTTATGCTATTCTGTGTATACATAGTAAGAGAAACTTATTTCAAAATAAATAACGCAGGTAAATGGTGAGAATTGAAAGACAAGTCAGTGAATTGACAGAGGCCATAAATGAACTGGAGTTTTTTAACACCTGGTGTCTAAACTTTGCTGCCTCTTTATTTTATTTCTCAGTTCTAAGATAAACTAAAGCCTCTCAAATAAACCCAGGTTTGTTCAAATAAACAGAAAATTAAATAACATACAAGTAAAAAATAATAATAAATAAATTTCTGTTTCCAAACCAGTTTAAACAGATTGCAGACTGTTTATTTTTATAATTTATTTGATTAAATCATCACTGTAGTTATAGATAGCTGCTGAGCAGCTCCCCTATTGTGTGATAGTGTCATTGTTTATAACTTTACTAGCCTTCAGAAGTGTGTTACATCAGAAGCTTGTGTTATTTTCAAAATTGTCATATTGTGAAGATTGTCAAATATCATTATCTGGAAACTATAGAATGAAAAAACATCTTTGGAATGAATACATTATTTACAGTTTATATTGCAGAATTTATTACAACAGTCATACACAGAGCAATTAAACTCTCTTTCTGGGTAGAGATTTTTCTCTCTTAATTTATGCAGGAAACATTCTTTCAAACACAGATTTGCTCTTTATTTTAACCAATTTAGCTTTAGGAAAATTATTTTATAAACATGAGGCTAAACCTTGTTTGGAAAAGCAATAGTTTTCCCAGAACTATGTAATGACTATTATGTAGTTTCTATTAAGAACACCAACATTAAAGCATTATTTAAAAAAACAAACAAACAAACAAAAAAAAAACCCAACATTTTTCCAGCTTTCATAAACTCTAAGATTAACCATTTTTAACATTCTTGACTGGAAAATGATTAAGTGTTAACAATTCCCTAGCAGCACTTTAGACCCATTTAAGTAAGTATTTAATCATAAATTGTCAAAAAAATCATTAGTTTCTAAAATTTAAAAAAAAAAAAAAAAAAAAAAATTAAATGTTCCACGTGACTACTGCGGTGGTTTAGGCCCTGCTGGGACCAGAGACCACTTTGCCATTGACCTTCTCCCACCCTCAGACCAGACCAGGTGGGCAGTGAGATACAAACCCCAGGGTTGAGATAAGGAAAAATTTAATGCAACAGTGTAACAAATAATAAACCAAACAACAACAATCGCCATAATAATGACAATAAACAGTAATAACAATGAACAGGACAAGAGATATACCACAAGGATACAGCAGTCCTGTCGTGGGTAGCGTCAGGGATAAAAGTAATCCCAGAGAATTGTTCCCCTGGTTGGTGCCTGGACTTGACATTGGCATGGTATTGAATAACCTGGCTGGAGCTCCCTCCCCACTGCTGGGGAAACTTAACCCTATGCTAGCTGAGCCAGGACAACTAGATAATTCATTACAAAACAAACTGAAGGAAAACCAGGATAACCAACAAATCCTCATAATATTGCAAACTGATCTTAGTGTTTATACTGTTGCTCAGAAGCAGGGTAAATGGTGCACGTATCCATTTATCTCACATTATCTCTGTATGGTTTCTTTGTTAAGTAACCATTTTAAAGGGAAGAGAAAATTAAGCTAGAGTTCATCTCAGGCACCACAGAATGACACTAACCTGTTACTCCTTTATGCCTCCCATCATTCTCCACCTGTTTTGTTGTAAGACAGCTGCAAACTCATTTGGACACAGATTTCCAGTATCTAAATTTCTATAAAGTTCTTATTTACTTGTCTGATTAAGTTTTAATCCAAATGATGCGTTTATTTAGTAAATGCAAAATAGCAATTGTTAGCCTTCAGATTTTCATTATCTATTGTCAGTATTGTAGGAAGGGCTGACCATATTGAATACAAAACAACGGAAAATAAGATTATGACAGAAATTAAATAACAACTTATAAAAATGGAATACTTCTGAAATTCAGTTCAATTAAATACTTACTCTACTGTGATTGTTGATAGAGAGTTTAGGCTTATAAAAAAGAAACAGGATAAAATGTCCAGTATAAAATGGTAAATTTAAGCCTTAAGAGATCAGGCAGTTTGTTCAAGTGAGAGAAGAAAAAGGAAAGAAGTACAGTTTAATCATCATTCTGATGACTTCAACCTGTATTAGTGTATAGAGCAGAATCTATGTATTTATAGGACAGATCCTTACCTAGTGTTAGCATATTAAACTACTAGCACTGCAAAGGAACTCCTGTATCTAGCTGTTTAAGTTGATTTCCTAAGTAGGTAATGGAAAAAAAATCAAAAGCAACAGACTTTTGCTGGGAACCCTGCACCTAGAAACACAGCTATGAATACAGCTAGACAATCTTATTACAGCAGGAATATGTCGTACAGCTGTAGTGCATATTTTGACACCTTTTATCTATTAATGACCTATTTTTTCTCATACATTTCCTTATTTATGCCTTTTCCATGCCACGTCTTGCAGTAATTGCTTTCTTTTTTCTCTCTTGCAACCTTTACAAAGCTGTATACATGGATCCCCTGAAAACTTTTTCAGAAAAGAACCAAAAGTCATTTCTGACAAAAATAAAAGATCAGCGATATTATAAGTTGCATTATGTCATGTCAAAATATGCTTTCCAAAAAAATTTCTTATTTCAGTTTACAGAAATATTTTCCCAAGATTGATGATAAAGTTTACGTACAACAAGAACTAAGGAAAATGATCCTGTAAAATATTTAGTAAAATGAACAAGCGAACACAGTACCACAGTATGGACAATACTGAATTCAGGACCAAAGAAAGGGGTGCTGCTTATACAGCCTTGGAAAACCTTTGGAGTGCAATTGCTGTAGAAATGCTGTAGTGTGCTTTGTTGAGCTAAATTTCTCTGTGTGGATCAACAGCTGGAAATAACTCAGAGCAGTTGAAGGAACAATTAAGTATTTGAAAACAATTTATAGTCAGATAATCCAAATGACTGATTTACTTATACCAAAAAAGAACCTAAGCAGTGGCTTCATAAGAATTTATGAGCACTTTTTATGAGGAAGTGAAATTCATAATTCATAAGTACATGACAAATACCAGCGGTATAGAAAGGCGTTCACTCTGGAATTAAGGTGGATGTTTTAACAGCAGGATTTTCACTGTAAAACCTAACTAAAAAAATAGTAACTTATGTATTATTGGGAATTTTAAATCAAGAATGAAGATATGTTATAAAAATTTCTATTAGATTAAAAAAGATAATACATGCTCCGACACTTCATTATCTGTATTAGAAGACAGCTTGGATAAGACCATCATAACAATTCCCTCTGCCTTTAAAGAATCTTCAAAGGTGGAAAATACTTGGCCAAATGAAGTATATGAATGTAAGTAATAAATATTTTTTTGCATATCAAACTAAGTGTTTAAAAACATGTGAATTACTAAAATGACATGATTGTGCAAACTGCTAAAATTGCTTTATTGAAATAGAAGACCAATAGTAAACACCTTTTTCATAACTATCTTAAAACGTAGCAAGGTTGATGTCAGACAAGGTCAGAATAGGCTAGTATAAGGCTTCACTGATTGTGTAGTGCTAGAATGCCTCACAATAAGCAGTAGGATGAAAGGGAAGTAAAGAGACTGGGGGGGGTTTATTCCACATAAAACCACAGTCTTTCTGTTATTTTAATTCTGTATTTGAATATGAATCTTACTTGCTAAATTTTCTAAAAAAAAAAAAAAAAAAGGAAAAACATCTATTTATGAGTAGGTACATTAAATTTCTAATAAAATTCTACATGTCTGCTTCATAATTAGAGAATATGGCATACTTATATGTATATATTATTAGATGTTCATTTAAATATGAATTATACATATTATTTCTAAATTTACTACACATTGAATTTATATAATATTTATTTGACATTACTGTGAGTTTCATATATATACAAAGTAGTTTGGGGCAAGCTTTATTCAAATTCAGCAACTGAGTAAATATAGACTGAAATAAAAAGATAATTGTTGGTCCCTACCCTCCAGTCCCCTAGTTAAGCAATACTCCCACTGAGTTGGAGTGAGGAACAGAACTTTTAGTTATTTAATTTAAAGACATTTTTAAAATACATAATCCTCTCCTTCCAATTCCTGTTCTTTTTAATGGACTGTTGATGAGAAATTTACTTTAGAATTTCTCTAAGGCTCACAAAGATTGGTAGTAGTAGGTCTTTCATGTGTTCAACATGAAAACATTCTTTGATTATAGCTATTAAAAGGTTGAATCATAGGTATTGCAGTATGACTTTTTACAATAATTAATTGCTTTGACCATTACAATATTTAGTATCCATACTGTACTGCTAATTGTGTTTATCTTTTCCTGTATTTTATCCATATATATTTGAAAGAAGTTCCTTGTTTGCCTAACTTCATAAATGCAAGAAAGGTTTTCTTCTGCTGATTAACTCTCCACTGTATTATATCAAAGCCTACCTCACTTTTATAGTTAGGTACATATCTTGATTTTGAAAGAATTGTTTTTACTTTGCTGAATTAATTCATCTTTTTAATATGAACAAGACCATCTCTTCTGATAGAAATCACTAAAAAGTATGGAACTGGATGTGTAACAATTATTAAGAATTTAAAGAACTAACTCATGTTTAAAATCAAAATGTTATCTCCTTTTTCTGTTTTAAACTAGAGCCTTTTACTTCATGGAATGTGGATGTAAGCACTCTGTTAAGCATCACAGGTGCTCTCTAAGGAAAGACTGAAGACCTAGTAAGAGTCTTCAGAGTAATACAAAGAAAATTTCTGAGATGTTGCATTTAAATTATAACCAAGGATCAAGGATGTGGTACTTGACCTTTAGGTGAGTTAAAAAAGCACACCTTATACACAAAGCCAAGAATCTATTGGTCTTCTAATTAATGTCCTCACAGTCTTATAAAAGGATAATTATTAATCTAATTAAAATGACACTAACACAGGAAAAAATATGCAACTATTATATCTCTTCTCAACAATAATAAATTTAATAGCAGTTCACAGAAGCTTTGGTTTTACACTTTCACTTCCACTGCCCCTCAGTGTCCTATGGTCAATGGTGGCAATTTTTATCAGGAAGAAACTTGGGGGGTTGCAGTGAGTTGTCAGTTTTTCAGTTTTACTTAGGTTGGATATTTTCCTCTTGTTCCCATTTTTACCTTCAAACCCACTTTTATCAATGGTAAAAACACAGACCACTGATTATTTGTGTTTATACCTCTGACATGACAGTGTCAAGTCGTGGTTATTCTTTCAAGATCACTGTTATATGACTTCCTCATAACACAATGTAATGTAGTCTTACATTACATGTAGGTATACATACACATACACATACGTGTATACATAACTATTTAAAATGCTTTCTTAACTATTTGCAGTTACTATCTATTAGTTATAAAAATATAATTACTATCAAAATTACTTTAGAACACTGACTTGGGTCTATGAATAGTCAAAATATGACTTCTGGTTGCATAGTAAAATGCACTTTTTTGTGCTGGAGTTACATCACTGGCTTGGCCAAAGAATTGTGCTTAAATGCAGGCTACTGGGTAATCTGAAGAAATGGTAATATGTTACTAAGACCTCAAGGTTTACAAGTACCAGACAGTACCAGATCATTCTAAGATCTGTAAAGTTGGCCAGATCCTTTCCACCAATTATTCCATGAAAACTGTGAATTTTATTGTTTGTTCGCTGAGTTTCCACAGATTCTTTTCTCTGTGGCATACATCAGCTGCATTCTGATTCCCAATATATGACAGTTTTGGTAACATCCTATAGGGTAAAGGAGAATGACTGGGCATTTTTTTAATCAGTAACACTGATTCCTTCCCTGCCTTAAGGATGTGACAGACCATTAATTTTCTTTTGACTTTAGAATGGTCTACCATCAAGAAAGGCTCACACGGAAGAGTTTTCATAAGTATACACTACTTACTTTCATCCAGATACTTCCTTAAGTACGTGACATCATGAAACCTAACCTTTTCACACAGATAATAGAATATAAAATTAAATGTAACATTCACAACATCATCTATAAAAATAGGGAACCTTTTTTCAGAGATGCTGTGTCTTGAAAGTCCCCTGACCTTTTCAAGTAATCTTTTAAAAATTCCTAACTTAATCAGAAATGCATGGCAGAATCTTGTGGAAAGTTGAAGAAACAGGTTTTAGGCCAAAATACCAACTAAGTATATACCAGGTGCACAGACATACCTATTACTCTATTTTCCTCTTCTTCTATTTATCCTTCTTTATAAGGAAGTGGCATTCTCTTTAGATCAAAGTTTATGAAGTTGTGTCTTTACATGAAATATTTAAATCTGTCTGTATCAAGTAAACTCAACTTCACCTTCTGTATTCATAGAATCATAGAATGTTTTGGGTTGGAAGGGACCTTCAAGACCATATAGTTCCAATGCCCTGCCATAGGCAGGGTTACCTTCCTCTAGATAAGGTTACTCAAAGCCTGGCCTTGAGCACTTCCAGGGAGGGGCCATTAGCAACCTCTCTGAGCAACCTGTTCCAGTCCCTTAGCACCCTCACCATGAAGGACATCCTTATATCTAATCTAAATTAGCCTTTTTCACTTTAAAGCCATTACCCCTTGTCCTATCACTGCACTCCCTTGTAAAAAGTCCCTTGCCATCTTTCTTGTAGGCGCCCTTTAGATAATAGAAGTCTGATATAAAAGTCTCCCCAGAGCCCTCTCTTCTTCAACCTGTCCTCATAAGAAACTGCTCCAGCCCTCTGATTATTTTGTGCCCTTCTCTGGGCTCACTCAAGCAGATCTATGTCCTTCTGATGTTGGAGGTCCCAGAACTGAACATAGAACACCTAGTGGAGTCTCACGAGAGTGGAGTAAAAGGAGGGAATAACCACCCCAACCTGCTGTTCATGTTTCTTTTGATGCATCCCAGCACATAGTTGGCTTTCTGGGCTGCAAGAGCACATTGCAAGGTCATGTTGAGCTTCTTGTCAACCAACACAACCAAATCCTTCTCTGCAGGGCTTGTCACAGAGGTTCACAGAGGCCCAGCTCTCAAGCCTGTCAAGGTCCCTCTGGATGGCATCCCTTCCCTCCAGATTTCATTCTGTCAGGGCTTTAGATTTTCCTTACCTGATCCCTGGCTGGTCAAACAGTTTCTCTCTATTCCTCTCAGGCTACCTGTCCTTGCTTCCACTCTCGGTAGGCTTCCTTTTTGTGTTTGAGCTTGTCCAGGAGCTCCTTGTTTATCCATGCAGGCCTTCTGGCGTTTTTACCTGACCTCCTCTTTGTTGGGACGCATCACTCCTGAGCTTGGAGGAGGTGATCCTGGAATACTGAGCAGGTTTCTTGGGCCCTTCGTCCCTCCAGGGCTTTATCCCATGCTACTCTACCAAGTAGATCCCTGAAGAGGCCAAAGTTTGATCTCCTGAAGCCCAGAGTAGTGAGCTTGGTTGTGCACCCTCTTTGCTGCCATAAGGATCTTGAACTCCACCATTTCATGCTCACTGCAGCCAAGGCCACCCTTGAGTTTCACATTCCCCACCAGCCCCATCTTGGTGGTGAGAAAAAAGGTCAAGCATAGGCCCTCTCCTCGTTGGCTCCTCTACCACTTGGAGAAGGAAGTTATCATCAATGTATTCCAGGAACCTCCTGGATTGCTTATGCCCCTCTGTGTTGTCCCTCCAACAGATATCAGGACACTTGAAGTCCCCCATGAAGACCAGGGTTTGTGAATGGGAGGCTGCTCCTATCTGCCTATAGAGGGCTTCATCTGCTTGGTCTTCCTGGTCAGGTGGCCTGTAGCAGACCCCTACTATAACATATCCTGTCCCTGACTTCCCCATAATTCTGACCTATGAGCTCTGTCAGCTCCTCATCCATCTCCAGGCAGAGATCCATATACTCCATCTTGTCATTGACATGGAGGGCTATACACCCTCCTCATCTCCCCTGCCTGTACTTCAGTTTGTGCAACTATAGACAATTATGGTTACAAAGTAAACAACCACATAAATGTGGTTTTCCAGCTGTCACATTTGACTCTACATTGACATCTATTGTAGTAGATGTTTATTCTGTGCCTAGTAATATAGTAAAGCACTGACTGCTGCTAGCTGAAGATGCTTAACGAACAGCACAGGTCTAAGTAAAAGGAAAGTTGTTTGAGATACAGAAAAACCAAATCAAGAAGAAACTTTTAAAATAATTAAAAAAAAAAAGTATAAATCAAACTGATATCTAAACGGCTTAAGTATTTAATAATGCTTCCTGAAATATTGCAAAATATCAAGTAGGTTTAGGAAGACAGATTATGGTATTCTTCTGTCTCTATGCAGGCATGATGGTATCCTTTGCAAGAAAATTTGCTGTGCCCATATTGGTAACTGAGAAAGACAAACGTATATTTTAATTGTACTGTCATTCATCCACATTTCACTGTGTCATCAGAGTATTATAAATCATTTCTTGATAGACTTACTACATATAATCGAAGAAACATTGGTTCTGTCAAAAAGGACCCATTTCTACTTTCAGTGTTTTTTTTAGTCTATTTCTGAAGTTGATATGCTGTCAGGCAAAGGGTTAGCATATCTTATATTGCTGTTATTGAGAGTCAGTCATAAGAAAAGGATGCTTTTGTACTGCATTTAACTTTTATTATCTTTTCCATCATCATGGGTGACTCCTGTTCTGTAATCACCTGTACTGAAGGTCAGACACAAATCTAACACAGTATGAAAATTTCACCTCATTCTCTCTGATGTACTCAAAATTATTACCATAAGCATTGCCATCTTTATACACTTCCCAGCTATTAAAATTGCCCAAACTGCCAAATTTGGGATATAAAGCCAGAAACCATCATAGTTCACTGACCATTTTATATTCTTAGTAATTAGAAAAAAGAAAGGGTATACATAAGGTGCAGGGTACTAACAGCTGAGACTTTATATGACAACAGATAAAGTTTGGAACAGTCAGTGTTTAATTTCTGTCAATACTTTGAAATTTCCAGAGCCTCGTGTTGTTTAATCAATACGGAACAATTCTTCTAATTTTACAAAATTTTTAAAATTCCTTATTTTATTGTTGGTATCTTAGATATTGATGTCATCTATGCTGTTCTTTTTAAAATGTTCTTAATATTTTTTATCTCCTTCCTATCAGCGCAAAAGAACACTGAATTTTTCTCACCAAACAGGTCTGGTCATTTGGGCAAAAAATCCCAAAATTTTAAGTAGCAATCTGGAAGAGGAAGTCTATAAATACATATAGAGAATACATTTGGCAACAGTGAAGTTTCAAAATAGTGATATGGAAACCAAGATATTTTCACTTTTACATGATTAATCTAACAGCTTCTTTTACCTAAAATTGACTTCTTAAGTATTAGCAAAATTATTTAATTTGTTTTATGGAGAACAAGGGCAATCTCAAATGGGTCTAGGGGGCAAAAGGCATCTCACATAACAACAGGTTTAGTCATGAAAGTCAAAAGCTAGATGAGATTACATTTATATATATAAATTATTTTAATCTGTAGCAGAAAAATGATGGGCATATGTAAAATTTTCTATATAAGAAAAAAAAATTACCAAATACAGAGAAAGAATAGAAAGATTATCCCACAGCATTCTCCTGGCAAAACTGGCTGCTCGTGGCTTGGGTGGTCACACACTTTGCTGGGTAAAAAACTGTCTGGTTGGCCAGGCTCAAAGAGTTGTGGTGAAAAGAGTTAAATCCAGTTGGTGTCTGGTCACCAGTGGTGTCCCCCAGGGCTGGGTTTTAGGGCCACTCCTGTTTAACATCTTTATTGATGATCTAGACGAGGGGATCGAGTGCACCCTCAGTCAGTTTGCAGGTGACACCCAGTTGGGTGGGAGTGTTGATCTGCTCGAGGGTAGGGAGGCTCTGCAGAGAGACCTGGACAGGCTGGAGCCATGGGCTGAGCCCAACTGGAGGAGTTTCACTGAGGGCAAATGCCGGGGGCTGCCCTTGGGCCACAACAACCCCCAGCAGCGCTACAGGCTTGGGGAGGAGTGGCTGGAGAGCTGCCAGTCAGGGAGGGACATGGGGGTGCTGATTGACAGCCGGCTGAACAGGAGCCAGCAGTGTGCCCAGGGGGCCAAGAAGGCCAATGGCATCCTGGCTTGTGTCAGCAATAGCGTGGCCAGCAGGGACAGGGAAGGGATCTGACCCCTGTACTCGGCACTGGTGAGGCCGCCCCTCGATTCCTGTGTTCAGTTTTGGGCCCCTCACTACAAAAAGGACATTGAATGACTCGAGCGTGTCCAGAGAAGGGCAACGGAGCTGGTGCAGGGTCTGGAGCACAGGTCGTACGGGGAGCGGCTGAGGGAACTGAGGGTGTTTAGTCTGGAGAAGAGGAGGCTGAGGGGAGACCTCATCACCCTCTACAGCTGCCTGAAAGGAGGTTGCAGAGAGCTGGGGATGAGTCTCTTTAACCAAGTAACAAGTGATAGGACAAGAGATAATGGCTTCAAGGGAAGGTTTAGACTGGATATTAGGAATCATTTCTTTCCAGGATGGGTTGCTAGGCATTGGAATGGGCTTCCCAGTGTGTTTATGGAGTCCCCATCCCTGGAGTTGTTTAAGAGTCAACATAGCGCTAGAGAACCGGCCCAAGCCAGAGCTGACCTATTGATGAATACTCTATATTTTATCACTGATAACCATTGTGCTAGTAGGTATTCTACTAAGTTATAACAACCCACTTATGCTGATGTCAATGTGCTAAAACTTTGATATACTGAAGCCTGAACAACAGGCCCCAAGCTGAAGCTCCAAACTTAGTGTGTAATCACGAACAAAGTATGTAAACTTGCTTGAGAAAGATGCAGCATAGAGAGAGTATAATCAGTAGTGAGGAGAGAATGTATCTTGTTCAAGGCTGAGAACACACGTATTTGGCCTTGTTAGAAACTCCCTTGGTCTCCCCCCTGAGCCCTGGCCAGGTTTTGGGTGGAATCCAACAGGAGAATGAAACCAGAAATTTTCCACTCAAAACAAACGTGCCAGCTATTCTGGCCTGTCGATCTCTGGTATATAAATCCAGGCCATTTGAAGAAACTTTGGGTGCCTCACCTATGAGTGGACGCACCACGTAGGATTTCCCCCTTGCCGGGACAGGCTCTGCAAACCCTCGCTGTAACCGGGGCTGCCCAGCCACTGCGGGTCTGGGTGATGGTGACATGTGCAAGTGGTGATGGATCTTTCTTCATCACTATTGTCTCTCTCATGTAGTAATGATTTGATACATTACCCCATATTTTCGTATTTGTTGCTTTTGGTGCATTATTCTGCGTTTTCTTACTGTATGGTTTAATCCGTTACATCATTTGGTTATCAGCAGTAAAATACGCATACTCTTTTCACTCTGGTGTCTGACTTCAACTGGTATCCTTAATCAGCAAAACAAGCACTTAGGGACATGGTGTAGTTGGGAACTATCTTTATTAGATTAATGGTTGGACTAGATGATCTTTAAGGTCTTTTCCAACCTAGACAATTCTGTGATTCTGTGATATGAATACTTACTGCTTCCTTATTTCAACCACTTCCTACCAAATTATTAATATAACCTGTCACAGTTTAACAGCTCACTTGGTAACTACTGAAGATGAACACATTTAAATTAAGTACAATAAAAAATGTTTTTAAAAAAAGATAAGGTTGGTAGGAAAATTGCCACATTTTCCAATTATTTTTGGAGCACTGATTTTTTCTTACACAACCAGACAAATAAAAAAAGGGTGCAGTGAAATAATCCTTGATTAGCAGTGGTATAAATGACTTTCACAGTTGATAAAAGGTGGACCTTTAATTTAAAGGTGACAGGTCAAATTTTCTAAGAAGAATAGTCATTCCTGAACTAGGAGGATATCCTTAAATGGGAGAAAAGAAGTGTCTCTTCATCCACTTGGCATACTGTAACAAGCCATATAGTATCTCATGGCCTAATCACTCTATGTACTGAGAGATAACTTGGGACAGAATGCCAATAAGGTCAAAAAGCATAAAACTTGTTTTTTATAGACTTGTTTTCCCTGAGCCATGCCATACTCTTAATAAACACTTTCTACCACATAACTGAATTTCTTTGCTTCTAACATCTAGGCAAAAGATCTAAAACATCTAGCTGTGCCTTTGTGCTAATGGTCTTAAAGAATGTTTTTTCATGTTACTGCAAGACTTGTAACAGCACTGTAGAGAATATCAGGGATTAGTACTGTATACTTGATCACAATTCAGTGGGGTTTGTTAGAGCCTGATAGATAACATCAAGAGGTAGCTCCACTTGCGCTGTTAGTCATGATCAACTGCAGGTCACCATGCATATGGTTAAATTGTGTGATTTCTCAATGTGAATTTAGTTTTTTTCCCATGGGATGTTCCTGGGTTTTTTCATTAAAATTTCATTTTTTCATTAAATCTTTGCAGACAATATATTTTCACAAACAACCTGGTCTTCTGTGAATGGTTCTTCAAGGTACCCCATTCTTCAGGTGTAGATTAGTATTCTTTTAAAACATATCACTGATGTTTTTCCTGACATTGCTCAAGAAAGCCCTAGTAAGATCATTATACATAATTTTTACTTTCTGATTCTCTGATTTCTCAAGGACTCCAGAAATACAAGTAACATTGAAATAGTGAAAGAATATATATCATAAATATCTTTTCTATACCTTATTCATATATATATATAGATATATATAGATATATATATATATATATATTTATAAAGGATATGGATATATATTTTATATGTTCTATTTTAATAAATATATAAAACTTTTAAAACTACTTCTTATTAACATCTACTTAATAATGACAATATTATCTGTGAATATTTTTCGCACTTTCTTTTCAGCTTGTGGAGGATGCTTATTCTGAAGTTTTCTGAGCAGCAGATCTGTGGATAAACTGTTCCCAGGATACCTTTTGAATATCTCATATACACTCAAAATTTAAAGCAATGGTACTAGCAGTATGCCTAGAATTTGCAGAATTGGGAGTCTAAGAGATAGAATAATTCTCCTGCAGGAACTGGTTTCTAAATTAATCAAATTATTTACAGCTTCATATTTCCAGGCTTTTTACTGTTTTTGTTGCTTGTTTGGGTTTTGTTGTGGTTTTCCACTGTCTCTTCAATTAGGAATTCTATGTTAAAAATTCATCACCACTGTTGATCATCACTGTCACACATCATTTCCATACAGTTACTGTAACACATTAGAATAGACTTCTTAATTCTCTCTATGTACATATTTGGAAGTCTTTGTCATTATTTGCACATCATTATGCCTTGTTTGTATTCTTATTACTTTTGTTTCACTTCTTTAATTTTCATTTACACTACTACATGTTCCATTACTTCCAAATTCAACAGTAGTATTTTCTCACATGTGTTTTGATGAACTGATAACTATAATCTGGAAGTTACAACAAACAGATATCAGTAAATCAACTAGAATAAACTGGTGTACTTAGAAGCAGAAAAAAAAACTTTTATATCAAAATTACTTTGTGCTTCAATTTCTAGAGGAAACAAAATGTATTGCTTTATTTAAGAGCTCAGATAGTCAGAAAAATACTTTGTTGCACTCTTACTCTTTAATATTTTCATTACATGAATGACCTAAAGCTGCAATAAGAAATGAAGAATTTGCTGTACTAAATGTTATGCAAATATATATGAAAACATAATTTTGTCCTTTAAGAGATCATATTCAGGCCATATTTTGCAAATTTTGATGAACTTGTATAATGTTATATTTGCACTGTGTCTTATTCAACTAGCAAAAGCAATGCACAGTATAAAAAACTCTTGGAAAACAGTGTAAGATTCGTACTATTCCAAGTACATTTAGACTGTAACATGGCGTATTTGCAAATATTTTACATACTTGTCAAAAACTATGCAAAAGTGTAAACTAGTCTTTATTCTGTTTCCTTTGAAACCATGAAAGTAACAAAAATGAATGTACAGTTCTAAGTGAAATTAATGTTTCTGAAATAAACACTGAGGTAAACACCACAAACACCATTATGCTTTTTTCTGCTTTGAATCTTCTTTTGTTTTCAAACTCAGATTAGATTTCAAATCTAATTTCAGCTGTTGTTACAGCTTGGCAGTTTTGTGGTAACAAACATAGGAGAGGAACTCTCCAATGTCAGATGAATCAGAATTTCTAATAATTTTCTAGCTGAAAGTCACAAAAGCATTTAAATAGTGTGAAATATGGAAACTGATAAAAAAACATCTCAGTTTAAAGCAAAATAAATCTCAAAATCACTGCTTAAAGTTGAAGCAGCCAAGAATACAAGTATTTTAGTCTAAAAGTTAAATGTACAGGGTTGTGTAAGAAAAGACAATTTTTTATCTCTTCAATTATTCAGAGAACAACTCATCAAAATCTACATTACGCTCTATATTAACCTGTAAATTTTTAAAAAAAATGTGCATGTATTTTAAGCAGAAAATCAGGTAAGGTAAGTACTTAATTATTTTTTTTCTCACTTAAAAAACTTTTCAGGAATTAGTCTGAAATATATCAAGAAGCATTTCAGCAAGAAGTTATGCAGAATTCACCTGTCAAAGTAAGTAGAAGTAATGCATTGAAGGAATTATGTTTGAACAACAGAATTTGGAGAATAAACAGAAATCTTTTATAGCCATTAGATAGTATCACACCACTATAAGACAAATGACATAAGTTTTTGAGATCCATTTATCCTTGTCATAGTTCTGCCAAAACTGGTGAAGCACAGGCCAAAGTCCCAAACATTTGTTCATAGCATATGGGTTTCTATCTGTTTGGTGGAATCTCCAGGACTGAATTAAACCTATTTTTTTATTTCAATAAAAGGATTAGGATCCTGAGAAGAGACCCTCAAAAATTGCTGTAAAGAGTCAGAAGCCACCTAAGTTAGCTAATAAGAAATGCTGATAAAAGGGTGTCTGTAGTCCTATGCTGTCATCCTCAGAAGAAATGTATCACTGACACAATTCATAGCCTTTGCATTCACCCAGTGAAAGGATCCACCCCCATCTTTACACCAGCTCTTAGTGGTTACAGATACTAAGAATACTGGAGAACTTGCATCATTTTTTATCTTTTGATTGAACCCATGTGATCTCATCTTCTATCTCCTAAATATAGTAAATGCTCTAAGTAGCCCAAGGATATCTTCAGGCATTAACATAGTACACAGTTGTACAGAATGGCATGTAGAAAAATGATGTTTGTTTAACAGTCTTTATCTATGTGGCCTGAAAATCAGCTGTTTCTGCTGTGAAAGGAGGTGCGATATTGTTTGCAACGCCTTCTGTGAATGACCTTTCCAAGTAGCAGCTGTCATTGCCCAAACTGTTCCTCTTCCTGCAAAAGGAGCTCTAGGACTCTTCTGCTACCTCAGTCCAGGTCTACACCTCCTCAGAAAAGAAAGCTTTCCCTACAAAGAGAGTGGAGAAATTCATGTTTCTCCAGAATGCTATGAAGTCTTGGCTTTATGTGAGTGCAGCACTTCCCTTGAACTTTCCTTCTCCACTTAATGTTGCTACAGAGACTCTCAAACAATAAACAACCTCTAAAAATTAAAAATGTATTATCAGAAAAACTATCTCTCCACAACCATTCAATTAAAGGTTCAAATGTCAAAGAGGAGAACAAATCATCTTCTTAGGATCTGACAACCCAAAATGCAGACCAAAGCACCACTTTCTAGGGTTTAACGACAACCTAAAACACCCTATTGGGTCTAATGACAACTCAAAATGCCCTATTGCTTCCTAGGGTCTAATGACAACTCAAAAATGCCCTATTGCTTCCTAGGGTCTAATGACATCTCAAAATGCCCTATTGCTTCCTAGGGTTTAATGACAACCCAAAATGCTCTGTCACTGAATGGTTTAATTAATAATTAGTTTCATGACTGAAACACACATGTCCCTATTTCAGGGTGAAGTGTCTAATTATAGTGCTATAAAGTGAATTCTTTTGTTAGTTAAATGAATACTGAATTACCGTTTCTTCAGAAAGAATGAAAATAAACACTCTTCGCACTCTCCCACTGCTTTGGGATATTAGTTTATGATGTAAAATATACATCTGGTGAAAAGAGGATTTCTCTAGGCAGAAGATCATCTGTTTCTCCTGATGCTTTCTAACCACTGAACTATTTGCCTAAAGGAGTGCAGACAGGTAAAAATAGGGCCTTTCACTTTCCTGTGTTTATGTTTTATGTAGAGTTCAATTTAATAGTGGTCCCTGCAAAAATCTATGAGAGCAGTTCTTGGAAGCAAGAAAATCAAAACAGTGCTTGGATCTAATCAGACGTAGTCAGACTTAGGTCTATCATGTATAGCCTTGCAGTTAAATTGGTGAGATAAATTTTGGTTAGGTGGGCTATAAAGCGGACAGAAAACTTGCAGGACTTTTATGATTTGTGATACAAAGCTCAATTGCCAGCCAGTTACTAGAGAGATCCCAGTACTGGAGCTAGCACAGTATTACATTATTAATTATACTGGAAGAGGGGACAGAATGCAGTCTCATCAAGTTCATGGATGACACCAAGCTGGGGTGACCAGTCAGTATCCAGGTCATTTGAACATACGTTATTCTATATTCTGATTTTATGATTCTAACAAAGAATGAAAGATGACATAGTTAACAGTGTTAAGGTAAGGTCTGAATAAATTATTTTTCATTGACAACTATTGCATCGAGAAAGCCAGATACCAATAATAGAAGAATAAAATTATTTTCATTCTTAATCCTTAATTTATCTAATTTATAAAAGAATTTAAGTAATATAAATTAATACAGCACTCCTATAGTACAAAAAAAAAAAAAAAAAAAAAAAAAAAAAACCATGATATGACTTATAGTTTAATTCTATTATTCAGTGAAATGTCCTACAGATCTAAGCAAATGTGAGAGCTCGAAAAAAAAGCCATGGAAAGCAAAAACAACTATTCTGCTGATTTGAATGGTCATTGAGCATAGCTTAATTACTTTTATATTTTCTAAATAAAATGTTAAGTATTTTAAATTAAATCTTGCCATTAATTACTTCAGATTTAAGTAGGTTAAAACCAACACTGAATTATACTCCTGAAATGTCAATTTTCAGTTCACTGTGCAGAGAAAAATTGGACGGGTTTTAGAGAATTTGTTGCTTGAACAGTTCATCAGTGGTAAATGTTCCTTTTTATTCTTCTAGGATTAAAAATTTAAACAATCATAAAACATACTAACTTTCAAATCTGAAGTTAAACTTTTAAGTTCTTCCATGTTCAGGAACTATGTAAACATGACAGACTTCACCATGTCAAATAGATTTGTAAAGTGTTATGTTTGAACTTCTAAATAGAGAAATTCTTTAAAGATTGGAACTTCAACATGATTAAAATCTAGGTCTACATATCAATGAATGAGTTACTTTGGTCAAAAAATACATTGTTTCTATGAACTATTACATGTAGCTTAGGTGGATATTTTGCTTATTTGAATCATTAGTTTTCTATGGATCTATTACAGTATCTTTAAACAGAAAGAAATCACTAAACAGATGCTCTGTGACAAATCTGTTGGGAAAATGTTAACAATTCAGAAACACCTAAAGGCAGCTAGTAATCCAAGCATTTTAAACAACAGCAAATAAATCCATATCTGATTAAGTGCAGCAGGGGCACCTCTGTAAGATTTCCAGCTTATGCAATTTCAAACACCACAAATCAGCTAAAACAAAGATATTCCAATGAGCTGAAATAATTTATACATTAGAGTCTTTCTCCACTCTTATCTTTGAAATTCAAATTAATGGCTCTGGGAAGCTGTGCCACTGGGATGTTATGCATCCATCTGACAATACATGGGATATAGAAATGTAAGCCTTATGAAGAAAATCACAGAAATGAAACCTTCAGTATGTCAACAGGGAAAAAAAAAATCTAATTAAAACATAAGCATTGTTTTATTTCAAAGACTTAATCAGTATTATTGCCATGGCTTTACTGAGAGTCAGAGCAGATATTACACATATCTTACTGTGTTGGTAAAGTTGACTGCTGAATCACATGTATTCTTTGGGCTGTTTTCTGGAGTGCTACAGCTGTAAAAAGCTGTGGGCCCACTTGTGATGTATGCATTAATTTGCACTAAGATCCATGAAAACCTAATTTTTTTTCATAAAATCAACTCAAACAAAACAAACAACAAAAAACAACACCAAAAAACCCCACTAGATATAGCTTTATTGCTATGACTATTAGAGTACTGTAGCCAGTGAACCCCTTCAACTAAAATAGGAAATAATTTTCTTTGTACTTCAAATTAAGTCAAACAAGACACATTACTTAATAAAGGTCAAAATTATTTTTCATTTTCTCTCCATAGGTAGGAGTTCTATTATGTCACAAAATAGTCAGCTCATGCCTTTTGCTTTCTGTACTTGGAGTAATCCAGTGGCTCAGAATCTTTATAAGAAATCTGTTTCTTGGCATTTACATAATTCAGATAAGTTTAGAAGGGTTTTCTAAATGTTTTAAAGTTTCAGTTAATTCTATTCAAAATTCTATTCTATGCCTTTTGAAATTTTTATCCCTGAGAAGAATGTGGTTTGGTTTTTTTTTTTTTTTTTTTTTTTTTTTTTTTTTTTTTTCTTGAATAAATTGTTGCAGTATGATATTGCAAGGTGTCAGCTGTAAGGTTCTTCTGTACTAGCAAGCATGATTGTTTTACTGATTAATTCCATTACTATGCATAGCTCGATTTCTGGGCATTATTATTGTTCTGATACAGATACAACATCATTGCTATTGGAAGACAATCAATAAAATGTTTCTTAAGATAAAAGATCACATTAAAAGTCTTCCTTAGTAATAATTCTGAGAACATATTCTCTGGAAAACATTTCAAGATTATAAGAGAATGTAGTTATAACCAACATCATAAATAAAGTTCAGTACCATCAGTGATCCTAAAAAAAGACAAGGATCAAAGGGAAAACAAAAAAAGACACAAGTTTTTCCCTTGTATTCAAGAGAAAGAAGAATTTTTAGGTCACACCATGACCTCCAAAACTGGGTCAGACCCATAAATGCTCAGACCTGGCAAGTATTAAGGAGGGCTGTCAGAAAACAAGATCTCAATTTTGTGAAAAACATTAACATGTCTGAAAATTTAAACTTTTTTTTTTTTTTTTTTTTAAATCATGGAAAATATAAGAGAATTTTTCACCTTATAAAAAGTGTGACTACGTATCTGACATGCATATAGGAGAACTCAGGTTTAAGTGCTGTCTCTACTAGATATATCTTTCCAGCCTTCATTTTGAGAGACCAGGGGTTGTTCAGCACTTATTGAAACTGGCAGAGCAGTTACTGTGACTCATTTGTGTATAGACTTAGAAAACTTTTCTTTCTGAGATATCTTCAGAAAATAAAAACATAGAAAAGACACAAAGTGAAAATACAGGTTTTCTTCAGGTTTGGTGAATTCACTAGAGAAATACATCAAGGGATACCATTATGTGTGCTATCAAATTACAGAACTCCTCTTCACAGAAGACTTTACTCATGATAAGCCACAAAAGAGTGGTTTGACTCAGACTGTTGGAGTCAGAAATAAAGAGTAGGACCCAAAATCAACGACAAAACAAGTATCAGTTAATTTCTGTAAACATCATGGATTTGATTTTCATTTACAGAGAAATTCTTTACCTCTATACAATTGAGGTAATTTATGTGAACCTTTAGGCTTGTGTAATGTAAATTCAATCAACCTGAAGACTCTAATTTTAGTTTCAGCATCATATACAATGACCATTGTGTAAAGAATAGTCAGACCTTGTGTTACAGATGTTACAGATGTAACAGATGTAAATGTGCAAGTTACAGGTTTGTCAAACATGCTGCTGAGAAGAAGCATTAATAGTCACTGTACAAGGAAATTTCTTATACTGATAGACTATTTAAAGAGTCTACAAAGGCAAAATTAGCTTGTTAATAGAGAATGATTCTACCAAGAAAACTAAGATGATTATATTTACCAAAGAGCATCTAATTTTTGGTACAAGACCGCTTCAATTCATTTCAGATAGGTTTATATATTTTAGGGGATATATTAAATTCAAATTATAAGGGATGAAACCACTAATGGCCTGATTAGTACCTACTAATCATCTGTAAGGAGCTAAATTTTCATTTCAGGCAGATGTGGATTGAGTTCAATAGTGTGGTGGTTTAGACCCTGCTGGAACCAGAGACCACTTTGCCATTGTCCCTCCCCCATCCTCAGACACAAGTAGGGCACAAACCCCGGGTTAAAATAAGAAGAAATTTAATACAACGGTGTAATAAGCAATCTTAACAACAACAGTAGCAATGATAACAACAATAAACAGCAATAACAGTGAACAAGACAAAAGATATACAGAGAAATACCTCAATGGTTACAGACAGCCCCGTGCTCCCCAAGACCAAAGCCACAAAGGAAAAAGTTCTCGCGCTGCAGCGCCAGACCTGACGTCAGCATGGTATGAATAACCCAGCTGGAGATCCCTCCCCCCTCTCTGCTGGGGAAACTTAACCCTATCCTAGCTGAACCAGGACACGTAGCCTACAGGTTTTCACTTGTATTATATAGAGAGTTAGATCCTTAACAAAGGGATATAGATTGTATCTTACATTTGTAGAAAACCATGTCTTTTATTTGCTCTACCCTTCACGATAACATTTAAAGACTGCAAATGAATTTGAACAGAAAAAACATATAGTTGACAGTTCAAGATTTTATCTAAGAGATTTTTTGTGTTTTGAGTCTTATGAAGCAGTACATACCAAATATATCTACAATGATAAAACACAAACATGACTGGCAAACAAATGGATAACAATGTTTCATCCTATTTTTTACCTCTGTGCACGTGTACACAGCCCTGTAAAACCTTAAGGTTATTCTAATGATTTCAGTTTCTCAGTACAGGAATCTTATCTTCTGTGTTTGACTATAACAGATATTGGCATCTAGATATAATCAAAACATAATGCGTATTTTCTGTATCTCTTGTGCCTACATAGTCAGAAGACATCTTAGTGTATGTAATGGATTAGCTAATTTTAATTTACTACTAGTACTCAGAATTATATTTTTAACTTCTAATTATACTTTTTATGTTAGCAAGCACAGAAGCACAAAATTGTACATATTCTGTTCTACACGAGCAAGCAGCCATGTCACACACTAGAACACTACTAGTTGTTTGATTTATGTATGCAAATCCCACATATTCAATAGTGTAGGGAGTCTACTTTCACTTTGGTAGGGTTAGTTATTTGCACTGGTAATGCATGAGATGCAAGTTCTATGACAAGTTTCAAATTTTATCTATAAAGCCATATTTTTTTTCATTTCTAAAAATAAACTACCTTCTGATAGGATCAACTGTGAGTCACAAGGGACACCACAGCATTTATTTTACCTACTTTGCAAACCATTTTAACATTCCTTTTGTAAAGCTTGATTAAATTTAAACATTGCTTGAGGTTCTTATTCTGTTATAAACAGAATGTGAAATGATCAGACAAAAGACTCTCTCAAAAACAAAACTGAAAATGAGAAGTGAAAAGCAGAGATCAGAAAATAAGCTAGCAACCAATCAGAAACAGAATGAAATGAAAATGAAAGGGCAATACTAATTGAAAATTACCTCATCCCTCCAAAAGACTGAAACAAGTACCACAAATATGGTGCAATAGAGAAGAGTCTCAAGACCGCAGTAATGCCCCTGGGCCTTAGGTACCTTTTAGCTACAGAGAGATAATCAAACCAGAAAAATGTCAACCTTCATGTCACCATGGATATGAGCACCTATCCAGTTTCTGAAACTGTCCGTTGAAAGAAATGATGCCATTTTTATGTTCAATAATTGTTTATGGGTTTTATCATATAGAGTGAGGGCAGATCCGTTTGCTTAGTGAGCTACATGTGATATATTTTCTGACCTCAAAAACCTAAACATTTGGACTTTTTAAAAAATAAAAAAACTTCTGTATTTCAGATGAGTGTTAATAGGCCACAGTACCTGCATAAAAAGATGGAAAATGCTGACACCACCTTTATCTTCAACTGAGTTTTTGAGTAAAATTTACCCTACCCATTATGCTTTGGAATGAACCGAAATAAATGTTCTGACACATTTTACTGTATTAAGCTCTGCATAAGTTAATAGGTGGGAAAATACCCTGCTTAGAGACAAATTTAGGGATCAGATGGTCATCAGCCTGTTCAGCCTCAACCAGATGGATTTCACCTCAAACATCCACAAGTATGGTTTAAGGACTCTAGGAGAATTGGAGATGTAACCTTACATGACACAGAAACTTTAGAAGATAGAAAGTAGTGGGCAATCTATCTTACTTAGATAAGAAACTGCCTAAGTATTGATCTGGGTCACTTTATCCTGATTGTACTCAAAAAATGGTCTCAAGTTCATTAAATTTACTATTATAGACATTGTTTCTATTCCTTTTTAGGATTTCTACAGATATATTTTACCTTAGTAACAAAATATACCTCAAGAAAAAGATATATTGTCCTAAATTTGAGAGGACATGAATGTCTATCCTCTAAAGGAAGATTAGGGAAAAAACTCCCTCCTTTACTGGATGTAGAGGGAAACATGGTAACCAAGGATGAGGAAAAGGCTGAGGTGCTCAGCGCCTACTTTGCCTCAGTCTTTAGCAGAGGAACTGGCTGTTCCCTGGACACCCAGCCTCAGGAGTGGGAGATGGGGAGGGGAAGCAGACTGAGGTCAGCACAGTTGAAGAGGAGGTGGTCAGAGACCTGCTGCACCACTTGGATGCACACAAATCTGTGGGACCGGATGGGTTACACACGAGGGTGTTGAGGGAGTTGGCAGATGTGCTCGTCAAGCCACTGCCCATGACTTACCTGAAATCATGGCTAACTGGGGAGGTCCCATTGGACTGGAGGGTGGCAAATGTGACACCATCTGCAAGAAAGTCAGGAAGGAGGATCCAGGAAACTATAGACCAGTCAGTCTGACCATGGTGACAGGGAAGGTCATGGAGTAGATCATCTTGAGTGCCATTAGAAGTCATATAATGGACAACCAGGGGATCAGGCCCAGTCAGCATGGGTTTATGAAAGGCAGGTCCTGCCTGACAAACCTGATCTCCTTCTATGACAGGGTGACCTGCTCATTGGATGAGGGAAAGGCTGTGGATGTTTTTTACCTTGAATTTACTAAGGACTTTGACACGGATTCATACAGCATTCTTGTGGGGAAAATGGCTGCTCAAGGCTTGGATGGGCACACACTTTGCTGGGAAAAAACTGTCTGGATGGCCGGGCCCAAAGAGTTGTGGTGAATGGAGTTAAATCCGGTTGGCAGCCGGTCACAAGTGGTGTCCCCCAGGGCTCTGTTTTGGGGCCGCTCTGTTTAACATCTTTATTGATGATCTAGACGAGGGGATCGAGTGCACCCTCAGTCAGTTTGCAGGTGACACCCAGTTGGGTGGGAGTGTTGATCCGCTCGAGGGCAGGGAGGCTCTGCAGAGAGACCTGGACAGGCTGGAGCCATGGGCTGAGCCCAACTAGAGGAGTTTCACTGAGGGCAAATGCCGGGGGCTGCCCTTGGGCCACAACAACCCCCAGCAGCGCTACAGGCTTGGGGAGGAGTGGCTGGAGAGCTGCCAGTCAGAGAGGGACCTGGGGGGGTTGATTGACAGCCGGCTGAACAGGAGCCAGCAGTGTGCCCAGGGGGCCAAGAAGGCCAATGGCATCCTGGCTTGTGTCAGCAATAGCGTGGCCAGCAGGGACAGGGAAGGGATCTGACCCCTGTACTCGGCACTGGTGAGGCCGCCCCTCGATTCCTGTGTTCAGTTTTGGGCCCCTCACTGCAAAAAGGACATTGAAGGACTCGAGCGTGTCCAGAGAAGGGCAACGGAGCTGGTGCAGGCTCTGGAGCACAGGTCGTACGGGGAGCGGCTGAGGGAACTGGGGGTGTTTAGTCTGGAGAAGAGGAGGCTGAGGGGAGACCTCATCGCCCTCTGCAGCTGCCTGAAAGGCGGTTGCAGAGAGCTGGGGATGAGTCTCTTTAACCAAGTAACAAGCAAGAGAATAAGAGGTAATGGCCTCAAATTGCACCACGTCAGGTTTAGACTGGATATTAGGAAGCTTTTCTTTCCAGAACGGGTTGTTAGGCATTGGAATGGGATGCCAAGGGCAGAGGTGGAGTCCCCATCCCTGGAGGTGTTTAAGAGTAGGATCAGTATAGTGCTTAGGGATAAGGTGTAGTTGGGAACTGTCAATGTTAGGGAAATATTTGGACTGGATGGTCTTCAAGGTCTTTTCCAACCTAGATGATTCTGTTTATCATCCAAGAATTTGAGGTCCATATGTTTCCTAGGTTTAGCTTTATTTAGTACGTAATTCTCCAGGTTGTGATTAAGAAAAAAAAAAAAAAAAAAAAAAAAAAAAAAAAAAAAAAAAAAAGGACAGGATGTTTCTATCTCCGTTTTTCAGTTTTAAAACTGCTGGTACGGTAAGACTATCATTTCCAAGCTCCAGCTACTTTACAGATTTCAGCATCTACTCATTAAAATGATACTAGATAGACACAATGCCATCAAAGATAAGTTATATTGCCAGTAACTCTGCAACATTTTTCTTCAGCACAACTACACATCTTCTACTGTCTAGACAGCTTTCTCCACCCCCTTCCTAAGGAATCAGGCAGAAAGACAGGGGAATGACTACATTCCTACCTCTTAATTCCAATTTGTCATAAACCAAAGAAACTGTGGATTGTTATGGATTTCTTCCCCTTACATTATCACATACAATCTGATTACTGACAGGGTAATAACTATCAATATGTTAAGACATGCAAGCTAGAAATAATGACCATGCTATGCATAAGTTAATAAATCACTGTGTTTCTCTTGAAATTTTCAACATTTTTGACAACCAGGCTGAGGTAATACAAACTTATATCTGGTTTACTCTTTGTCTGAGATTTAAAGCAAGCAGTTTTTCTTCCACATTGTTTGTTCCATAGGTATTTGAAAACCTGAATGTTTCAGTTAATCCCTCTTCTTGCTTCCAAGGTTGCAAGGTCATCTAATGGTAATAAACACTGTAGTTCTTTTCTGTTGTATATGTCCTGGTTCAGCTAGGATAGGGTTAAGTTTCCCCAACAGAGAAGGGGAAGGGATCTCCAGCCGGTTTATTCATACCATGCTGACATCAGGGCTGGCCCAGCGCAGGAAGCTTTTCCTTTGTGGCTTGGGTTGCAGAAAGCACACACGGCGGGCTAGCTATATCCTTGCGGTATTTCTCTGTATATCTTTTGTCTTGTTTACTGTTATTGCTGTTTACTGTTGTTATAATTGCTACTGTTGTTGTTAAGATTGCTTATTGCACCGTTGTATTAAATTTATTCTTATTTTAACCCGGGGTTTGTGCCCTACTTGTGTCCGAGGTTGGGGGAGGGACAACGACAACGTGGTCTCCGGTCCTGACAGGGCTTAAATCCATCACATATACTTGTTTGATTTTGTGGTATATTCCTCCTCTGTCTGGAGTGGTCTTGTTTTTCATATTACCAAAATGAGCTTGGTCCTGTCTTCATATGTTTCAGTAGCACTCAGTTATACTTTACATTTTGTTCAGTATTTGTAATTGTTGGGGAGCAGAAAAGCAGTTTTTATGAAGACTTCCAAGACAGAGAAAATGGTGTTCCCACCAACTTCTATTCATCTCATTTTACTTATCGTATGTATCTGCTCCTAACAGACACTATAAATGCTCGAGATTTGTAAACTTGTTTTTCTTTTTCTGTCTCAGCAATGACACTTGAGCTTGAATTTATACCTAACACTGTTCTTTTGTCATCCCTATTGTGCAAAAAGTATGAGTTAATGGAATATGCAACCTGTGTAGTTTCAAGCAGCTCACAGATTGTGATCTGGTTTTTACTGAATATAAACCCATTGACTTCAATGGTGCCATGCAGTTTAGACCAACAAATGTTATGGCCCTTACTTTCCACTGTGTTTGCAAAGAAGACCCCAAACTTTAGTGTTACATAACATGAAAGTTGAAGTACAGTAAAAAAATATACTACCCTGAAAAATCACCTTCTGGAATGATAAGACAGACAATGAAAGGGGAGACAGAGATGAAGATGGGAAATGATTTCCCCATAATCATATAACTGTTGAAAGCCTACTTTGCTGGCTCTTACAGTATATCCATCAGTATATTCCTTCTTAATACATAATATTGTGTATAAATCAATTTCTAATTTATTTTTACTTTTTCTGCCTTTTATATGCATTTAAAATTACAGGTTAAAATATTTTTACAATTACATAGATCAAGGAAAATCATAGAATCATAAAATGGAAGGGACCTTTAAGATCATCTGGTTCCAACCGCCCTGCCATGGGCAGGGACAATTTCCAGCAGATCATGTTACTCAAAGCCCCGTCCAACCTGGCCTTGAACGCTGCCAGGGAGGGGACAGCCACAGCTTCTCTGGGAAACCTGTGCCAGTGCTTCACCATCCTCACAGTAAAGAATTTCTTCTTTTTATGTCATCTAAATCTACCCTCTTTCAGTTTAAAACCATTACCCCTTGTCCATTCACTACACTCTCTGATAAGAAGTCCATCTCCATCTTTCCGTAGGCCCTCTTGAATTACAGGAAGGCGGCTATGAGGTCTCCCCAGAGTCTTCTCTTGTGCAGGATGAACAAACACAACACTCCCAGCTTGTCCTCATAAAGGAGGTGCTCCAGCTCCAGATTATCTTTGTGGCCACACTCTGGACCTTCTTGATCATGTCCATGTGTGTCATATGTTGGGGCTCCAGAGCTGAACATAATAATCCAGCTAGGGTCTCATGAGAGTGGAATAGAGGGGGAGAATGACCTCCCTTGACCTGCTGGCCACACTTCTCTTGATGCAGCCCAGGATATGGTTGGCTTTCTGGGTTATTGCTGGCACAGTCAGTTTTCCATCTACTAATACCCCTAACTCCTTCTAATGCACTATTTTTTTTTTCTCTTCAGGGCTGCTTTCAATCCACTCACCACCCAGCCTGTATATGAACATTGAATTGCCTTGGCCCATGTGCAGTACCTTGCAATTGGTCTTGAACTTCATGAGGTTCACAGAGGCCCAACTCTCAAGCCTGTCAAGGTCCCTCTGGATGGCATCCCTTCCCTCCAGATTTCATTCTGTCAGGGCTTTAGATTTTCCTTACCTGATCCCTGGCTGGTCAAACAGTTTCTCTCTATTCCTCCCAGGATATCTGTCCTTGCTTCCACTCTCGGTAGGCTTCCTTTTTGTGTTTGAGCTTGTCCAGGAGCTCCTTGTTCATCCATGCAGGCCTTCTGGCGTTTTTACCTGACCTCCTCTTTGTTGGGACGCATCACTCCTGAGCTTGGAGGAGGTGATCCTGGAATATTGAGCAGCTTTCTTGGGCCCCTCTTCTATCCAGGGCTTTATCCCATGCTACTCTACCAAGTAGATCCCTGAAGAGGCCAAAGTTTGATCTCCTGAAGCCCAGAGTAGTGAGCTTGGTTGTGCACCCTCTTTGCTGCCATAAGGATCTTGAACTCCACCATTTCATGCTCACTGCAGCCAAGGCCACCCTTGAGTTTCACATTCCCCACCAGCCCCATTTTGGTGGTGAGAAAAAAGGTCAAGCATAGGCCCTCTCCTCATTGGCTCCTCTACCACTTGGAGAAGGAAGTTATCATCAATGTATTCCAGGAACCTCCTGGATTGCTTATGCCCCTCTGTGTTGTCCCTCCAACAGATATCAGGACACTTGAAGTCCCCCATGAAGACCAGGGTTTGTGAATGGGAGGCTGCTCCTATCTGCCTATAGAGGGCTTCATCTGCTTGGTCTTCCTGGTCAGGTGGCCTGTAGCAGACCCCTACTATAACATATCCTGTCCCTGACTTCCCCATAATTCTGACCTATGAGCTCTGTCAGCTCCTCATCCATCTCCAGGCAGAGATCCATATACTCCATCTTGTCATTGACATGGAGGGCTATACACCCTCCTCATCTCCCCTGCCTGTACTTCCTAAAGAGCCTGTATCCTTCCATTCCAGCATTCCAGTCATGAGAGTTATCCCACTATTTTTCCATGATGCCAGTAAGATTGTAGCTCTGCTGGTGTATGCACATCTCTAACTTGTTTATGTTCTTGTTTATTCTCCATGCTACACATATTTGTTTTCATGTAAATAATCCCAGAATTTGGGGATTATTTACTGAAGGATACAAGATCTACCCAACAATGACAATTCTGAATAGTCAATAATCCAAGGAGTCTTTAATAACCATTTTAGAAGAATATTCACCAGTCCATCTTGTATGTATAAAAGTTAGGCTTTAAATGACTGCAGTAGCACTGAGGAGAGAAGTAACAATGATGATAGGAAACTATACCTTTTAGTATTCCCAGGACACCGTTATTCATATGCACACAATCTCATGTCATATATACTATAATTGGACAAAAATCCTCATTTATTCATAAATTTTGAGCAGATTAACTTATAAATTTTGGACTAGCATTAAACATGGATGTAAGAAGTTACCATTTTGCAGTACCCAAGCTGCTTTTAGCTGTGATGTCTCAGGACTAACACCTACAGCAGGTTAGAAAATCTTTCACAGAAGGCTGATCCAAGGAAAATCTGAGCTTGTCCCAACAATCAGATCATTAAAAGAGAGGACCGATGAGTAGCTTCAGCCTGCATGAGCATCAAATCATTACAATGATGGAGAGAAAAGCCAAGAGAACCTGTAAATTATTAGATAAATTTTAGTGAAAAAATTTCTATGGATGACTAAATAAATAAACAAACAAGTAAATGTTTCCCTTTTTGTCTGTAAAGGAAGTTAACTAATTTTCTAAAATATCTAGCTCTGATGTACAAGAAAACATCAATTACATATACGTTTAAATTCTACTGCAAGAGGGGTGTTAATAATGTGGAAATACACATTTTAGAAACACTTAATGGGACATGGACACGTACTCCTATACATTACTTAGCAACTAACAGGAGGAAGTGTTCATTAAATGAATGTCACTGAGATGAAAAGCAAGTACTGAAAAATATTACTGTGACCGTGTACACAAATTCTATACATTAGCAGCCTTTTCTCAACAGCAGTTATTTCTGCTGCTGTAGATGCCTTTGCTTCTATGAAATGCCAAGAACATATTTCTATGTGTCCATGACATGGTATATTTTATGGTTCTTATATAATTCTAACGCATCAAAATAGTAGAAATCTCAGGAATATATTTACTCAGCTTTTGCTTACAAATCTGAGCTAGTTTTCAAGGATGTTGCTCAAGCACCACATCAGTGCAGTCCAAGTGCCATGGCAGTGCTGTAACCCAGCCTCCTGGGAGCATCTTCTTTGCCGCTTGGAGTTCTGCGTGTCCATATTTACCCCCATAGCTGTACCTGAGAGATCTAATTTACAGCTGGTTCAGTCCAGATCATTTACAGTCATTTTCTCAACTCTGTATAGACAATACCCTCAGAGACACTTTTAGTTTAAGCAGGACACAATGTATGCTGAAGTCAAGTATTCACAACTACCTATTCCCCCAGTAATACAGCAATGTAGTTCTAAAAAGCAATTTTTTTTAAAGACTTAGGGAGGAAAAAACACAGGTAAGTTAAAATTCAACAAATCTATTCCTGTAGGCAGACCATATAGAATGCAACTATCTCATGGGAATTGTGAGGTTTTTTTCATGCATTCATTCACTTGTTATTACAATGTTTTCAGGAGAAATCTCTTCTTTCATGCCTGAGGCCTCTTTATTAATGAGTAAATTTTCATCTGAAAAAATAAATAAAAGATATGCTTTAAACCACTACAGGACTAAACCCCAGATATCTCCACATATTAGTGTGATATAATTTGAAATGGAAGTGGAGCTAAAAGAAAAATATGCGCCTCTTGCATTTATCAATAAACTTTCCTATGTAAAACAGTTTCTGTATTCAATAATTATACTAGCTTGACAAGAGATCTTTTTTAAAAGGTGATTAAATATGGACATTTAATGAAAAGGCATTGAAATGATTTCTATATTGCTAATATTGCTGGTAGGAACATGTACTGTATACTTACCTTCTACAGTGGGCTTCTTGTGTCCACTGTGTTCTGTGCTGAAAGTTTGAAAAGGGCAGTTTGCCTCCATTCTCATTTGTTTCTGTTCTCATTTATTTCTTGATTTTATGCTCTGTACAAAGAATGTTCACATGTTTTACTTATTGAGTTGCTTAGCACCAACACTTCCTCAAAGAAAAAGTCAGCTGGTAAGATGGTACAAATGAATGAGAGGAACATTATCCAAGAATGGTAAAAAATAAGTCTCTGTTGAGGTAATAAAAGCTAACCATACTTCAGACCAATAAGAAACTTTAAATTTAACTGCAGGAGGGAAAGCAGTTGTATATCCAATCTTAAAGCCTCCATACTGGGAAAACTGCCCCAAAGTGCAACAACTATTCCTGTCTGAGAAGTACAGGTTTAAATTTCACTGTGAATATCACTACATATCTCTCTTATAAAAATGGAAAATTAATACATAATTTGTATGAAGGAAAGAGTGCTTATATTAGTGAAACAGAAGATACGTACTATTAGGGCCCTGAGGGTACCAATAGGCCTTACTGGCTCTGACCAACCCCACCTGGGATCTCCATGTACCTCCTTCACATGGCTCAAGCAGCCCCATTTCAGTTCAACCCATGGCTGTCAATCTACCCCAGTGACACCATGGGAGTGCCAGTCTCCAGCCTTGTCCCTGTCCCTGACTTCTGGATATACCCTCAGCCCTACACTGTAGGCAGCATTTGATTTTAGTCAGACAGGTACAACTCGAACACTGAAGAACTGATCTTCAGAAACATGTCCCTAAAAAGGGTATTCCACTAGCATCTAGACATCTAGATGTCTAGAAAAATTAAAGGAAAAAATGTAATTCATATCCAGAATCCTATGATATGTTTCCATTATCTTATCTGCAGCTGTTCTTGAAACATTGAAAGAGTACATTATATTTTCTGATAATACTCACGTCACCATTTATGCTTGTCATTCTGTAAAGCTGACTGGCTTTAAGACCACATTCTTAAAAAACTTGCATATCCAAAATTGTCAAGCTATATTTTAGACAAAAAGTAAGATTTTAGAAATCTCCAAGGAAGAGGAAACCACTGAATTTAGAATGGCTTATAAAAAGTAAAACAAAAACAACAAAAAGAAACTTTAAGTATTGCAAACACTACGTATTACAGCATAAGGAAGAAAAGATTGCGTGTTCATAGAACTGTGGGGTAGGCAGGTAATGACGCACCAGACAGCCACTCTCTCACTCCTCCCACAATGTGATGAGGGAGAGTATTGGAAGTATAAAAGTGTGGAAACTTTTGGGTTGAGATAAAGACAGTTCAATATGTAAAGCAAAAGCTGCATGTGCAAGCAAAGCAAAACAAGGAATTGATTCACTACTTCCCATTGGCAGGTAGATGCTTAGTCATTTCCAGGAAAGCAGGGCTCCATCACATGTTACATTTTCTTGAGAAGGCAAGCACCATAGCTTTGACAGTCCCCACTTTTCTCCTTTCCCACAGATTTTATTGCTGAGCATGATGTCGTATGATATTGAACATCCCTTAGGTCAGTTGGGGTCCACTGTCTCAGCTATCTCCTGTTCCCAACTTCTTGCGCACCCCAGCCTACTCTCTGGTAGGGTGGTGTGAGAAATAGAGAAGGCCTTGACACTGTGTAAGCACTTCTCAGCAATAGATAAAGCATCAGTGTGTTATCAACACTCTTTTGGTCACAAATCCAAAAAAATAGCATCATGCAAGATTCTGTGAAGAAAATTAACTCAATTCCAGACAAAACCAGTACGCATACACTTAGTATAAATCCATATCTAGACCCAGAAAATATTTTAGTTTTGCCCAACTAATTATTCCTGGAAACCATAGGTTCCATATGAAACTCTATACTTGACATTGATTTTTTTTTTTTTCAGGATTTGAGCATAAAATTGTATAGCATAATTTTTTTTTGTCCAATTCAAGAGTTATAGGCTCTTTATGTCTTTAATGGTTGTGAAGGGTTGACCTTGGCTAGATGCCCACCCAGCCACTCTCTCACTCTCTCTCCTCAACAGGATAGTAGGATTAAACAAGATGGAATAAAACAGACTTTAATGGGAAAAAATAATTTAATTTCTTCCCACTTAAAATAGATTCGGATAGTGAGAAACAAAGACAAATTTAAATAATACCTTTTCCCTATTCTCCCTTCGTCCCAGGCTCAACCCTACTCCTTCATTCCTGACTCCTCTACCATTTAACCCCCTGGCTCTGAGCGGTACAGGGGAACGGGGAATAAGGGGTTATGAGCAGTCTGTAATACATCCTCTCCAGCACCACTCCTTCATCCTCACACTTTTCCCCTGCTCCAGTGTGGGTCCTGTGTGGGTTGCAGTTCTGCCTGGAGCCTGCTCTGGAATGGACTCTTCATGGGCTGCAGCTTCCTTCTGCTTGCAGATGCAGCACATCCATCTGCTCTGGCATGAGGTCCTCCATGGGCTGCAGGGCAACAGCTTACTTCACCCTAGTCTTTTCCACTGGCTACAGGGTAATCTCTGCTCCAGAACCTGGAGCATCTCCTCCCCCTTCTTATTCTCTGACCTTAGTGTCTACAGGGCTCTTTCTCTCACATTTTTCTTACTCTCTCACAGCTGCTGTCTCAAAGATATTATCACAGAGACATCACATTTTTGATGGGCTCAGCTGCGTCTTGCAGTAGGTCTGCTGGATATGCCTGGAACCATCTGGAAGCAGCAGCTGGCATGGGGCAGTCCCTGTGTCCTTCTCACAGAGGCCAGCCTTGCAGTGATGCTACTGCCAACACCTGGATACATAAACCCAGTATAGTGGTGGAGGACAAAGACCAGAGTCCAGCAATAGAAGTTGCCAAGGGGTTCTGACTCCAGAGAACTCAGATATGCTGCAGAGCTTTCCTTGTTCATATAACTTTGCTATTTAGGCTAAAATACAGGTAACAAGAAGAAGGTATGAACAGTACAGTTATTCAGTTTCACTGATTAATTAAGGCCACTTAAATAATGGTAGATCAGCGAAAGTGTTTGAGCATTAAAAAATAAACATTTTCTTAATCCCTGAATTCAGCAGCACACAATAAACACTATCTGTGTAGGAAATTCCTTTTTGTCAAGTCTTTAATTTCTGATGATTTCATATCAACATAATTGACCTCTGAATCAGCATATCAGTTCTCTGTGAAGGCTTGTCCCCATCACTTATTATATTTTAGTTCATGGGAGTTATTGTTTCTAAAACAAGGAATGTGTTGTGATTTTTTTTTTTTTTTAACACAAAGGGTCTTTTTTCTTTCTCACTTGTAAAGCTATATTTCTCCCATCACTCACTTGAAAATGACTCAACCATTCTTTTCTTATATATTCTTTACCTTAAGCTCATCTTCCTATGAACTTCATACTAGAAGATTTCAGCACACAAAATAATTTCATATCATCAACAGAATTAGAAAATAAACTATTGTGAGGCCTGAGCAGGAGGCTGTAATTGTAATGTCAGATTGCAGAGTTCGCTCACATTCTTTATTCATATTGAGAACAAGACTGGGCTACACAGAAAGAACAAAAATGTTTCTTTCAATTCAGTTTACAAAGCTTTAACTATAATGCAAGCAGGCTTGATTTATATTTAATCAGCTAATTTTAATTCTTTTAATCAAGACAGTGAAAAGACTGGAGGTTTTAAATAACCTTCTGCTTCTTAAATAAAACTAAAAGATACTATGAAGCTTGTTGGTAAGAAAAACGAGTTTTAACATATATTTTATTCATGCACAGGAGATTTATTATCCCTCATAATGGATGAGGTGCAATGCACATTTGACACAGACATTTAAATGTCTATTTCAGATATGAGAAATTCAGTTCAGCTGCCTAGATAATGGTGTCTAGCATCATTTGGGATTGTATGTGACAAGATCTACAGGAGAACTGCACCCTTCTGGGCTGCCAGCTGAAGTCTGGTACTTCCAATAAAAATAGATGCCTACCTTTTGTCAAAAAAATCTGAATCTAAACAGAAATCAGAGCCTAGAGTGAGTCCATTCTCCAAAAGGCAGAATTCATGTCAGTTGCTTAAATGCAAACATAATGTGCCATTACAACAGCAGCAGAGTATTCAAGCCACTTGTAGATATATGTCAAATATGATCCAAGAAATAGGGATACACGCTAGGGAGATGCCTAATATTTCAGACCTGCTTTTAAAGGTCAGATAGGAACAGCTTGTGACAGTTTAAATAGTGTTACATGCTTGTGTTTGATAAACTGAATCATCTCATGCAAAGCAATTTAGTTCATTCTAAACTACGCGATACCTACCTAGTCACTTCAAATTCCACCCTTAATTAGTGGCACCACGAGCGCTGTATTTTCCAAAGGGATCAACCAGCTGAGAAAATATTTTCAGTTGCCTCACCAGTTCAGGGAGATGGGCAAGGCATCCCTACACAAAGGGCAAATCACCTCTTTTAGATAACAATGTCACTTTAAAGCATACCTTGAGTGGCAAACATCACCTAAGGTGAGACTTCATCAATAACTGCAAAATTTGTCGTGTTAGATCTATACCTACTATAGATAAAGCACTGTTTAAATGAAATTTGATCAGCTCTTACAGGTTGCTGAGAGGGAGCCTGGATACTCAGGTTGTGTTTCAGGCAATGATGTTCTTAGTGCTATGCTATTCCTTGCTGAGGTCAGATTTTGATCTTCTTTTCCACTGCTTTCTTGTCTCCATACTCTTACACTGTAATTTTTAATAAGCTCTTAGGTGTTATCCAGAACTAATTTCTTCTATCTGGTCTGGAGCTTTATCACAGACATCAAACACCAGTGATCTTTCATTCTGTCTTACTTGCTGTGGTCTTCAAAGTTGTTTTAATATAATTTATGTTCTCCCTAACTTAGATTTTATGCAAGTAAATCATTCTTTATTACAATTTTTTTTTCTCAGTTTTTTGTTTACTATCTTATTTGGCCAGGTGCGTGCTGGGCACAACTATCTGAACAGTAATGCCTTGCGTTAACTAAACAGAGCACGTCCATAATTTATGAAGTGCAGCAAATCTTTCATTAATAACCTGCATTACCAATTGATTCAAGCAAAAATCTAGATGGTCAGTACACGTCTCCAGTGAAATCCTCTCAGTTCATATATCCATTCAAAATGACTTGGTGTTTGTTTGGCTGGTTTGTTTAATTGGTTCCTTAACTATTAAAACTTGTCAAGACATGCTCCTTTTCAAAATACAGAAAATATTTTATGTAGGCTGTTTCAACTGTAGTATTTGAAAATCAAATTTTACAGGAATCAGTGCTTAAATAATTTTCTTTGTTTTACAGGAAATCTTCACTATGCTTCTTTTAATATTAAAAGTATTTTCAATATCAGACTCTCACTTCCTAACTTCAGCCAGAGTTTGAATTTGTCTTTTTATCTATTGTCTAAGTGGTTTATATATATATATATATAAAATGGTGTTTCAGAGCCCTTCTACAAATGAGTATTCCATTGTGACATCCACTTGTTCATATTTTATTTTCTATTTTTCTTGTTCCTGGTTATTTGACACCACAGGAATTATGCCTGAGAATATAGCCTCCATTTTTAAAAGTTCCTCTTCTCCTATTCTTCATTACGGCATCAAATAACAGTCTGTGGCTTCATTGTTGGTCATACGAGAAAATGACAGGAACTACATTTGAAAGTAACCTGATGTGGCTATTAGCACAGCTCAATGTGGAATGTTCTGTAGATTTGAGCTGTATAATTATAGATTTAATGTCACATGGTGATAGGACTTCTAAGTTATAAAATGGTGTAAAAAAAGAAATAATTCCTAAAGACCATTAAATTGCTACTGGAATATCTATGCTCACAAAAAAAAAAAAAAAAAAAAAAAAAAAAAAAAAAAAAAAAAAAAAAATATGCCTCCGAGAGTCACCATTCTAAAAATATTAGGAATTATATCTGTGATCTTCTGACTGTTAAAAGGTATAGATGTGGTGGAAGAGATTTTATGAAAAGTGCATGTGCTGTTTGATATCTTACTGATACTGACTGATGAATCACAAGATAAAAAAGAGTGGAGGTAACCAGTTAAAGCAATAAGCATAGTGAGAAGTATGCTCACAGGAAAGGTTTGTTTTTTTCCTTCTGTAGATTTGTTGAATCTGTAGTTGCAGGAGAGGGAAAACTGAATCAACCCTATACCACAGATGAAATGTTGTTAAGAGATGCTAGAAGTTACCATCAAATGACCAGCACTAAGTGGATATACACCAGACAATGTCATTTCAGTAGGAACTGTTCTAGCATAATAACAGCACAAGCAGATGAGTGAAATAGAGAGGTTTGAGAAAACATGAATTGGGTAACAGCAATTTGATGGGATCTCTGCTTTGGCATACGTCTGGATGGGAGTCAAATTTAAGAAATATTCCAGTATAAGGTAGTTCATGATCTCCTGAAGGTGTAGTACAGGTGTGAACAGTAAGCTTCTCATGGGAGAAGTAAGCCAAAAGCCATTAAAAGGAAAAGGAAAAAAAGCTCTGGAAGACTAGGAAAGTTAATCTTGAAATTGGGGTAATCTTCTTTAATGTTTTTAAAGTAATTATTTTTGAATCATAATATCAGCTGTTCAGAAATTAATTGCCGATTTCAACCTCTATGTTTGAAGTGGCATATCTCAGCTCAGAATATAATTTATTAATTGAAATAAAAAACATTAGAATCAACACATTTTTTGCCATCAAGAAACAACCATATTTATTCCGGTTGCATAAAATTCTGGACTTCTGGAGGTGATGAAGTCATCAAAGGCAGTTTCAGCCTTCCCTTGGTTTCTGAAGCATCTCCTGCACAGGAACCTGTTGAGATGCTTGAAGAAGCGATAGTCAGTGGGTGAGAGTTCTGGTGAGTACGGTGGATGAGGCAGGGTTTTGTAGCCCAGCTCATTCAACCGTTGCAGCATCGAAAGTGCAACATGTGGCCATGCATTATCGTGGAGAAGGATTGGACCCTTTCTGTTGACCAGTGCTGGACACGTTGCATTTCATTGCTGGACATACTTCTCCACTGTGATTGTTTCACCCAGATTCAGGAAGCTGTGATGGATTAAACCAGCAGCAGACCACCAGACAGTCAGCATGACCTTTTGGTGCAGATTCAGCTTTGGGAAGTGCTGCGGAACTTCATTGCTGATCACTGAGCCGATCATCACTGGTTATCGTAGAAAATCCATTTCTCGTCACACGTCACAATACGGTTGAGAAATGGTTGCCAAAAAGAAGTGATGATGACACTTAAAAATGGCGATTTCTGTGATTCTCATTCAATTCGTGTGGCACCCATTTGTTGAGCTTATTTGACTTTTAAATCTTCTTCAGATGCTCAGAAACAGCTGATATGCTTACCCCAAGCTCTTTTGCAAGTTCTTGAACAGTTGTGTGTGTATCTGCTTCCACCAGAGCCTTCAATTCATCGTCGTCAATAGCAGAAGGACGTCCGTGACCTTCTTGATCTTCAAGGTCGAAATCGCCATGTCAAAATTTTTGGAACCAAAGTTGCACTGCCCATTCGTTAACACTTCCCTGGCCATATACATCATTGATGTTTCGAGCAGCTTGTGCTGCATTACGTCCAAGTTTGAACTCATAGAAGTAGATCTGTCAAAATTCTGTTTTGACATTTGAACTTCAAACCTCCAAAATTTGTCAAAAATGCAGTTTATATTATAATTCAATTATACAGCGTGAAAGTTCATATCATGAGCTTTTCAAAAATATATAACAGTATAGGTGCTATTCCTGAAACATATACAATGAAAATCACATTACAAAACAGAAATTAATTTCTGAACAGCCTATATTTAGAAATTTAAATTATGAAATTGCAAAACCGAGTCTGCTTTTGCTTATTTTTGGTGAGAAGGAACTCATGAAATGGTCAGATTTATGTTAGAGAACTGTCTCTTAAAAAATTTTGGTACAACAGGTTTTGGGTTTTTTTAAATCTGTGAAAATTTGGGGGTGGAGAGAAGCTAGATAGCTATAGATTTTTTTCTTTTTAATTGACTGTGTTGAAAAAAGCTATACTTCTATTTGTCTCATATATACTCAAAAATAAATATACAATGTATATTAACAGTTAAATAAAAATTATGTAAACTCAATAGCTCAAAGAATGTAATTTTTCTTTTCAAGTATGTTCTGAAATAGATGATGTAGGAGAAAACATAGTACCTTAAGTTAGACAGACTACTACTTCTCTTTAAAGCTATAAATGCTTTAGCAAACTGAGTGCCAAAAAAATGGAACACAGAAGACAATCAAACTTCAGAAGATAAGTAAACCAGCTGCTAATTCAAGAAAGTGAATGGCAGTTAATGGAATTACAGCAAAGGATTTATGTCCTGATGGAACACAGCATGATTTTAAGAAGTGTGAATAAAAGCAAATCCCAGGATATCAAGGGTGAAAACACTTAATCCTTAGGCTTCTCTTCTAAAGAATTTTAAAATTCTACTTGATTATGTGGTGTCTCAGGTAAATTGCTCAAGAAAAAAGGACAACTGATAGTTTTCTAAAAGATGGTAAGGGACGGTAAAGAACATTTATTTTAAACTATGATCTGTCTATTTGTTCTGTAGTGTTCATTCAAAGATGTTCCCTTTCTAATCTATGAAAAGATGGTATCAGTGGGACAGACTCCAGAGAGTCTCTGAGTTACCAATCTGTTAGTCCATGACAGCTAGCGTAGGGGCACTCAGTTTGATATACAGGCACTGGTGCAAAATAACAGACAGAAGCAGAAATGCCTCAATGTTTTCTTTTGGACTGTGTAGGAAACCTGCACAATAACCTACACTGTACAAGCCATAACTCTGTGTTCTACTCTAATTAAAAAACACAGCAAAATCAGGTTGTTGGAAGGAGGAATGAGACTGAAACATATGTTAATGTTCATCAAGGCCAAGTCTATTTTTACAACCTCTTGTCAACTTTCTTTTTCCTTCTCATTTTTTAATTAGACATGTATCATGAAGAATAATGCTTGTAAAGTTCCATGGAAGCAGAAAAGCTGAAGTGAAAATGATGTAGAGAAGCATATTGTCAGACTGTGTAAACAGCAAATATTCTCAGAATATATCTTCTGAAGAAATAAAGTCAAAGAGGAGATGCCAGTTTATACTATTTGTGTATCTATCTGACCTGTAGAATTTAAGAGAAATGGAGCAGAGAAGATAGGGAAGCAATCAAGATGGGACCTAATTTTTATAGAAACTCTCTATGGTTCAAGTTACAAAAATGAATTCTAAGAAGTCTTGACTATTTACAAGAATGGTAGTTTAAGTAGCAGCTATCTCTGATAATTACATACTGTACCTCCTACTAAGAACCAAACATGAAATCAATACTCTTGCTGCATTTTAAAGTATTATTTTGTACCCACTCTGACTATAATTTTTCCTTTTTGAATGTTTCATGTTATTCTTTGATTCTGATGTCATAAATTCCTGAAGCCAAGCATGGACATCTTGTTTCTTTCATGTCTTTATCCACCTATTGTGAGAGACGAGAAACCAGGCCTGTGAGAAACTAAGACAAACAACCTGGGAAAGCAGAAGTTGAGGCTGGTTGAAGAAATGCCTCAAACACTCGCAAGACAAAACTCTGAGTCCCAGGGTGCTTTCTGTGGAGGCCGAAACTGATAACACTGCCCAATGTATCTGGGGGAGAGAGCCCTGTGGAGACAGGATGGCTCCCTTCTGGGGCACCTGGGCAGATTTCAAGGGCCATGTGTCCAGTGAATGAACTTTGCTTCATTATCCATGAAATGCATATTAACAACCCTTGTCCTGGTTCAGCTAGGATAGGTTTCAGTTTCCCCAGCAGAGAGAGAGGAGGAAGGGATCTCCAGCCGGGTTATTCATGCCATGCTGACTTCAGGTCCAGGGGTGAAACCTTTTTCCTGTGGTGGCTTTTGATGGCAAGAGCACACGTCCAGTTTGTTCTGTGACCACTGCAGTATTTCTCTGTATATCTCTTGTCTTGTTCACTGTTATTGCTGTTTATTGTTGTTATCATTGCCACTGTTGTTGTTCAGATTGTTTATCACACTCTTGTATTAAATTTCTTCTTATTTTAACCCGGGTTTGTGCCTCACTGCCAGCCCGACTGGCTGAGGGTGGGGGAGGAGCAACTGCAACATGCTCTCCGGTCCCGTCAGGGCCTAAACCAACACACCCCTCAATATGCTAACGAGGGCTGTCATGATCATGCTAGTGACATCATCCCATGAAACACCTTACCCCTCCCTGTACATGGGATATGTAGGTCTGTGGGTCGACCTAGGGGTGGACCGAAGGAAAGTGGGTATAAATCAAAGGGGAGAAGAAAGGACTCACTCTCTCCCTCTGCCCCTCTCCCTGCCCCCCGGCTGTCTGGAGAGAGCAATGAAGAGAGTAAGATGGATGCCAGAGAAAAAGACGGCCGCCTCCTGGAACCCTCGCCGGCGGGATCGGCGCAGGAATCCAGACCGGTGATCTGTATTCCCCCATTCCCTCTATCTCCCTCTTTTCATTTTTCCATTAAGAAATGCAAGGCATATTGTATTGCTTGCCACAACTTGCTCTGTACTTAGCCAATTCTCGTGTGTTCAATTAGTGCATTGTAGGTAGTTAATAAATGCTTGAACTTGGAGACTTGTCCCCTCCATTGGGGGTTTGCGAATCTGAGTCACTTGTCCCCCTCGTTTGAGCGGGATGTGACACCTATGGAGTCACAAGCTAATATTTCTAATAACCAAGAACCTGTACTTTCTAATCCAGTCTATAAAGTCAGAATCCCATATCTGTAACTGACTCAGAAAAGAGATCAGCATTTCATCTTGTAGAAGGTGCTGACTTTATTGATTCAACTGATTGGTCTGTCCCTATGCAATGAAAGTAATAAGAATGTCTTGCTATGTTATTCTAGTTATTGAAGTTTTAATTTTGAGAGTGAAGATTAGTAAGCTCAATTCTATGTGCTACTTAACATAACTCTGGAAACTGCATACAGTCAACAGGGCTGAGGAGCAGATATAGAATCACAACCGGGTTGGGGGG